>NC_140193.1:1165499-1687999 GCF_965226575.1 Pagrus pagrus
CTCCATCTACAGTCTCATCTACAGTCTCCGTCTACAGTCTCACCTACAGTCTCCATCTACAGTCTCATCTACAGTCTCATCTACAGTCTCCATCTACAGTCTCCATCTACAGTCTCCATCTACAGTCTCATCTACAGTCTCCGTCTACAGTCTCATCTACAGTCTCATCTACAGTCTCCATCTACAGTCTCATCTACAGTCTCATCTACAGTCTCCACCTACAGTCTCCATCTACAGTCTCATCTACAGTCTCATCTACAGTCTCATCTACAGTCTCCACCTACAGTCTCACCTACAGTCTCCATCTACAGTCTCATCTACAGTCTCCGTCTACAGTCTCATCTACAGTCTCCGTCTACAGTCTCCATCTACAGTCTCACCTACAGTCTCCATCTACAGTCTCATCTACAGTCTCCGTCTACAGTCTCACCTACAGTCTCCATCTACAGTCTCATCTACAGTCTCATCTACAGTCTCCATCTACAGTCTCCATCTACAGTCTCCATCTACAGTCTCATCTACAGTCTCCGTCTACAGTCTCATCTACAGTCTCATCTACAGTCTCCATCTACAGTCTCATCTACAGTCTCATCTACAGTCTCCACCTACAGTCTCCATCTACAGTCTCATCTACAGTCTCATCTACAGTCTCATCTACAGTCTCCACCTACAGTCTCACCTACAGTCTCCATCTACAGTCTCATCTACAGTCTCCGTCTACAGTCTCATCTACAGTCTCCGTCTACAGTCTCCATCTACAGTCTCATCTACAGTCTCCATCTACAGTCTCCATCTACAGTCTCCATCTACAGTCTCATCTACAGTCTCCGTCTACAGTCTCATCTACAGTCTCCGTCTACAGTCTCATCTACAGTCTCCATCTACAGTCTCCACCTACAGTCTCATCTACAGTCTCCATCTACAGTCTCCACCTACAGCCTCATCTACAGTCTGATCTACAGTCTCCATCTACAGTCTCATCTACAGTCTCCGTCTACAGTCTCCATCTACAGTCTCATCTACAGTCTCCATCTACAGTCTCCATCTACAGTCTCCACCTACAGCCTCATCTACAGCCTCATCTACAGTCTCCATCTACAGTCTCATCTACAGTCTCCATCTACAGTCTCCATCTACAGTCTCATCTACAGTCTCCGTCTACAGTCTCACCTACAGTCTCCATCTACAGTCTCATCTACAGCCTCATCTACAGTCTCCATCTACAGTCTCATCTACAGTCTCCATCTACAGTCTCATCTACAGTCTCCGTCTACAGTCTCATCTACAGTCTCCGTCTACAGTCTCCATCTACAGTCTCATCTACAGTCTCCATCTACAGTCTCCATCTACAGTCTCCATCTACAGTCTCATCTACAGTCTCCGTCTACAGTCTCATCTACAGTCTCCATCTACAGTCTCATCTACAGTCTCCATCTACAGTCTCATCTACAGTCTCCGTCTACAGTCTCACCTACAGTCTCCATCTACAGTCTCATCTACAGTCTCATCTACAGTCTCCATCTACAGTCTCCATCTACAGTCTCCATCTACAGTCTCATCTACAGTCTCCGTCTACAGTCTCATCTACAGTCTCATCTACAGTCTCCATCTACAGTCTCATCTACAGTCTCATCTACAGTCTCCACCTACAGTCTCCATCTACAGTCTCATCTACAGTCTCATCTACAGTCTCCACCTACAGTCTCCATCTACAGTCTCATCTACAGTCTCCACCTACAGCCTCATCTACAGTCTAGTCTACAGTCTTCATCTACAGTCTCATCCACAGTCTCCGTCTACAGTCTCCACCTACAGTCTCCATCTACAGTCTCCATCTACAGCCTCCACCTACAGCCTCATCTACAGTGTCATCTACAGTCTCCATCTACAGCCTCCGCCTACAGCCTCATCTACAGTCTCATCTACAGTCTCATCTATAGTCTCCGTCTACAGTCTCCACCTACAGTCTCAATCTACAGTCTCCACCTACAGCCTCATCTACAGTCTCATCTACAGTCTCCATCTACAGTCTCCACCTACAGTCTCATCTACAGCCTCATCTACAGTCTCCATCTACAGTCTCATCTACAGTCTCCACCTACAGTCTCCACCTACAGTCTCATCTACAGTCTCCATCTACAGTCTCCACCTACAGCCTCATCTACAGTCTCATCTACAGTCTCCATCTACAGTCTCCACCTACAGTCTCATCTACAGCCTCATCTACAGTCTCCACCTACAGTCTCCACCTACAGTCTCCATCTACAGTCTCCATCTACAGCCTCATCTACAGTCTCCATCTACAGTCTCATCTACAGTCTCCGTCTACAGTCTCCACCTACAGTCTCCATCTACAGTCTCCATCTACAGTCTCAACCTACAGCCTCATCTACAGTGTCATCTACAGTCTCCATCTACAGCCTCCACCTACAGCCTCATCTACAGTCTCATCTACAGTCTCCATCTACAGTCTCATCTACAGTCTCATCTACAGTCTCCACCTACAGTCTCATCTACAGTCTCATCTACAGTCTCCACCTACAGTCTCATCTACAGTCTCATCTACAGTCTCCACCTACAGTCTCCATCTACAGTCTCATCTACAGTCTCCATCTACAGTCTCCATCTACAGTCTCATCTACAGTCTCCACCTACAGTCTCATCTACAGTCTCATCTACAGTCTCATCTACAGTCTCCACCTACAGTCTCCATCTACAGTCTCATCTACAGTCTCATCTACAGTCTCCACCTACAGTCTCCATCTACAGTCTCATCTACAGTCTCCATCTACAGTCTCCACCTACAGTCTCATCTACAGTCTCATCTACAGTCTCCACCTACAGTCTCCATCTACAGTCTCATCTACAGTCTCCATCTACAGTCTCCATCTACAGTCTCATCTACAGTCTCATCTACAGTCTCATCTACAGTCTCATCTACAGTCTCCACCTACAGTCTCATCTACAGTCTCATCTACAGTCTCCACCTACAGTCTCCATCTACAGTCTCATCTACAGTCTCATCTACAGTCTCCACCTACAGTCTCCATCTACAGTCTCATCTACAGTCTCCATCTACAGTCTCCATCTACAGTCTCATCTACAGTCTCCACCTACAGTCTCATCTACAGTCTCCATCTACAGTCTCATCTACAGTCTCATCTACAGTCTCCACCTACAGTCTCCATCTACAGTCTCATCTACAGTCTCCATCTACAGTCTCCATCTACAGTCTCATCTACAGTCTCCACCTACAGTCTCCATCTACAGTCTCATCTACAGTCTCCATCTACAGTCTCCATCTACAGTCTCCATCTACAGTCTCATCTACAGTCTCCACCTACAGTCTCATCTACAGTCTCATCTACAGTCTCCACCTACAGTCTCATCTACAGTCTCATCTACAGTCTCATCTACAGTCTCCACCTACAGTCTCCATCTACAGTCTCATCTACAGTCTCCATCTACAGTCTCCATCTACAGTCTCATCTACAGTCTCCACCTACAGTCTCATCTACAGTCTCATCTACAGTCTCCATCTACAGTCTCCATCTACAGTCTCATCTACAGTCTCCACCTACAGTCTCATCTACAGTCTCCATCTACAGTCTCATCTACAGTCTCCACCTACAGTCTCATCTACAGTCTCCATCTACAGTCTCATCTACAGTCTCCATCTACAGTCTCATCTACAGTCTCCATCTACAGTCTCCATCTACAGTCTCATCTACAGTCTCCACCTACAGTCTCCATCTACAGTCTCATCTACAGTCTCCATCTACAGTCTCCACCTACAGTATCCACCTCCACCTCCTCTGTATATAAGTCATGTGACCTCCACCTGTCAGTCACACAGTGAAGTGAGAACATATTTGTAGAGTATTTGAAGTCGTCTCCACAGGAAGCGGGTCAGCGTCACACTGATCCGATCAGTATGTGCATATTAGATTCATGTTAAAATTTGATTACACACGTCCAGTTTTTAACATGTGGGATGAAACTGAATATGTTCACTTTACTCTGTTACTGCCCCAGATTCATGCTGCAGCATCACAATGAAGACAGGGATGGAGACGGAGACTGAGACAGAGACGGAGTCGGAGACAGAGAGAGAGACAGAGTCCGACAGAGACAGTCAGAGACAGAGACGGAGACGGAGACAGAGACCCTGCAGCTATCTTAGCATTAGCATCACTACACCTGTACTAATCCACCTGTGATGGACTAAGAATATGAGGAAATAATGAAATCGTGACTTTAAAAAGGAAAATTAAATTGTGGAGTTGGAGCGAATAATAACTAAAGTGAGTAAATAATCCAGCAGTGAGATTTCAGAGCACAAAACAAGTTATTTCAGACCAGGAAAAACATTAAAGTAGTAATTCAAGAACACTTAAGTTTGATGACATAAATAAAGATCAGTCAACAGAAATTTCATTTTAACTTGGAGAGACAAAAGCTTTCTGTGGTCTCCAACCTTGTGAAACTTGTGAACTTTGAGAACATAAATGTTTTATTTTAGTGCAGGAATTTAAAGTTGATTAGTTTGTCATGAACGCTGGTATGTTGTGTAACTCGCCCCTCATAAACTCCCTCTCTCTTCATCAGAAGTGTATTTCTTTGTGTTTCTTGAGAAGTGCAGCTCCACCTCTCACCTTGTTGCAGTAAAAGGAGAACTGGGTAAAAAGGCTGGATGTTGGGTAACAGCTGTCTGACTCAGAGAGTGTGCTGGATGTCAGAGTGCAGACTCAGCAGCAGGTTTCATCACTCTGCAGTCTGTTGGCAGGTAAACGGTCGGCTCTGTCACAACAGCAGGCGACCTGACACACCAACACTTCCCCTCAGCCAGTTTCACTGCAGCGCAAACAGGAACCGCTTTAACTTTTACCTTCTGACCTGCGGTGACCTGAACGCACCACGCACACTGCTGCAGCTGTTAATCACCATCATCGTCATCATCATCATCATCATCATCATCATTATTCAAACACGTTATCAGAGCTTCACTCAGCAGCTCTGTTCCATTTGTTACTCAACAATTAAAAACGAAGATATAATCCGTCAGATTAAAACGTCTGAAACTGACCCGACCTTTGTTCTTCGTGTTGTTGAGTTGACGTTATCTCAAATGTTTCCTTGTTTCCTCAAGCTAACGGTGAGTTTCATCTGGTCGTCTGTCGCTGTAACTTCAGGAGAGAGTCAGAGAGGAAGGGAGTCGACGAGCGAGACGAAACGTAACGAGAAGAAAACTTTAAAACACCTCGTCAAGAAGAGAGGTCTTCATCGTCAATGCTGGTTGTTTAATGCAGGATCATTACAGCCAGATTACTTTACTGAACGTTAGCCGTAAATTAGCGAGCAACATCACTGAGTGTGTGTGTGTGTGTGTGTGCGTGTGTGTTTGAAATGAGGTGAAGCTCTGAGTGAAGTCAGCACTCAGCAGAGACTCTGGTTCTGGTTCTGGTCCATTTCCCCTCCAGCTCCAGTCAGCAGTCAACAGTACAGAACCTGGAGGTCACCTCCGGATCACTGCTGCAGTCAGTCTGATCAACAGCAGTGAAGATAAATCCACTTTTTAATCCCACAAGTTACAAAGTAATCTCTGAGCTCTCCTGCTGTCGGTAAACGGCTCTGGATCAGAACCTGATCAGACTCCAGGTGTTTATTCCTCCAGGAGGTCTGGATCTGCAGCGACTCTCTGATCACATGTTGTGTGTTGAATCTAAGACAGAACACTTTTAATTCTGATAATCTAAGAAGTGTAAATAATCCAAACTTCAAACCTTTCTGCTCACCTTCAGTTTCTGCAGTTCTTCACTTAACTGAAGTGATTTTCCACCCAAACTGTTTGACTGAGCGGTCAAAGGTGACGCATCAGCAGACATGAGTCATCTGCAGTGAAGCACGCTGAGGGCGAGTCAGGACGTTAAGAGTCGCAACAAACTGTGAGATTTTATGTTCTACAACTCCAAACAAACAACAGATATTTATATTTACTTGTATGTTTATTTACTTTAAAATAAAATATTAATTGATGGGAAGTAAGTAAAGTGTAACTTAATATAAAAATGTTAATGTTAATGTTATAAATGTATTTAATTTAGATGTGAATATATAAGTTGATATATTGAGTTTGTTTTTAGGGTGTTGTAGTTTAATTCGACGTGTTACTGAAGAAGTATTAAGTCTGAGGTGTGAACAGAGCGGCCTCCACCTGCCTGTAAATATATTAGGTCTCTGTTAGTTTTCAGTACATTTTATAACATCACTCAGCTCTTCATGTGTCTGTTCTTGGCCTTCGAGGGCCTCCGTACCCTGCGGCTCTTCCTCGGCGGTGTTGTTCCTGCTCTTGTTGCAGCTCTGCGGTGTTAACAGCAGCTGCTGGATGGGAAACGTCTGTTTGACACTCAGCAGCTGAAGTGAGCCATCAGGTCTGCGGCAGATTACCTTCCACCAACAGGCCCGGAGGGAGCCGCTGAGCTAACACCACCTGACACCTCCCTGGATGTATGATTCACAGGTCGGGTGGAGCCAGCAGCAGCGGGCTCTCCTCCTCTCTAACCGGCTCTGGCAGCCATGTTGGCCCGCTGTCATGTTGATCCACCCTGGAGCTGAGGTGACACTGTGGGAAACCTCGGAGGAGAGCTTTACATCATCCTCAGTGTGAGGAGAGTTCCCACCATAAATCTGCAGCCCTCAGTGACAGGTCTCCGCTCAGGCTGTGAAGGACGAGCTGACGACGAGCTGACGACGAGCCGGCCCTGTAACAGTTTCACAGCTCCAGAATCTGTGACTGAATCATTATTAATTCTTGCCTCAAGTTGGTTGTCTTGTTTCCCTTATTGCGTCATATTCTGTCTCTTATAAGCCCATAATGTCTCACATGGTGTCTCTTATGGTGCGTGACCAGCAAGTAGACGTAGACTGAATGAATCTGTCTTATCACATCGGTATGAACCCAAACAAAGAGATTTCTCAGTGATCTGACTCAATAAATGGATCAGAAGCTGAAATAACAACATCATAATGTCTCCTTGTAAAAAGCCTGAACTCATGCTGTGTCAGGTCTGTCGGCCAGACGACAAGCTAACACTTTTTATAATGTTTGTTCCCTGAATGGAGTTCAGATCGATCAGAGCTATGCTGTGCTGAGACGTATTTCCATGACTTACCAGGTAGTCTGACTTCCTCACTCACTTTCCTCCACAGCAGCTTCTTATTTGTCCTGTCTCAGTAGAGTAGCTGTGTTGTTGTACAGCTCTGTGTCTGCAAACAGCCACGATTACTGATTATTATCCTCCATTGTTGTTCATGAATGTCCGGACATCAGCGACGTTAACGTGATGATGTCAGTGTGAACGTCGACGCTGAGAGGCTCTCAATCACAGCGTCACGAGAAAATTAGCTTGACTTCAATATTTTCAACTCACGTGAACAACTCGAATTTTGGGTGTTCGCGTCATTCACGCCGTCTAGAGCGTCTTCTCACGTCTTTTCATTGACCCTGTATGTAATTTTGACCCACGTGAATAATGTCTCATGTCTCATTGTCTCATGTGGTCTCATTTTTTCTCATTTGTTTCTTATTGTGTCATGTTGTCTCATATTTTGTCCTTTTTTGCCACATAATGTGTCTCTTATGGTTTCTCTTGTCTCATATTGTCTCATATTGTCTTCTGCTGTGTGTCTTCTTGCCTCGTATTCTCTCTTATTGTCTCATGTCGTTAACTGTGTCATAATGTCCCTCATGTGTCTCGTCCTGCAGGTCACAGTGTGTTCATGTCCTCTGAAAGTCATGATAAAGTCCTCGTCCTGCTCATTGTGTGCTCACAGATCAGGACTCTGATCAGAGGACAGGGTGGATGTCTGATGTCTTCACGGTCCATTGACCTGATCAGTCTCAGTGTGTTTGATCAGGACGGTCTCATCATGAGATCTGCTGTTCAGAGGACGGAGCTGCTGACAGAGAAACCATGAAATCTGTCCCGATACACCGAGTTTATACAGACAACAGGTCACATGTTGTCCTGCAGAGACGCTGGGACATTATTGAGACGGACAGATCAGCAGGATCTGACAGCTGCTGGAGGTCAAAGGTCAGACCAGGTCCGGACTCAGACCAGGTCCATATACTCTACACCTTATTTTATGTCTTCTGCTGTCGGTTGACTGGATTCATTCCTGACCTGAAGAGAACGAATGTGATGTGAATTGTCTCGTTGGGATTAACAGATGATTTTATCTGAGGCCGTTCTGAGGAGACATCTTCTCAGACAGACTTTAATAAACTGAAGTTGAGGCTGAGCGGTGCCGTGTGAACTGGATGTCAGGATGTAAATGCAGCGACAGATGAAGAACAGAAGTTTCCTCCACATCTTCACCTTATTGCTGTTTGTTTGTGAAGTTTGAACAGACTTTGAGTTTCTTCATCAAACATGTCTCTGAGCCAAACAGCTGTTTGGAAATTTCTTGATTTCTTTCAACACTTGTGTGAACTTTCCTCCGGCAGTCTGACGGTCTGACCTTCGTCCTGTAAACTCAGATGGAGCTGCAGGCTGTAACCATTAAATCCTCAGTGTGCAGGAGGTTCACCTGCTGGACTGCTTAAAACTGTAGTTTCCTAAAGGAGGTTCTGCATTGGAATTTAGTTAAATCAAGAAAGCTTCTGACCACGGCCCGCATCACTGCTGGCTCAAGTGGGTGTAGAGTTAAGATCAACACGGGAGGTGAAGTTAGATCACACTGTATATAAACCAAAATATAATAAATGTTTTTAGGCTGGCGTCTAATAACGACATTTTTTTCGCAATAATGTAAAAATGTTGAACTTTAAATCTGCAGTGAAACTCAGCTCATACGGCTCAAACACACCTGGTTTTAGGACTAAAACATCTGTTTGTTTGTTTTTTGCAATTTGAAAATTCAGTTAATTATGACACAAATGTTTAACCTGCAATTATACAACAAATGTGTTTATGAAGGGAAAGATTACAAGACAGGATACACATAGAAAAACTAGGTAACAAACACTAAAAATAGGCAACAATTCAAAACCCATTAAGTTTCATTCTATAATAAATAAAGTAGAGAAAAGAAGAAATATACGTATAATTTCTCAAATATACTAAAAAGTATCAGTGAGCATGTTTCTCATTACATTACATGTGGCGTCCCACAAGGTTTCATACTCAGTCCTCTACTCTTTCTCTTTTTATTTCCTTTCTTGTGTGAGTGTCTTAACAGACTGCTGACACTCACCTCACAGTAATAACAGACTTTCTGCAAACCAGAGTTGAGTTTTTCTTTTAATGTAATATTGTGATACGATGTGTTGAGTTAGTCAGAAAAACATCATGTTCTGTCTTAAAATACTCTGATAATAGACTGAGTCTGATGATACACTGAGTCTGATGATAGACTGAGTCTGATAATAGACTGAGTCTGATGTAAACTGAGTCTGATGATACACTGAGTCTCATGTAAACTGAGTCTGATGTTGCCGGTTGCCGTGGCTCTGTGGCTCTATAACATGTTGCTGGCTGTGTTGCTGGTTGTGTTGCTGGTTGCTGGTTGCTGTGGTTCTGTAACATGTTGCTGGTTGCTGGTTGCTGTGGCTCTGTAACATGTTGCTGGTTGTGTTGCTGGTTGCTGTGGCTCTGTAACATGTTGCTGGTTGTGTTGCTGGTTGTGTTGCTGGTTGCTGGTTGCTGTGGTTCTGTAACATGTTGCTGGTTGCTGGTTGCTGTGGCTCTGTAACATGTTGCTGGTTGCTGTGGCTCTGTAACATGTTGCTGGTTGTGTTGCTGGTTGTGTTGCTGGTTGCTGTGGCTCTGTAACATGTTGCTGGTTGTGTTGCTGGTTGCTGTGGCTCTGTAACATGTTGCTGGTTGTGTTGCTGGTTGTGTTGCTGGTTGCCGGTTGCCGTGGCTCTGTAACATGTTGCTGGTTGTGTTGCTGGTTGTGTTACTGGTTGTGTTGCTGGTTGCTGTAGCTCTGTAACATGTTGCCGGTTGCGTTGCTGGTTGTGTTGCTGGTTGCCGGTTGCCGTGGCTCTGTGGCTCTGTGGCTCTGTAACATGTTGCTGGTTGTGTTGCTGGTTGTGTTGCTGGTTGTGTTGCTGGTTGCTGGTTGCCGTGGCTCTGTGGCTCTGTGGCTCTGTGCTGTGCGGTGGATCTGACATCAGGACACGCCTCGCAGCCTGACTCGTCCCCGGTGGGCGCTCAGAGGCAGCTGAGCGAGGAGACTGTGGTAGTTGGACTGGATTCAGGGATTAGGTGTTCCAGGGAGGGAGGAGGGTTTGTTGGCTCGCTGCATCCCCCAGAGGACGCTGGGAATGGAGAGAGAGTGCCCCGAAAACACCACCCACCCCCATAGTCTCTCTCTCTCTCCCTCTCTTTCTGTCGCTCGCCCATGTTGGTATGCAGAGAGAGACGGCGGCCAACCAAAGACTGCATGACATACCAGCAGCATGAGAGCGTATGGAAGACCAAGAGTGCCCGAAAACACAGAGCTGGTGAGAAGACACAGACCTGCAGTCTGAATCCTGCAGAGCGGATCATCATGGACGTGTTGATTTTCATTGTGATACTTTATGTACATGTTGACGAGGTGAGACACTCTGAGACTGACTGACTGATGGATTGATATATTTTATTCCCAACATGTAAAAAAAAAAAAAGTAAAATTTAAGCTTTCCAAAATAAAAGTCAAGAATAACAAAATAAATATAAATAAAAACAGTCAATAAAGAAATTCTCAAAATAAAAACAACACGGGCCTCTGCACAGATTTGTTCAAAAGATCATATACACACACACACACACACACACACACACACACACACACATACATATATTAGACACATATGCATGCATGAACACCCGAAGTACTCACGATCTCTTATACACATATTTAAATAATTATTTATATTGTATATAATATTTAGTTACAATAATTAACCAGTTTAGTAACTGCCTTTATGTGTTTTTTATGTGTTTTTATCCTGCAAACACATTAATTCATCAACTACATATTTATCTAATGTAATAATAATAAAATCAAAGGCTCAGGTTGTGTTTTAATTATGATATAAAGTCTCAATTATGATTTAAAAAGCATAAAAAAAAATTTTTTTATTATCACTGATGGTTCGTTTTAGCGTCAATGAGCTGCTGCACTGATGTGATGAGCAGAGAAACAAAGAGCTGCAGAGAGACGACAAGAAGAAGGAGAAGAAGAAGAAGGAGAAGAAGAAGAAGAGTCGTGTGATGGAGGACAGTGAGACAGTTCACAGTGTGAGCAGAGAGGAGGAGAAGAGCTCCACCTACAGGACAAACTGAACACAACACACTCTGCTGTATATTCATAAACTCATCTGCTGCTTCACTCCGGACACAAAATTCAACTTGACACATTTTGGAAACTTTGAACTCTCTGTTAAAATAAAGAATAATAAAAGTAATAAAACAATCTGTTGATATGAATCAAGTCTGAGTGCACAGCAGGAGTTTCATTGTGTTACACAGGAAACAAATCACATTATGTCTGGAGCATGTTAAATATCAACAATTAAATCTGCTTATATTTAAGGACATTAACTCTAATTTCTAAAATATTCCTGAACCTGCAGCAGAAAACATCTCGAGGCTGAAACACTGAAGACTTTCTAATGAAACCAAACACACAGATGATTTCTGACGAGTGCAGAGGTTTTATTGTCTCTCAAGTTAAAGAAATAGATTTTTAAAAATCTCCCAAAAGTTTCTTAAAGTACAGTAATGAAGAACAGAACGTTCGAAGTTTCTCTGCTTTACTTTTTAAATAAAACTGTTTTAAAAGTAGAGAATATGAAGTTTTGTTGTCCCGTGTTGTGTGACAGATCTCACAGTCAGTCCTAAAGTCTAACATCTTCATTTACTGTGTTTAATGTCCACAGCTGATTCACTGTGTATTTAAAGATGCTGGTGTGATTTATACTTCACTTCTGAAACTGCTCTCAGTATTTTGCAGTGAGTTAGATATCAGACGGGGATTTTTCTTCTCTAAACTCTCTTTAAACTTGACCTCACAGGAAGCCCCGCCCTTCTCGTGTTCGTCTCCACGACGACTCGCTAAGTGTTGCCATGTCAACACCATGTGACCCGAAAAACAAACAGAGGGAAACTTCTATGACGACCAGAGGACGAGCCGTTCGACTCCGACGAAGACAAAAACTGTAAAAACAGAGAATATGAAGAGGATCTGACGTCCTGCGTCGTCTGAGTCAGAACCAGAACCAGACTTTATGTTGTTTGTCGGCCATCTTTAATCAGAACACATGAACCAGATGAGTCGAGTGTGTCTGAACACTGGAAACATGTGAGACGGTAATTAATTATCACTTATCCTGTTCCTGTTGAACACACTGATACTGCTCAGCTAATTACCTCCACACACACACACACACACACACACACACACACACACGCACAGTTCAGATGGTGGTCCCTCGGGTCTGATGAGGACTAAAGGTCCGCCCCGAGGAACTCGGAGCAGAACTGGACCTAATGGGCTCCCCTGGTTATTCCACACAGAGGAAGTCTGAGAGACACAGAAACACTTCAAACACTCGACTTCACAACCGCTTCAACTAAACACACGAGTCCAGATTCTGACTCTCCGTCCGGATAACGAGATAAAAATGATAAAATACAAAGTCAACACAATAATTCAACGTTCTGGTGTCTTTTATCAACAATGTGAAGCTACAGTAAAATAATGATGTCAAAGCTACGAGACACAGTGAAGATCAGATCACTACAGAACATTTGTCAAACACACGAGGAACAAAGTTCTGACCCGGAGACGTCACGGTCGTGAGGATTATAAAAAACACAAGATAATTGTAAATCAGAATTATGAGATATAAATCAACCTGCTGCTCTCTTCTGAGAAATAAATGTTTTATTTGGTTTATATGAGATTATTTTATTAAAATTATTAAATTTCCCCAAAAGTCGTCTCCTCATGTCATTTTAAATAATTTCATAATAATTACAGAACATCAACTCATTTTATTTTATAACTGCTGTTTTCATTATGATGATTTTGATTTGTTCATCAGGCTTCAAAGAACAGTTTGTTTTTAGATCCAAACACAAAACTCTCAACTCAGGCAGGAAACAGAGTCCAGAGAGACGTCAACAGAACCAACACCAACAGAACCAACAGAGACATCAACAGAACCAACAGAGAGACATCAACAGAACCAACATCAACAGAACCAGAGAGAGAAATCAAACTAAACAAGCTACAAACCAAAGAACCATGGGGAATTTGAGCAGGAACACGGGGAACACGGTGAACACGAGGAACACGGGGAACACGGTGAACACGAGGAACCGGGGAACCAGGGGAACCAGGGAAGGGAATGATTGAAGTAACAAAGTAACAAACCAAAAAAACAAACGACGACAATAATGCCTCTCCACGGTCTGATTGGTTCTGACACTGAGCCGGTCTTTAACGTCTGCAGACGTCCTAGAACGGTTCCACCCATACTTCATCTGACACCAGGAACACCTCTGCAGTGAGACACATGGTTAACCTGAGACGCAGTTTGTTTTGTTTTGCTTCAGGAGATCGATGACTTTTGGTCACGCGGGACACAAACCCACAACTCAACCACGACCTCCGTCTGTCCGGACCCTGCTGTGTTTACTGCGTCAGCTGTGTGAGCGCCTCCTATCGCCAGAGACGGTTCAGTGCAGGTAGTGAAGGTGTCTGATGCAGAAGCTGAAGGTCGTCCCCTGTTTTTGTATGAGACGTCACAGGAGGTCACATGTGGTTTAACTCTCCCGTCTCCTGTGTCTGATCCTGACAGTGTTTGTGTCCTCATCATGTCTGTGACACTGTTACAGCTGTTGATGAAGCTTTGTGCAGAGCTGTGCGTGTTTTCAGTCTGAGCACCTGCGTGTTGAAGGGATTTAATGTTATCTTCTGTCCTGCGCTCTCAAATCCACGCTGATGCTCCCATGATGCCATTAACCTGGGGGAGGAAGGAGGCCGGCGCTCACGAAGAACCAGCCGCATGAGAGCAAATCTGTGTTAATCTGATAAAAGGGTGAGATTAGGTGGAATAAAAATATTTAGAGCCGATAACTGTTCAGATGGTCAGTATGGATGAGGACATTGTTGGTGCTGAGAGGCAGCGGGGGGGGGGGGCACTGCTCTTCTTCCTGACAGTCGGCCAATCAGAGCGTTGTAGGCGGGATTAATAATGTTAGCATCGAGGCTAGTTAGCTAAAGCCATGAAAACTGGCAGCACCGAAATGTACAGAGATACATCTTCAGGTTTGTTCACAGCAACTTTTTTACAAATTGTTAAATTTGTCTTTGTTCAAATTTAGTCTTAAAGGAGCAGTTCACCCACTTCACAGCAAAACAGAGTCGCAGTGTTCTGCTAAACACCTGAAGCAGCTTTAAAACGAAAAGACAACCAAAGAAACATCAGCAAGCTTCAGCTACGACAAACCAACACCTTTTACAAGGAAAAACACAACAAATTGTTTAATAGTTAATGCTGAATTTACAAGAAGGAACAAATAAGTCAGAATCAGTCAGAGACAGAGTTTCACACAGTTTATAAAGTGTCTCCAACTCAACAATTCACTAAACTGACACATTTGTTAAGGGAGTCTGGTGACAAAGAAGTCGCCTATACTGGTTACTGTTTAGTGTGTTTGTAAAATGTGACATGTTTAGATCAATAACATGTTTCTTCTTTCATAAATTGAGTGTAAATGGTGAAATCAGTGTAAACAGTGTGTTCAAACAGCTGCTAAATGTTGGCAGGTAAGACTTTAGCACTTTAGACACAGAAGCAGACAGGCTGGTACAGCCATGCTGCCACAAACTGACACTTTGTACAAGGAAACAAACAACTGACTGTTTTCATTTAATGCTGAATTTACAAGAAGGAGACAATGATTCAGAATCTGTCAGAGACAGAGTTTCACTACGTTACAAAGTTTGTTTTAACTCGACAACTCTTAAAGTCACCACATTTGTTAATGGAGTCTGGTGATGTTGTCCACTGCCTGTTGTTGTGGCTTCTTGGTGTCCATCACGTTCTGCATCGATGACACGTCACGACTTCACACTCATTCTTTAATTTCATGTAATCACTGGCTGTTGTTGCTGACAGTGGAGAGCCGCTCATGTATTAACTGAGAGAAGACTGAATTTTCCATTTTCATTAACGATCTTACAGCAGGATTAGCTGAAGTGTTGCGCTGACAGAATCCAGACTTACTGAATCCATTAGCTGCTGTATTTGTTGTGAAGCAGCTCAGAGAGCAGCGGCGTCTCTGTGTATAATTCATGTTTCCACTCTGAGGGTGGCCGTCAGCGCTGTAACCACCACATCAAGCCCTGCTGCGAGCCTCCTCCTCCTCACCTCCCCACACGTGTGACCGGGCTGCTTTTTAAACAGCTTCCAGGTTTGTGGAGTTAATTAAAGTGACGTGTCACACGTGGAGCCGCACTTCACTCGGGCCATCCTCGCTTTAATTGCTACCTGGCTCTGAGACGACTCTTTCATCTGAAGACGTCTTCCTCTGCCAGAGCTTTAAAAGTGGAAGTGTATTTACTGGAGTTTCACCGCTTCCTACCACATCATCTGCAGACGCCACGGTCCACAAACAGGAGGCTGTAACGAGGTAAAGGTAAAGAGCGGAGAAAAACTTTATTAAAAACAAAGTTCATTAACAGAGAACATGTTTCCTCTCAGTAAAACCCTCTGGTGTTATTTTCTTCAGCTGGTAACGGACACGTTTTGTGCTTTAACGACTCTCATGGCTGTAGATTAATGTCCCCGTCAGCGCTGACATCACAGACCTCTCTGTTACCGCGCTCATCTGTCCACAACCAGGCGAGACCTCCAGAGAAAATGAAGACTGGAGGTCCGGTCAGGACACCTCACCTCTGTCTTTATCCTCTGCTCAGCAGCGTCTTGTTCTTCACTGGATCGACTGAAATCTGTCCCGAACATCCAGAAACCCTGAGGATCATGAACAACACGTGTTGGCAGGTAAAACAAGACAAACCAACACTTCTTACAAGAAAGAAAACAACTCATTTTTAATATTTACAGGCGAATTTACAAGAAGGCCCAAATAACGAAGACTTCTGATGTCTTGTGAGTCAGCTGATGCAGGTCCACTGATGCAGTTACAGAGCTGAACGGCCGAGCTGTTTTAAAAAGTGCGACATGAACAGAGACTGAGATGAAACTTCATGAGTTGGTGAGTTGATGTCAGCAGCTCAGACTGTGAATCAATGAGCTGTTTGACATTTAAAGGCTTCAGACGGGAGGACGCAGAGTGTTTGTGTGCGACAGATAAACGTTGAGCAGCGAGGACTCTGGAGAGACGACGACTCGTCTGATCCTCATTGTTGACTTCAGCCTCACGCTGAGTCTCCTCCGGCAGCTCCGCTCGGACACATGAAGGATAATCTTCACACGGCAGCAGAGCTAAAGCCTCGTCTCCTGTGGACCGCTGTCCTGTCGGCCCGCTGATAAAACACAGACGTCAGCCTCGGCTTTGACTTTCTGTCTCTCACTGTCAGCTGAGAGTCGAACTCAAATACTTTCACTCAGATTTCAGATTCGACCGATATTCAAACTGACTTCTGTCTCAGGATCAGAGACACAGTCTGATCGTGAAGGTCGTGTTTCCAGGTCAGGATCTCAAACTAACGTCATGGTCCTGTCTGCTGTGTTGTCTGCTGTGTTGTCTCCTGTGTTGTCTCCTGTGTTGTCTCCTGTGTTGTCTCCTGTTCTTCAGCTCCTCACCACTCTGCTCTCCCTCCTTCTCCGCCTGCAGCTCGTCAGGTCAGTTTGTATTAAGTCCAGTCTTCAGTTCAGCCTCTGAGTCATCAGCTGTGTTCTGCAGAGCTTCATCCGCTTCACTTCCTCTTGACTTTTAGTTTTGTCCCCTTCAACACCGAGCACATCTTCTGCTCAGACTTCAGCTGTGTCTGATTGTTGAGCTTCACCTCCTCTCCTCAGTTTCTCAAGCTGCAGCAGGTCAGAGTCAGACTTACAGAAGCTTCATGTTTCTCTGGATGGTTCTGGTTTTGCAGATCGTAGCGGAGCTGACTTTTTGTGCCTGAGAGCTTCTGGAGGCTGTTCTTACTGTACAAAGTGCTCAGTACAGTAAGTGATGCTGTGGTGAAGAGGTGAAAGTTCAGTTCACGTCCGGGTGTTTCACTGTGAGACTTTATATGAAGTATTTAAAAGAATATTTCCAGTTTTCAGCTGCAGTTTGGTCGAGTTTAGGTCGTAAAATACTTTTAGAAACGATCACAGTCTGGATTTAACTGAATAACTCAGCGTTCACTTGTTTCACAGGACAGGAAGTTAATTTTTAATGTTTCAAAATAAAAATTGTACTTATTGCATCTTTAATTCTTTCACAATACGACTGTTTCTTAATTAATGTTGTACTTTGTGGTTATAATAACACACCTGTCAGCTGCGTCCTTCACTCAGGTGTAATTATATTTATCTTTAACTTTTCTTATATCTGTGAAAATATCCAGCAAACATCTTCTAAACTCTTCCGTCATGTTTTTATAACTTCGTCTTCGTCTGTTTTCTTCTTCTTTGTCTTTTCCCTCACTGAACACTCTTGTTGCAGACGGACGTCCCACTGAACTATTTTTGTCTTCGACTTCAGAAGTTTGTGAAGCTTGAGACAGACGGTTCATGTCTGTGTGACGATGACTGACAGCTCGGTCCTGCGCTGGACTGAACTGGACTCGTCCTCACTGTCAGCTTCTGTTCTGGAAACATTATATTTAAATCATAGACTCTGGTGATGTGTCTCTGTCTTCAGTCCATAAATCAATAAGCACCGTCCTAAAAACATGTCAGCCTCTAACAGCAGCTACAAAGCTAACAGAAAGCTAAATCATCGTCGGACTATTCAAGTTAAGAGCTTCTGTGCCCGCCCTAGAGCCTACAACAGCCAATGAGTGACGGTGTAGACCAGTGACCCTCCTGTCTCCTGAGCCAATCACATGCCAGGTTTGCAGCTCAAGTTACATTAGTCGACCCAAACCGTACGATGAAGCTCTGATACGTCTGTCGCTCGGTCGCTGCAACAGTCACGTTGTTGTTTGAGGCGCTGGTGACCGATCCAGTCGTTTAGTTCAAACGTAACACGAGCCTCTGCAACAACAGCTGCAGAGCTACTGAACGAGCCGATGAGCTCCGTGTTTGTCCCGCCTCTTTTACCGACTGTTAGCCTCCATGTTGCTTAAACGTGATTGGTCGATACCACAGTACTTCAGCATCTTGTCCCTCACCTTCAGGTTCTGCAGCCTTCATGAAGCCTACGATGACGAGTGCTGGAGCACCAGTCAGTTATAACTCATGGACCTCAAACAGACCTGATGAGTCCGAACATCATCTGGCTCTTCACGGTCGACTCGGGCCGAGGCTCATCGGACCAATCAGAGATCTGTATTCCACTGGAGTCCAGACAGCTGAGTGTTTCAGCTTCCCAGTAAACAGAGGCTGGTGTCAGGAGGTACATTACAGCCACAGGCCCTTTCATCCGTCTGAAGGTGTAATGAGCGGCTGTCAGAGTCCTGCAGGCGCCCCGCTGGGCAAAATCACCCACATCACACTCACGCGCTCTGGCAGCCTGTAATCGAGCGTCCATCAGGCCGGACGAGTGTTCGTGTCCATCAGCTCCGACTCTGTTTGTATTAATGTGCAGCTGAAGGACGACGGAGCGTCGACACGAGACACGTTTCCATTAACTCGCTCACACGGACCGGACCAGGAGACAGCAGCTCAGAGCTTCAGTCCTCCAGAACACAGAACTGTTTTTATCAGAACATCTGTGATCTGCAGTCCGAACACACGTGTGTGATGAGATCAAGACGCTTAAACACAACTGTACTTACAACAGGAGGAAGAAATGAGGTGTTCTGTGAGGACAGAAGAAGAGACGAAGTCTTCACAGCTGCAGAGGACCATCAGTGAGACGTCTCTCTGAATGTCTTCGAGGGGATATTAGTCAAACAGCGGGGGGGCGGGGCTAACACACTGGACGTAGCGTTCATATGTCACAGCGGGGGCGTCGCCTTAGAAACAGCTCGTCATATCCAGGAGGTCGTCCTCATCGACAGTCTGATACAGGACGGACATCGGTCCTCAACGTCTCAAACATAGGAGTGTATGAGGACGTGATGTCCACTGAGGACATCTGAACACGTCTCTTACAGTGAGACGTGTCCTCTCCCAGCTCTGATGTTCTGGTCGGGCTCAGACACAGAACACCTGGTTCTGTCTCCATGTCTCACTGAGACTGGACCTCGAGCAGCCGTCTCCTCCAGCCGTCATTAGACAGAGATGGAATGTAACTAAGTACAATTTTGAGGTACTTGTACTTTACTTGAGTATTTCTATTCCCTGCTACTTTATACTTCCACTCTACATGTTGGAGGCATATGCTGTACTTTTTACTCCACTACATTTATCTATTAACTTTAGTTACTAGTTACTTTACAGATTACATGCTGCATCATTTTTAAGTTAATGTATTTTATCATCAGTCAGATAACATCAGTGATCATTTGTAAACAGTTCACATACATGTACATGTATGGATCAGTTACTTTACTGATACTTTTGATACTTAAGTACATTTAACATCAGATACTTTTAGACTTTTACTCGAGTACTCTTCATATACGCGACTTTCACTTGTACCAAAGTAATATTTTCACACCATATCTTTACTTTTACTCAGATTCTGGGTACTGACGGTTCTGAGTATCACATGACAAGTCGTAAAGAGAAACTTCATGAGAAACATTTCAGAAGAACAGAACCAGAACCAGATGTGTTCTGGTTGTGTTGACGTCTGAAGCTGATCTCAGGCTGAGAAAAACAATCAAGACTTAAAAAAGTGTGAATGAAGAAGCGGCGCTGTCAAACTTCAGTCTGATGTGACTGGACCAGAGGCAGCTCGACGTAAATCTGAGTCTTTATCTTCCAGGAACATTTCCAAGTCCAGTCGATCACATTTCAGCCAGTAAACTGCAGCAACTTCCCGTCGGTCAGAGCAGCAGCGATCTGAACGTCGGTCCCGAGTCGACACGACTCCAGTTTCTCATAAAAGCTGATAAAAGCTGAGGAACAATGGAGCGTTATTGTTAAACTGCAGCAGCAGAAACAGCAGCGCTGCCAACACAAACCGACAGCAGCTTCAATACAATCACAGAGAAACACCAGGAAGCGTCGGCCCGGAGGAACAAACAGACAGCAGACAGTCAGGCAGCAGCAGCCTGTCATCATTCAACAGGCTGTTTGTTACCATAACCTGAGAGGACAATAATGAAGAAACAGAAACATGTGGTCAGCTGTGGAAGCACGCGGCTGCCGGGCCGGGCCGGGTCGTCTGTGTCATTAAAGATGATCAGTCAAGATCACGACAATCTACCAAATACTGACGTTCACCTTTTTATTTACGTGATTCTGACCTTTCGTGACAGAACTGAACCAGCTGAACTGTGATGTGTTCTTCACGCCAGGAACGACCTCCGCTGCGTTTCCCATCAGACACGTGTTCAGCAGATCAGCAGCAGGTGCGTCTCCTCCGTCATGTGACTGACAGTAACACAGGAAGCCGTCCGACCCCAGCCCTATCAAAATAAAACAACTGCTGTTTACAGACACAGTTTGTTTGAGAGACGTTGAACATCGGACTCTTCTCCTCAACAGCTGAAGTGGCTGCGGTCCAATAAACCATCAGGTGGCTCCGCACAGCTCGTCTGCTGCAGTTAAAGTCTGCAGGAGCTGAAGTGTCTGAAGTGTGAGCGACGACCGCACACCGAGCTGTTCAGAGCAGCTTTTATAAAACATTTTAATTATTACAACTCTCCAACACGACAGAAGAGTTTCAGGGTCTTTACTTCATTAGTGTTTCTCCTCGTTATTGCATGTTTTCCACAATTCTGCAGAAAAAGTTGGAACTGAATTTTTTTCACAGTGGTCCTCATCCTCTCCTGTACAGCACCTCCCAATGATGATTGATTGATGATTTAATGAGTTGGATGATATCTGTAAAGGTCAAATGTGGTGTCTTCTCGTGTCTTCGGAGCAGCAGAGTATGTGGACACATCCACTGGTTGTTCAGCTGAAGGTCTCAACATGTTCAGGACATGAACGTGGAGCTGAGACGTCGTCACGTGGAATAAAAACAGGTTTTCTGTCGGCTCAGGTTCTTCAGTGTTGATAAAATGTGTGATTGTGTGTGTGGTGACGAGTAGCTCGTCTCCCTGCGCTGGTCACTGAGTTAGCGTGAAGCCGTCAGCCTCCGACCTGCAGCCTTAGATTCAAACACGCCTTCAGATGCAGAAACATTTAGACTGGACTGGTTCAGTCAGTGAGCTCTGTTTTCTCTCACGTCGCACACTTTGTGTCCGTCTCTTCTCACAGGAGGTCAAAGTCTTTTCAGATGTGATTAATTAAAAGCACGAGTGCCAGTAAAGTATCAGAAAACTGAGCATTCTCCGATCAGAAATGAGCAAACGTCTATGAAATGATGTTGCTTGAAAAAACTGCAGAGCGTCGCCGATAAGAGCGAAGAGCGATTCACATTCAGTCGTGAAGGCGCTTTTTAAATGAATCCTTCACGATTCAGTCGACGGTCAGATAACATTTCTTCATTCAGCGTTTCTGTCGCTCTTCAGTGATTCGTCAGGCAGAAGAAACTTAATCAATTTACAGCAGCAGTTTGTTTCACAGAGCGGCGAGGACGAGCTCAGCGCCGCTCAGCGCCAGAACACCAGGCTGTTTGTGAGGCCGATGAGGAGGAAGGTCTGCTGTCTGTCCTGAGCTCACAGCCGACCTCAGGACAGGTTACAGTTACAGTTACAGTTACAGATTACAAGTCTTTGTGGATCCACATTGTTCCTGGTTTAGCATCTTAGCTAACTTCAAGTGACTGCTCTCCAGATCTCAGTGTGACAGCTGATGACTCCGCCTCAGACGTATCTTGTCTGCTGACTTTATGTCCTGGGGGCGTTTTCATGCAAATAATTCACACTTTTTCAGAGCGATGTTTGTATGTTGACTACTTGCACACAAAGTGAATGTTACATGCTGAAAGAGCAACTTTTCTTTTAGACGAGGTCGATTTTTCTGAGCTTTCACACCACGAACGGAGGCATCATGTTTGTGTTTGTCATCAGACTGTATTATGTGACCAAGGACACAAAATTATAACGACAGCGTGACAGTCGACCAACAGTTGAGGGTGTATTTCCGCAGGAAGTGATGAGAGTCCAGCTTCACCGCAGAGATCTTCTCTTTCATGAGGAGCAGCTGAAGGTGTTTCCTGATCACGTGAGCTTCGCACAGAAACACACAGAGCGGCTCATCGTTGGATTAATCATCAGGAACATCTCCGGTCTTTGCTCCAGAGCCTCGCCTCGTGTCTGAATAAATATTCAGGATCAGGTACGGCTGCAGGACCGTCTGCTGCACATTTGTAAATAATTAGAGCGAGCAGAGTTGAAAGCTTCCTGCTCACATGTTCGGTTGCTGCTCCGCGTCCCTCCGAGACGCGCTCACCTCTGAAGTTAATGATCTGTGAGGAGGAGTGTGATAATGCTCCTTTCATGGGAGCAAATGTAAGAAAATCCAGCTTCTCTTCTTCTAATCATGGCGTCCCGGGAGGGCGAGGACTTTCACACAGCATCTCGTCCGCTTTGATTTCCCTGAGCAGAGCCTCAGGACCGGCCCGCCTTTATGTAAGAATACATTATGTAATTACAGTGAAATCAAAAGAAATAAACTCACAGTCGTAATCTGGGTTCTGAGTGTTTAATGTGGGAACAATCACAGATTCACATCAGCCTGGAGCCCAGACTGGTACTGACCGCTCCATGAGTCCGTCCTCACACACACACAGTCTGTACCGGGTCAGATGTTCTGGTTATTAAAGACGGACCGAGCAGGTCAAAGGAGACATTCAGCACTTTTGTGTTGGATCTTATTTGTACGTCAAACATCATGTTTCTCTCCCGTCTGTGTGAACCTGAGTTTGGATCAGAACCACTCGGAGTTTCTCTGAGCAGTTGTTGTGTGACGTTACATGATGATGTCAGCTCATCCAGCCTGAGTCATGAGGCTCGACACCACCCTGACATCCGCCCACAGCCTGAGCTCAGCGCCGTCCACCATGTGAACACATCAGGGTTATTGATCGTGACAGCTGAGGTGAACCTCCTTTATCATTATTATCATTATTATTATGATTATTATTATTATATTTAACTTGTTGAACAAAAACAATGTAATAATCTGTTTCCTCAATATTTCAACCAGTTTCCAACAGAAACAAAGACACAACACATGAAAAGAGAAATAAGAATAATAATAAGAGTCATCATGTTTTTACAGGTGAAAAATGACTCAGAATGTCTATAAATATAAATATATATATATAATAAAATATATAGATACAATATATAATATATAACGTAAAATAATATAATAATGTTTTTACACACACATTATGTTAATGTTAATATTTTCCACACGAAGAATTAAAGACATTTAAACTGTTTTATATTCACATTATATTTTATCTGTGATGTTTTGTTTACATTGATTCATGTTTTTAAATCTATAAATGACGTTAAAATCGTGTCACTTTATTTAAAGGGTTCCTCAGTGTAAACAAAGGACCTTGTTGCCGTGGTAACATCCTGTAAATCTCTCCGATGGTGTTAAAGCGTCTGAATGTGACTCACTGACGGTGAGGAAACACCGATGACATCACCGAGGTCACGATGATGTCAGAGCGGCCTCGCACTTCATTCTCACAGACAGCAGCGACTCGCCCAACAGCGCCTCGCCCTCCGTCAGAGCGAGAGGCTGCGTCAGAGAGCGGCCGGTCCTGTGCGGAGGCCCGCGGAGGACAAAACTCTCAGATGAAACCAGGAGGAGAAATGTGCTCTGAATCCAAATACTCAACACGTGATAAAGTATCCAGACGACATTAAATACAAAACACAAGTATTAAAACATGAAAACACAAACTGAGAATTCATCAGCAGGAAGCAGATTTAGATTAAAGTTCATCATAATTTCAATATTTATTTAACATGCAGTCGAGTCGCAGAGATTAAAACTGAGGAAGTGTTTCAGTGTGTGAGGTCGAGTGTCCACAGAGCGTCTTCTCTGTTGTCATAGAGACGAGAGGCACGTGCAGCGTTTGTCCTCCAGAGACAAACACGGCGTGATCATCTGGCTTTTCTCTTCACGTGGACGTGATGTAACTGGTCTTCAGTCGCCTCAGCGCTCACAGGTTTCTGTCGCCTGTGTCTGATTGGCTGATGTGAACACTTTGAGCTGACTCTCCTCTCAGGCGCCGTGTTGTGACGCGTGTCGCTGTTGTTGACGTCTTTCCATCGTCTCAGTCGGCGCTGAGTGAAGTTAAAGATATTAAAACAGTCACGGTTGTTGGTGGCGCACTGAGCATGTGCAGCTCTCAACAGAGATCTGATAGAAGCGAGATGTCTCACTCCTCAGTAACTTTCTGATGTGTCTGATTCAGAACATTATTCCAGGTTTTCTGGATGTATCATGTGGAGGTATACGATCTGTTGATCCTGCACATTCATGATGACAGATGTGACACAAACAAACAGGAAACAGAAAGACAAACTCGTCTTTTTCACCAGTTTACACACGTTTTAAAAACCTGCGTATTCTCACTAATGCTGGTGTGAAAGTGGTGCTGGAGCAGCTTTCAGTACGAAACAGCACCAACAGACGAGCACGAACAAAAGTTCAAACAACAACATTCAGAAAAACGTGATCAGAATTAAAAAGTGGAGCAAAACTTTCCTACAAAGACTCTGAAGCGAATCATGTTCCAGTTTGTTGTTGGAGCGTCTGAACTGATTCATGACAACACTCAGCTGCGACTGACTGTCTGTAATTGGGCCTGTTCACAGTGACACACACACACACACACACACACACACACACACACACACACACACATTGCTTCCAGTCTTTGTGTCCTTCTTTGCGTCCTGTAGTCTCGTCTGCCGGCTCGTCCTGCTGGTCGCCGCTCGTTAATCCCTCTGCAGATTTAACGAGTGTGTTTTTATAATCTGGATGTTTCTGTGAAGTCGGCGTGGTGGTCACAAATAATGGTGCATCATGGGACATTTATCAGCCGTGCCAACAAGTCGTGTGCGGGGACTCGGCTCAGTCGAGCTCTTTGTCGATGAATCGAGTCGTCACATCAGAGCGCCTCGTCCCGCCGCTCGTCCTCTAATGAGTCTTATTCTGGAGCGTCGGCGTCGGACGCCACTTCAGCCGCTCGTGTAATTTCAATGTCAAACAAAAGGCGTGTTTGTTTGTTAGTGTGTGTGTGTGTGTGTGTGTGTGTGTGTGAGTGTGTGTGTGTGTGTGTGTGTGTGTGTGTGTGTGTGTGTGTGTGTGTGTGTGTGTGTGAGTGTGTGTGTGTGTGTGTGTGTGTGTGTGTGTGTGTGTGTGCGGCTGTGGGCAGGGTTTAACACCCTCAGCTCCTCTTTGATGTGTCGAGGCCTGCAGGGAGATCCTCTCTGCCCTTTATCACTCAGCCTCAGATGTGAGACGCTCTCAGCGCTGCAGCAGAGACGAGACGAGGCCCAGCAGGTGGAAACTGATCCAGGTCAGGACACCGGCGCCCCTGAGAGCACTCGAAGCTTTAACGACAACTCAATTTAATGACGTTTAAACTCTGGTGTGTCGCGTCTAACAATCATCTGCTCGTTCCTTTACGGTCGCAGCTCACGACTGTTCACTCGTCATCAGAGTCAGATCACAGTGTTTTTAAAGGAGCAGTTCACCCAAAATGTAAATCCAGTCGTTATCTCCTCCCTCCACGCTGAAGTCTCGTAGTCCACAAAACATTTCTGGAGCTTCACAGTAAAACTGAGGCAGAACTGAAAACGTCGGTACACGAGCTGCCGTCACGTGACAGAAGTAAGTTGGGTTTGTTGAACTGTTCTGAGCAGCTTCTCTCTGGTCTCCATGTTGTCCCACAGTTGGAAGAAAGAGACGAAGTGAGTCGATCACCAGGAGGACGTGAACGCAGCATTAATCCAAACTGTTGGACGTGTTTTCAGTCGAGGACACTTTAACTGCAGAATATCTCCTGATCTGAGAGCAGCCAGTCAGTCAGTCAGTCAGTCAGCCAGTCAGTCAGTCAGTCAGTCAGTCAGTCAGTCAGTCAGTCAGTCAGCCAGTCAGTCAGTCAGTCAGCCAGTCAGTCAGTCAGTCAGTCAGATCTACAGTTTAATGATGAACTGTAGAGAAACTTAAATCACCTCTTTGTCTGTAATCTGTCGCCTCCATTAGAGCTCAGATCAGCCTCTGATTGGACGAGACTACAATGACAACATAATGAGCTCATTCAGCAGTAATGAGAGTCAGATCACATCAGGAGGACGGACAGTGAGGAGGAGGAGGAGGAGGAGGAGGAGGTTGATGGAGGCTGATGGAGGCCGTCAGAGGTCAGGAGGTCATCGATAACGTCCGTCTGTGATTGCAGCTCATCAACACCTCCTCGCTGAGACAAAGCTCGACCTTCACACGTCTCCGTCCTCTCAGAGACAGTCACATACTTTGATTTCTTGATATTTCTTCGTCTCGTCACAAAAACACACCTGCTCGTCTTCTTTAGTTTAGACACTAACGGAGATTTAAAGGCTGCAAAGATTAGAAAACCCGCCCGGCTGAATTTTGTTGGACGTTTTGATGACGCTGACGATGCAGGTCAGTGTCACCGTCCCAACGTTTGGTACTTTAGACTCTCTGGTCTCTTTATCTGAGTTAAACTTCTTCATTCAGCCTTCATTTGTTTTCATGTCATTCATTTGGGAGGACGGTGGGAGGACGGTGGGAGGACGGTGGGAGGGCAGGTCGAGGAAGGACAGTAATTACCAATTAAAGCCAAGGTCGTAACTCTTAAATGGTTTTGATTTATTTTCCCAGAGGCTGAGAAATAAAAGGTTTCAGTGAACGTTCAGGTTTAAAAGGTGTTTTTAATGAGCGCTGGGGTCTTAATGGGTTAAACGAAGATCACAAGATGTTTTACAGGATCAGAGATTAAAGCTAAAAGCTCCAAACACGACAAACTGTGAGAAGTTAAAGCTCTGATCAGATTCATGAGCTCGAGTCTTCATTCCTCCACGTTCAGACTGCTGAGCGAGCGAGTTTTAATGAGAGTAAAATGAGTTTTCTTTCATGAACAGTTGAGTCTGGAGCTGGTTTTCAGCGCTGACACCTTCTTTATGTTCAGCGTTTTATGTGAGTGAACAAGTGAAAAACCAACAGAGCTCCCAGCGTCGGGGACCGGGACAGGGACATAAAAGCAGAAAGTCACAGTTTGTCATGTCGAGACAAAGAGCTGGAGGCAGATGGACGTTTAAACAGCCCGTTTGTGTCTCTCAGTGTGGACTCTTGGTTTACGCTCTTTGACTGGAGGCCTGGAAGTCGTCCTCTGAGGATAAAAACCCCACATGATGTCCGCCGGCTGCCAGCGCTGTTAAACAGACACCAGGTCAGTTTTCTTCCTCCTGACTCAGAGTCAACAAAGCTGACTCTGTGAGAGCAGGTCGACACGAGGAGGACAGTGTTCTCAGCTGAAAGCTGACTAAAGGTCCCCCTCGGTGTCTGGACGCAGGAGCAGGAAACGCCGCTCAGTGTTTGGAGAGCCCTCGGGTGCGTTTGGTTTTGGTGTTGGCTGCGGTGCCGGGCGGCCGGCGGGGAGGAGACGCTTCCAGAGCTGCAGCGCCGTCACTTAGCAACAGCACCTTTTAGCTGGATGAAAGCTCAGGAAGTCCCCTGAGGGCGGGACGGACGGGACACCAACAGGGACGAGACGCCGGTCCAACATTAATGTCCAGAGATATTATTAACTCTTTATGAGACACTGAAACAAAACGCTTAAATCATAAAACGCAGCGACTGATCCCCTCAAACTGTCGAGCTTCATGAGGCTGTGTGTGTTTCAGTTGTTCAGCCGTTAAAGGTGAGTCGTGTTCACTGACACGAGAAGTCAGATGTTCATCACGTGCAGCAGCTGTGACCTCATCCTGCAGAAACATCCACCTGTGAAAACTTCTCCAACATTTAAAGTTAAATTTATTCCAGAGCTCAGTGACTCCATGAAGACACGTGGATGAGCGCTTGATGCCTTTTTATCCTTTTTTAACTGGTGTAACTGAGAGGAGGGTGAACATGTTCATGCCTGTTATAAAATGGCTGCTCCAGAAACAACACGTCAGTCACGCGACTCAACGCGTTTTATTCTTCGTAACAGTGAAGAAATCTGCAGGTCAGTATGAAACTGTTGAAAATGAGTTTTATTTCTGACGGGGCTGGAGGGGAAATGGACTTTACTTCATGAACGTAACGTAACAGAGAACCAGAACCAGAACCAGAACCAGAGTCTCTGCTGCGTGCTGACTTCACTCAGAGGCTGATGTTGCTCATTATCTTTCGGTTGATTTGTTTGGGAGGAATAAACAACATCTAACATCCACCAGCTGATGAAGATCTGTCTGTGACTCAGACGAGCCGTGTTAAAGTTTTCTTCTCGTTACGTTTGGTCTCGTTCTCAGACTTCCTTCCTCTCTGACTCTCCTGGAGTTACAGCGACAGACGACCTGATGAAGCGTCACCTCGACGACACTGGAGGAGTTTTTGGTTGAACATTGCTGGAAACATTAGTGGTGATGTGAGAACACAACTCAACAACATGAAGATCAACAACATGAAGAACAACAACATGAAGAACAACAACATGAAGATCAACAACATGAAGAACAAAGGTCGACTGACAGAGTCTTTAAAGTTTACGCTGTGTGTGAAGAGATGATCGTTCTGATTGGTCCATAAAACCTCTGTGGATGTTCAGGAAGTGACGTCATGGTTCTGTTTTATAAAAATAAAAGCGTGGCTCTTACTCGTGTACATTTTGTCTGAACTGCAGTGTCTTTGCCTCCCTTTAACTCTCCAGCGCCCCCAGAGGAGACTTCTGTCTCTGTTCAGCTGGATGTCCTCCTCCTCTTCCTCCTCCTGTGATCTTCATCCTGTCTGAACAGAACTTCTGTTCCTGCTTCAGGTTCGGTCCAGATGTGATCCAGGTTCTTCATCATGTTTCCTCCTCATCTCGTCTCTACTGAAGCTGAGCTCGTTACGTTTAATGCTGCTTCATCAGTTATTGTTCACAGCATTATTTCAACTAATCTGGTGTATTTTTCCTGTTTATGAGGAACATTTTGTTAAAATGATGAAATTGTTCGTGTTAATCGACATTTTGATTCAGCTTATTGTCTGGTTATTGATTTATTCAGATATTGGATGATTATTGATCCTCCTGGAAACATGATCCAACATTTTCTGTACAAAGATTATTTAATTTATATGTTTATTTATTTTACAGCAGAAACATGAATCCAGTTCAGTCTTTTATTGTTTTGACTTCTGATGAAAAGTCAGAGTCACTTTCCTCTGATCGACTCTGTGAAGTTGTGTTTTCTTAAGTGAAGCGATTGGATTTAATTAATTGGTTGATTTTGGTTGATTCGCTCTTCGTCTCTGTCGCTGCTGAACTCTGTCTTGTCCTCTTGTTGTTGCTCTTCTCTCCTCGTTTGAAATAAAACTGAATGTGTTTCATCCGTCGGCGTCGACGTGGAGCTCAGAGTTCAGACGTTACCGGCTGATGAGTCGTGCAGGAGGTGTGATGTCATGGCGCCCTCTGGTGGAGTCGCTGAGAGTTGCTGTGCTCATAAATCTGGACGAGTTGCACATTTCCTTTAGTTTGAAAAGTAACATTAAAGGTTTATGACTGCGTGTTCGGCAACACTGAGCAGACTGAGGTGTTTCATGTGAACAGAAAAACAGCTGATGAGTGAAATCTGTCAGAAAGACTCAAAAAATAAACAAAAAACACAAGAAACGTTTAGTTCAGGTCAGTTTCCCTCCAGACAAACTCATCACTGCCGGACACATCAGGTGTGTGTGTGTGTGAACAATGTGCCGCAGGTGGTGTCCTCTGATTGGACAGTTTGAATACTTGCTGCATTCTGATTGGCCGGGTGATGACAGCACTGATTCATTTGAAGCGTCAGGTGAACGTCTGCGCTTCATGTTGAAGGACTGAACAGGTGACGTACGTCAGAGCTCCTTTATGAGGTTCTATTGGTCCTTGAGCAGAAGGTAGGGGACCTGTAGACGGTTCTGATGGCCCAATCGGTGGTTTTAGTGTATTATAGGTGCATCTTTTTATACTTAAGGATGTTTCGTTGGTCACTGAGGAAGTTCTGGGTCCTGTAGATGGATCTGGTGGCCCAGCATGTGTCTCTTGCTGTTTTGGGGGGTTCTAGGGTTCCTGTAGGTGCTTCTGATAGTGTGGTAGAAGTTCTAGTGGTTCTTTTTTCTTGTGGTATTGAGGAGATTCTGTGGATCCTGTAATTCTGGTGGTACTTCAGGAAGTTCTGTTGGTTATTAAGGAACTTCTATTGGTCCAGCAGTCCTTGTTTCTTCTTGGTGTTGAGGAGGTTCCAGAGGCCTGGTAGATGGTTCGAGTGGTCCAGTAGTTGGTTCTGTGGACTTGTATGTGGTTCTTAAGGCCCCATAGTACCATCTAGTGGCTTAGACGAGAACCTTCTGTTGGTTCTGTCTGTGAAATAACGGCCCTGTAGCTGTTGACAGACACCTCCGACACCTTCGGGTCTGCTGATGTGGCGACCGTCAACCTGATCACCAGCGATGAGGAGAAGATGTGCAGAGATCCGGTCAGAACCTGATGATAAAAAAAGAAACTTTATCTTGTAGTTACAAAAATCTGGCTGCAACATTTTGGATGTGGAGATAAAAATGAGCTTCATGATGAGAAAACAAGAAACAGGAAACAGAAACCTGAACAACCTGAAGTCTCAATGAAAGACAGAAGAAAACAAACCACAGACAGAAATCCAACTCAAGCTGTTTGGTCTCTGCCTGTCTCGTTATCAGCACACTGAACAAACCACCGTCACCTTTCTTCACTTATGTAACGGAGCTAAATTTAGTTCCCTGCTGTCGGAGGCCGATCACACGTCTTTTATCACATTTGTTTCTTCCAGACTTGGTTTTCTGCCATCTGCTGGAGAACAAGTCTTCAAACTGTTCAGATCGCTGCAGCGAGACTCAGAACGTCCAACAGAATTAAATGATCACGTCAGCTCAGACTTTCTGTCCCTCTGATGATGCTTCATGTCTGATCACATGTCACATCCTCTGCAGGACCTTTTCTTATCACGCCTCCTTCTTCTGGGATAATCAGTCCGACTCTGTTGAGGCCTTTGAATCTAAACTATCAGATGTGTTGGACGTTCACTGATTTGACTGAGACGGCTGCAGTTCAGCGATCTGTCCAGCAGAGGGAGCGAGTCGCCCACATGCAGCTTCAGAGCTGTGATATAATGAATGATGCAACTTTCTGCAACTCTGCTGAGGAAAACAAACTTTCATGTGTCGGCACATTTTACTCCTCACACCACAAGATCTAATTTGTTTAACACAAGCGAGCAGCTGTTTGTTTTACAGACTATATTTTATTCACAGTCACAGAAATGTGGAACAACTGCAGGAAAGTTTGGTTTCAGACTGATTATTCACAGGATGCAGTGGTGGAACATTAAAGGAACATTTAGGCTTTAATCCTCTTTAGGCTTTAGGTCCTCATGGTCCTTCAGAAGGTTACAGAAGTCCTATAGGAGGTTCTAATGGTCTCTGAGGAGGTTCTGGTTCATCAGAAGGTTTGAGTTGTCTTCAAGAAGGTTCTGCTGGTCCTTTAGGCAGTTACAGTAGTCCTTTAGGAGTTCTTTTAGGGATCCTTCAGGAGGGTCTAGTGGTCTTAGAGGAGGTTCTGCTGGTCCATTGGGAAATTCTAGTGTCTTTTACTGGTCCTTTAAGAGGTTCTGGTTCATCACAAAATTTGAGTGTTCTTCAAGGAGGTTCTCTTGGTCCTTTAGGAGGTTTCTGAGGTTTGTTAATGGCCTGTCAGGAGGTTCTAATGGACCTTTAAGAAGTTCTAGTGGTTCTTTAGACGGCTTTAGTCTTTTCAGAGAAATTTTGATCATAATTTCAGAGGCTGATGAGTTAATTTCTCCTGTCAGCTACGACAGCTATAGATGATGTTCTCGTGGTAAATGTTCTTTAAAATGGTCACAGGGAGGTTTGAAGATCACTGGGAGGATCTAGCAGTTCTTTAGTTGCTGTGAGATACTGATAAAGAAAAAAGCTGTTGGAGGTGGAGAACTGTTTTCATGTTGAACAGTATGAACAGAAATGTTTTACTGACTGAAATAAAAGAAACCCATCAAACTGTTAAACAACAGAAGTGAATTAAATGAAAATAAATTAATTAATTAATCATCATCATCCATGTTTTTCCTCCTGGCAGCAACGAGCCTCCATGTTGTCCTCTTCTATCTTTGTCCTCTCATTCTGCAGCTGAACTCAGGTCAGTGGATTAAACCGCCTTAAATTTGAGCTCATGTGTTGAACGAAGTTATTTTTAAAGTGAGAAAGCCTGTTCACCTGACAGAGGACATGTGTCAGGGGACAGTTGTGGCCCCACAAGGTCACGGGGCCCCGGGGCTGCAGCACAGCGAGCCATCTGTTCATCTACCTGCTGCTGCTGCTGCTGCTGCAACACAAGCAGCTGCTGATCCTGCATACATGCACACAGCAACACGCTTCTGTGTGACATGCAGGAGGAGATTAGACACGCAGCACCGCAGCAGAGACACCAGCAGACCTTCACCTGCCACACATGTTCAGCAAACGAATGGAGACTCAACAGATTCAACATGAACACATGATGACAGAAGATCTGACTGACGTGACAGAGTACATTTTAGATTTGTTTCTCCAGAATAATGTTCAAGACTTCAGGATGACACTTACAAGCGTGAAACCTCTGGATATTTGTAACAACAGACTACAGTTACAGGATCTGTGAGCGTGGAAACACTAGAGCCGGCTGTCAGGTGACAGACCTCTGTTCTATGCAGCATTTTGACATTTGTAAGTGTGAAAGTGTGACTGCTGTTTGAGACGTTAACGTCAAAGACAACGAAGCCAACAAACATTTCTGTCTGTAGAGAAGTCATCATTTGTTGAGACAACAACACAACAAGTGTTATCAGACATTATTTACTGAGTTTAAAGGTTCATTGGTGACATTGGAAATTAAATAGTTCATATTTTTGTCAACGATTTTCATGTGAGATTGTTCAAAGTAGAAGCGGACCACTTTAACTCGCCCGGCCTCGTGTTTCCTGCTGTTACTGTTGTTGCAAAGACAGCGTTAGCTATGCAGCTACCGCTAACAGTCTGGCTACTGTCCAAAGCAGAAAGCAACAGTAATAATCCCAGTTTGATCTAGTAACCCTGATCTCAGTGCTATAAAAAGACAGAGTTAAACAGACAGTGGTATTAATAAGTCGGCAGGTTCTGTAGAGAGACTGTCGGTTCTGAGCGGAGACACGTGTTAACAGGGGAACAGACTCTGACACGACACCGGAGCGTCTCCATCAGTGAACGTCCGTCTGCTCTCTCTTGTTTCACCTCAGAGTCCATCACTCTCCTCCTCATCAGTGAGTTAGCTGGGGACAGCGACCGGGGACGACGACTCCTCCTCCTGACATGAGTTGACCTTCATTTTCAGTTTGTAGTGAACTGGTCTGAGCGTGGATGGTGTCATGTTTCCACAGACATTACACTGAGACATCAGCGTTTAATGCAGAACGAGAAGTTGAAGAAAAAAGTTGTCTATCGAGTAACAAAGCACGACACACGAGCGTTTAATGGGCTGCGTGATGATCAGTTCATGTGCTGCTTCTGTGGTCGTTGCAGAACGTCCGCCATTTTATTTTGTCCTCCACAAACACAAGTAAAGAAAAATAGACCGAATGTAATTTATGAAGGTCCAGAGGTCACCTGCACAGTAGACCGTGAGTGCTGCGGGTTTTTATTTTTTATTTTATGCTGTTTTTACTTCAATAAAACATGTAAGTACTTCTGCTGCTGCTGCATGAAGGAGCTGAGTTTAGATATTCTCAAGTATTTACTCTTTTTTTGTCTTTCTGTCTGTAAAACACCGTCGATACTGTGCTGTACAATAAACTGTGTGTGTGTGTGTGTGTGTGTGCAGTAGTAGCAGCAGTATGTAGTGTGAGTGTGTGAGTGTGCGGGGGTGGGGGTTGGTCTCATTGGAGTAGCGTGACCGGCTGATGGAGGATGGATGCGGGGGGGAGAGGGGGGGAGGAGGGGGGAGGAGGTGTGCGCTCTCTCGTCCAATGAGCTGCACACACGCTCCCCCCCTCCCCCCTCGCCTCCTCATCCTCCTCCCCCCTGCAGGCCTGCAGACACGCAGAGGGTTTAATGTATCACGAGAGATCAGCAGCAGATCATCGACTGAACACACTGAACACACTGCAGCTGTCCACATGCACATATCACACGCTTTATTCTGAAAGCTCCGTCACCGACCATCAGAGCAAACTCTCGTATCTGCAGCGTTTTATTTTGGTAAGGAGAGCAGGTGTGCTGACGGTGGAGCATCATCACTGCAGGACGACGTCCTCCGTCCTCCAAAACGTTCGTGAGCCTCAACATGAAGCGCTCAGTCAGATTGTGTTTATCACGTCAGCATCAACAACACACGTGAGACCTGACCTCCACGTCAGCAGTGGAGGGGACGGTGGTGACGTGACAGCTGGGCGACACGGCTGCACAGCCAGAGACCGCTGTGTGAGACAGTGCTTCAACATTTCTAAGCACGGAGCCACTGGATACTCTTAACAAGAGCCCACTGTTTGAGATTTACAGATTAGTAAGCGTGAAACCACTGGAGAGGGCTGCCAAACCAGAGCCCACTGTTTGACTGTGTTTCAACATTAGTAAGTGTGTAACCACTGCATGTTTTTAACAGGAGACCACTGTTCAAGATGGCATTTGTTAAAGTGAAACCACTGGATGTCACACCATTTTCCAGCCGTGTTTGTGGAACCAGAACCGGATATTTTAAGCCAGAACATGATCTTTGTCTAAACCTAACCAAGTGGATTCTGTGCAACACAAAGAAACGTGAAGTTTCAACATATCTGTGCCCCGCGCCAACATTTATTCTGGTGACAGACAGATGTGTATTTAATCCTAATCCAGTGGACTGTTGTTGGACGTTTGGAAACAAATGATGAGTCTCGACTTCATGAACTTCACGTTTCCTCAAACAGCCCAGTCGTCCTGTAACCTGTCCTGCAGGTCGTTTGCTCTCAGGCCGGTAGAAAGACTCCAGTGGCTCCAGCAGAGCTCGAACACTGCAGGTTCGTGACAGAGCTCAAGTTACTCAACCGTGATAATGCTGCTATTTGAGTAACTCCTCCTCTCCGAGTCCTCCACCAGCTGCAGTGCCTCATCCATAAACCCACCTCCACCTCTGTACGTTCCCTCCGCTGCATTTATCTGACAGCTGCAAACAGCCGAGCATCAGCTCCATCCTTCACACATAAATAAAACACAGTCTGACCCGAAGAGTCGACTGCTGGAGGAACAGACGAGCTGAAGCGTCTCCCTCCTCCATCACATCCACATCTGCTCCTCTGAGAGTCAGGTGAAGGTGAAGCGCTGCCGCATTGAAGCTCCAAGAGAGGAAATAGTATCCTCAGTTACATCCAGTTACAAAAATATGCATTTTCAAAGCGCTTTAAAAAACAGATGGATCGTACAGAGTTGTCACACAACCTGCTACATCCAGGAGATCAACCACAGAGCTGAGCGTCCGCTAACCGTCACTGCATCACTCTCATGACTGATCGTGTTCTCAGTGGAGACAGAGGAGACAAAGTCCACACAGTCTGTCCTCCAGCAGAAGTTCAGATACTTGTACAAAGTCTCCCTCTGAAGGACATTTGTGGTCAAAGCTAACTGAAGCTCACGTCATATTAATATAATTCAAAGACTATTAAAGTTAAAGGTAGAGTCAGTAGGATTTGTCCCAGCTGTTCCTGAACGCACCACAAAGATAGTTGATAGTTGAGTCTGATTCCCAGGACGTCAAATAGCCACATGTTGGGTTGGTAAAGCGTCCCGAGCAGCAACAAAGAGAGAAAATAAGAAACTCTCTGCAGATACGAGACACTAACACGCCTTTTCTCCCCATTCAGCCTCCCTCTCTGTCTGTTCACGTCTTTTACGTCTTTGTTTCGTCTCGCTGCGTCTGCCGTGCGTGATGTGTTCTGATAGGTCGACATCAGTCTGGTGATGTTGGGAAGGCGGCGTGCGATGACGCCAAATAACAATAATCCATAATTCACCTCAAATGCGTAGAACATATATTTACATGGTGGCCATTTTCCTCTCAGGGTACTCCATTACTTCCCACCTCTGGTTGCAGTTGACTAACTGAGGAACTTCTCATCAGTGTTTAGCCTCAAATTCAAAGTTTTTTGTGATTGCTGATGAACAATTTAAAAACTCTCAGATGAAAGTTTCCCATCGTGCAGTCCTCCAGTGATCTCGAGGGGTTTCATCCTTGAACAAAATGTCAGACGCAGTGTGTCGTTCTGCAGAAGTGTGCTGCAGACTTGTGAACAAAGTGCTAGGCAGAAAATGTGTTTGTACTTCTGGTGAATTTGTCTGAAGCCTGGTTACAAAACATTCACATTCAGCATGTGAGCAGCCGGCAAAAACTGCAAAATCAAACCAAGACCCAGTCGTACCCTGATCGGAGGGTTTATATGGAAATCGGAGGATTTTGTCCAGATTTTAGGGCTGAACATGAATTTCCATGTTGAGTCTCACCTGAACGAGCTGCATGAAACATCCTGAGCTAAATGTTTCAGGATCAATAAATCTGTGCAGCAGCTTCAACATCTGCAGGACACAAACTGATGATGTTAAATGATCCGATCACATTCATGAAGCCCAGAGAACAATATGAGCTCTGCATGGAGTCAGAATATAATTCTCATTACTACATGAACCGAACAGAACTGAACAGAACTGAACAGAACTGAACGTCTCCACATTCTTCAGGACTGATGACTCATTTCTAGTTTCTCTCTCTCTCTGTTTTCACTCCACAAACTCAGTGTGCACGTCTGAATACATGAACTGAATTCACTGCTGCCCATCTGTCGCTCTGTGTGTGTGTGTGTGTGTGTGTGTGTGTGTGTGTGTGTGTGTGTGTGTCTGTGTGTGTGTGTGTGTGTGTTGGTAATACTCCAGTGTGTGGGTGTTCAGGCCGGTCTGCTGCTCTGGTGGCATTTCCACTAAACCAACAGCAGTGTGGGAGGTGGAGAATCAGACACATTCACACACAACTACTCTGTCTGTCTGACATTCACAGGAAACCACAGAGTCACTGGTCAGACTGGGACTCAGCACCGTGAACCTGAGCGGTCGCTCGGCTCTGCACAGGAGGAAACATTCATCATGTCACTAATAATCTGCTGCAGCTGAATCCTGCTCTGAAAAATCATTACTGTCATTTTACAGTACGTTGATCACAGTGAACTCACAGCATTATACTGTCACTATATCACAGTAATATAACGTGTTTCTACAGTAACATGACGTAATATTATAGTTATTATTTACAGGAATATTACAGCAGTGTACTGTGTTTTCATGTTAACCCAGCCATAATGCATGTTAGCATGTTTGTCTGTCAGCTGGTTAACATGTTAGCATGTGTACATTTTGGACCCTTGGAGGCCTGTTAGCCTGTTGTTAGCCTGTTAGCCTGTTGTTAGCCTGTTGTTAACCTGAGTTTAAAGCAAGTATTTTGTCGATTTCTCAGAATTCTTCTTACGTTTTTCTCTTTGAATTCTGAGTTTAAAGTTATAATTCTGACTGTTTTCTCAGGAACAAACATCAGTTTGAATGAAGTGTGTTACGATGAGTTAACGAGGCGATTAAACTCGTCTCAGTCGAAGAGAGACACTTGAGTTCAGAGGGTGTACGGTTGTATTTTTCTGTTTATAAGGAAAATAGATGTCAAAATATTTCCTTTCTTCACATTTAGTGAGTTGATTTTGTTGACTTGTTAGACTCAGGAGTGAACTGGCTGCTGTACATCTCCCAGCTGAAACTACGGGGCTGTCAGACTGTCACCTCTTGAGGTGTAAAGTGGTGATAGGAGCTATCTGGTTGGCATGCTAATTTCAGTAGGCATCTCTGCAACACAGTACATAGACGTCAAGTTCTGGACATATCTGATAAATAATTGTCCTTTTAAACAGTAGACAGATAGTGTGACACTGTTTTCTTGTATTTAGTCTCGGACGCTGAATGGCCTCCTCACCGGTGCTCAGGTGTGTGATCCTGACTGTAAACAATAAAGAAACCTTAAACCTTGAAATATCAGACAGGACAAAGATGTAGAAATTGCATGTTGAAAACCTGAGCTCGGCTCAGTGAGTATGATCGGCTCTGTGCTCTGATGTAAAGCTGATCACAGGCAGTTTTCATGCTACAGCGTCTCAAACTGAGTGCTGAGTGAAATAAAGTGGCTTTTTAATTACTGGAGAGAGGCCATTAGCAGCTCGCCCACTCTCCGCAGCGTTTGGCAGCTTCTCGGTGCAAAGACGAGCAGCAGGGAGCCCATCAGAAAATTCAATTAACAACCAGCTGAAAGAGACTCAGAGTGACTTCTGAATGGTTCAGACACGAAACCAGCAGAATCCTCTGCTGCCTCGGTCTTTATCTGCTGTGACAGCTGATAGTTTTCATGTTTCAGGTGGATGGTGCAGAGGAGCTTCACAATCAGGAGCAGAGAGCGTCTCAGTCCATCATTCAGACGGTTCTGTTGTTTCAGAGGAAGATTTTCTGTGGACTTTCACAAGAACATGACACATGAATACACGTCCATAAAACCACTTAGAAATCAGAGAAAAAACATCATTCAGAACTCCCCTGAGAATCTTCATGTTTTTAGGTTTTCTTCAGTATCAGAGTGATCCAGTGATGGATGTCTGTCCGTCCATGAGTGAGCTGTTAACAGGAGCTGCTAACAGCTAATTCAGCAGGTTTTTAATGGAGATTATTTGACACAATGTAAAGAAATATTGACCTTTTGGACCGCTTGTAGGCCTGTTAGCCTGTGGTTAGTCTGTTAGCCTGTGGTTAGCCTGTGGATAGCATTTGTACCTTTTGGATATTTTTTGACTTAATATAAAGAAATACTGGCTGCAGAAAGAGACAAATATACTTAAATTGGCCTCAACTGTGTGTATCTATGTAACTGAGCCTGTACAGTAAACTCTTGTTATTCCTGAAAATAAGGTTTTGCAAACTTAAAATTATGTGCTGGTACCAGTATTGACAATAGTCTGATAAAACACATAAAATGTCAGAAATCAGTAAAAAGAGTCATCCTCAGTTTGTCCAAAGCAGCGTCTTCAAATGTCTTGTTCTGTCCAAACCCCCAAACCTTCAGTTTACTATGAAACAGTATAAAACAGGGAGAATTACAGACAAATGGAAAGAGGCCAGTTGTCATCTCACTTCTGAACTACAGCACCTGACCCCTGCAGCTCGTCCAGATTCAGCAGGCCGGCTGGTCTTTAACAAGTTCTCCCACATTACACGACTCCTCCACACCCTGCACATGACACCGCCAGCTACTGTGTTGAGAATGGCTCCGGTCCATCCTACATCCAGGTCACGGTCAAACCAAACACCCAGCCTGTCCAACTCGCTCTGCTGCTGCCAATCAGCTTGATACTCCCGCACTTTGAAGGGGCCCGCTGCCGCCAACAAAATCCAGACTGTTTGCTGTCGTGGCTCCACAATGGTGGAACAACATCAGGACAGCAGAAACTCTACACACCTTCAGACTGAAAACTCACCTATAAAACTGTGATGAGGCTGATGAGGCTGTGATGAGGCTGTGATGAGGCTGATGAGACTGATGAGACTGTGGTGAGGCTGATGAGACTGTGATGAGACTGATGAGACTGATGAGGTTGTGATGAGACTGATGAGGCTGTGATGAGACTGTGATGAGACTGATGAGACTGATGAGACTGTGATGAGACTGATGAGACTGTGATGAGGCTGATGAGACTGTGATGAGACTGATGAGACTGATGAGGCTGTGATGAGACTGATGAGGCTGTGATGACACTGATGAGACTGTGATGAGACTGATGAGGCTGATGAGGCTGTGATGAGACTGATAAGACTATGATGAGGCTGTGATGAGACTGTGATGAGGCTGTGATGAGACTGTGATGAGACTGTGATGAGACTGATGAGACTGTGATGAGACTGTGATGAGACTTATGAGACTGATGAGGCTGTGATGAGACTGATGAGACTGTGATGAGGCTGTGATGAGACTGATGAGACTGATGAGACTGTGATGAGACTGTGATGAGGCTGATGAGACTGTGATGAGACTGATGAGACTGTGATGAGACTGATAAGACTATGATGAGGCTGTGATGAGACTGTAATGAGGCTGTGATGAGACTGTGATGAGACTGATGAGACTGTGATGAGACTGATGAGACTGTGATGAGACTGTGATGAGACTTATGAGACTGATGAGGCTGTGATGAGACTGTGATGAGACTGTGATGAGACTGATGAGACTGTGATGAGACTGTGATGAGACTGTGATGAGACTGATGAGACTGTGATGAGACTGTGATGAGACTGATGAGACTGTGATGAGACTGTGATGAGGCTGATGAGACTGATGAGGTTGTGATGAGGCTGTGATGAGACTGATGAGACTGTGATGAGGCTGTGATGAGGCTGTGATGAGGCTGATGAGACTGATGAGACTGATGAGGTTGTGATGAGACTGATGAGACTGATGAGACTGTGATGAGGCTGATGAGACTGATGAGACTGATGAGGTTGTGATGAGGCTGTGATGAGGCTGATGAGACTGATGAGGTTGTGATGAGACTGTGATGAGGCTGTGATGAGACTGTGATGAGGCTGATGAGACTGATGAGACTGATGAGACTGATGAGGTTGTGATGAGGCTGTGATGAGGCTGATGAGACTGATGAGGTTGTGATGAGACTGTGATGAGACTGATGAGGCTGATCCTTCCTCTCCGCTCAGAACCAGACAGGAAATGTGCTGCAAAACCAAAACTTAGAGCTAAAAGAGGCTGAAAAGCACCACTGTGTTCATCGTTGGTATATAACTACTGATGATGTAAGCTTGAAGTAATAATAAGCAGGACAGAGAGAAACAGCATACAGTAGTTACATAAAGAAGGCATTTCTGGCAGCAGCAGTACATTGTGTTCCCTGAGCGTTGATTTGAAAGTTGTTCCTGTAATCAGGCCTGAAGCGGCTGCTGGAGGAGAAGTCGTCCCTCAGGTCCTCTCGATACGTTTCTGTAGTTACATAACGTCCAACATCACACAGGCTAATCATAGACTCAGGCTGTCTTTAACATGGAGTTCATCCTGCAGAGAGGAGGCTTCATGTTCCTGATGTTCACACTCACACTGACTCAGGATCTGCACCAGCACCAGAAACAGCAGTCTGATCTTCATCCTGTATCCTTCATCTATTTACATCACTCTTCCTCACAGACTTCAGGAAACAGCCGACACATAAAGCCTCACAATCATTATTCATTATTAATGATCCCATAATATCATGAACATACAGCCGCTCATGATACACATCTTTTCTCACATCTCAATATAAAGATGACATGTATATAATAACTTTCTCCTCATAAAGTGTCATCTCAGGGAGATCAGATGCTCGTCAGCCTGTGCTCCTCTAAAGACTTCAGCTCATTTACACTTTTCTGGACTGTGAGAACTAAATACAAGTTTGTATAATTAAATTCTTCTTCTTTTGGGGCCAAAGCTGTTAAATCAAAGGTAAATCACGTGTCTCTGAATATCATTGTTTTAATGTGTGTTAATGGAGCCATTACTGCAGGAAAGAAGAGAAGCACCTATATAATGATCCTAAACTTGTTCATGCTCATTACAGACGTCCTGGATGTGCGTGTGGAGGCGAGGCAGGTTTAGTTGGACGTCCTGTGGGACCGCAGAGCTTCATGTATGTGGGCTGAAGGTCGGCGGTGTGGCGCTGCTGACATGTTGTGACAGATGCAGCTCGTGTTTGACAGCGGCAGGATAATCTCCACCTCTCTGTCACATTTAGATCTTTGATTAAAAGTTAATGAGCTGAGCTGCGGAGGAATGACGAGCAGCTGAAGTGTTTCCAGCCTGCAGGAACACAAAGGCTGCGTGCTCCACCGGCAGCACAATAATGAGCGTTCAGGAGGTCAGTCAGATAAGAGCTGCTTTAATCCTCCATTACTGAACAAACGCCCACTGAACACGGCACACAGATACCACCGGCTGCACCGCTAATGTTTCATTTCCAACAGCGTTCGTCCAAATCTTCAGTGAGAATCTCTCCGGCTTCTGAGCAGCAGTCAGAAAGTCCAGTGACACGTCCGTCACACATTTAAACACCACAGAGAGCAGATCACTTCCTGCTCCGAGGGCAGCAGGTAGAGTCTCAACTCTGCGTCTGTGGGTTAGGTTTAGACACTAAAACCACTTGGTTAGGAAAACATCCTGACATCATAACAGTATCCAGAGGTTTCATGCAAACTGCTGAAATGTCCTCTTGAACAGTGGTCTCTGTCCCTCCACCACCATCTCCTCCACCTCCCGACATGAAGTCAGCTCATGTAATGTAAGTGTGATATGACACATATGGTAGAAATGTTTATATGACACTTGTGACTGGTGCTAGCTGGAACGTATCTGTGGTTTGCACTGCCAACGTTTTATTCTGCCAACTGAGCTGGGAGATAGTGTCGGTGTGACCACTGTTAGAGAAGGTGTTTCAACATGTGTAAGTGTGAAACCACTGGATGTTTTCAGACTAAATTATATTTCAGTATAGACATTTTGCAGCTGTGTTTGTGGTGACAGATCCAGGCTTTATAAACCAAAATATCATGTTTTTCTACCCCTAACCCCAACCGGGTGGTTTTTATGCCTAAACGTAGCTATAATATAATATAATATAATATAATAATAATATCAGTATAAACCTTGTGACAACATAAAGAAACATATCTGTGGTTTGAAGAAACGTACATCACAGAGCACTTACTGTGGTGATTTGGTTGTGAAAGGTAGCAGACAGCAGCTGGACCGGAGCTGGGACCTATGACTGCTGTTTCTGTCTCAGTTTCTCTGTTTTCAGGATTTGGTCGGATTTATAATCTGCCCAACCTCAAAATATCTAGTTATGAGGTATTTTATGGCGTAATCAAGAGCTACAAACAGCCGTTACTGTAACTTACAGACTCCAGCTGCAGCTCTGACCTGATCACTTCATTATAAACAGACTGATACATATTGATAATCAACAGTTAAAAACAAAGTCAAACCTCATTAATACGAGCTGGAAAACAAGTTTATTTAATTGGTGTTTATTATCTTTAACCTAAAGCTGGATTCTGACGATGCAGCGCTTCAGTTGATTCACTTTTATTGGCTCTCAGCTGACGACATCATCACTTTACAATAATCACACAGGGAAACCGATAAAACTGCAGTCCAGACCTCACGGGCCTGAAGGCGGTCGAGCAGAGATCCAGGTTTCAAATCTTTATTCGTTCTTTGTTTAATTGAAATAAAGCACAAACTGTCCACGTCCTCTCTGTGGACAGTATAAATGTTTCTACAGCAGACGTGTCTCTGTATTATTTACATTTAAAACACATTTAAAGTTCATTTCTGCTCGATGTGGTCACAGACGTCTTCACTGGTTGTAGTGCCTGTACTCCGCACACTGTCTGATCTCTGTTTGTACCACAGCTTCTCTTGATGCTTCGGCTGAATTCCTGGAACAGCTCACCATCTTCTCAAATCTTCACACACAATTGTAAAAACTCACACCCAACGGTACAAACTTCTGACTCCTGGGTCCAATTCAAACTTCTCCCTCAGACAACACACAAGCTGTTGAAAACAGACAACACGACTGTTTACACACTGAGGGATTAACTCAACAACACGTTTCATTCCCCAGAAAAACATTCGCAAAGACAACTTTCTGAAAAGTTAACCAGCAGAGCTAACGAGTCATTCACATTATAGGTTTATTAAACACTCTCACTTCACATGCAGTTTCATTTTGTTTTGCTTATAGTCATGTGACAGCTGTGTAGTTACCTTCTCACTCAGTCTCACCTGCATTTCACAACATTTTCCTGTGCTGTCGTGTATTATTGTGATGAAACTCATTCTGAAACAGCTGCTTCAGTATAAAGACGTATCCAGAGTTTATAATGCAGTCAGACTCACACAGAAATATAAAGAAACTGCTTTAATGTTCATGTGCTGTTGGACAGATGAGTTACTGAGCAGCAGTGAACACAACATTACCACAGATTAGTGTGGATTATACAAGAGGGATTATATATGATGGGGGTCAGAATTGATCTGTAACTGGGACAGCCATCAGTGATCGAATCGAGGTCACTTTCATGTCGTGTGACGCTCCACAGGGTCTTTGTCTTCACACATATGACGAGTTTAAGGCCTTCTGGGTTATAAATATACTTTATAGCTGTAGTTTAGCTATGCTACATTGATCTGGTGTTGGTTTCTTTTCTTACGTTAGCCGATAAATGAATTTGCAGACGGTAAACTATCCAATTTACCTGCCAGAGCAGCCCCAGGGGTCTGGGTGAATCAGCTGGCCTTGTCCACTCAAGACAGTATTTTGTTATGTTAGCTAGCTAGCAATCCATCTGTGTTAGCAAGCCAGCTAATGTTAGCTTGCATCAGCCAGTTAAAACCAGAATATCACATTATATTTTAACATGCTTTGCTGTGATGTTATCTTTGACCTTGAACTTTGTGTTGGCATTAGCAGACTCCATTTCTATGCTAACGTTAGCTAATGTGGCCTCATGTTACACTGGAGAGGCTAGCTACTCAGGAACGTGTAAATGTCACCTCCTTTGGAGCCCTTAAGAAATCCATCCACAGGCTTTTAGGCTATCCACCTCATTCCTTCACCATGATACCTTGTGGGAATCATGGGCCTGACTTTCAGCTCGTCCTGTTACTTAACTGGAAACTGTGTTTTCTATAATAACAGTATGTTTTTTCTCTTTCTTTCTTGGCATGGTGTATCATTTATTCATGTAGATCTAGATCAGAGACTTTATTAACATTGTTATTGTTGATTAGCCCACTAAGCTAATGCTCCTGAGGCCTTGAAAGTGCCACGTGGTGCGTCAGTAATTAAACCTTAATTAGGCGCAGAGCACCTGAAGAATCAGCACATTTCTTTTACCTCAGAAGTTGGAAGTCGGAGTTGACATCAGATTTAATGTCAGAACATTATATCATATTGCTCTGCGGGGATAACTACTGAAATTAGCATGCTAACCAGCTAGCCCCAGACTGCCCTGTTCCAAAGCTCCCTTGCTAGCAGTGTAAACACCAACCCATGTCCTGAGTTCGCAGGTCAGACCCCTAGCTGCACCGCTAACTGAGCTAACCAGCTATTGGCAGCTACAGTGAGGAGCAGTTCCTCTGGTAACTTGCTGTCCCCTTTCTGTTTTGAGGATGAATTTGACGGCTGGCCAGTTCTTACATACTGCACCTTTAATGAGACAAATAAGACATAAGTGCTGATAAATCTTTCACAGCTGTTGATCCGTGAAGCGGCCATCTTGGACTTTCCGAGTCGGAAATCTGACTTCAGGAGGCGTTTCAGTTCTGGTACCAGCTGGGAACTCAGCATCTCTACCTTCACCACCTCACCATGGTCGCTGCCCATTGAACGCCCCTGTGACCTCCACAGGAGACTCATGGACGGCGACTGAACATCAGGGAAGGTCACTTTACATATTGTCAATTCAAAGCGATTAATACATTTAAACTTCCTCACATTTTAACATGATGCAGCTTTAACATGGTTGAATTGATGTAATCTCTGCCATGATGTTAATCCATGTGTGCTGCATGAAGCAGCGGCAGTTGAGCTCTGACGTCCCGCCACTCTCTCTCCTTTGACAGGGGGCGGTCCTTCTCCGTCATTCCAGCAGCCCTGCGTCAGGACGTCGCACGGGATTGGTGGAGGAATACGGGTTGAGCTCCTTCTACACATCCTATTGGCCAGCGGAGGTGTCAGTCGACCGATCCTCTCCGCTGTGGCAGATGCCTATGGAAGAAGGGAAAAAAACAAAACTCCAAAATAATCTGAGCGGGCGGCCATCTTGCCTCTTCTCGCTCAGGCAGGGAGAGAGTGGAAGTGAGGACGGAGAGGAACCCAGCGGGGAGGAACAAACCTCGGATGTTTGTTTTCATTCGGACCGAGAAAACTCACCCGACGGTTCACCTCCACGCTGAGGGGAGTCTGCTGGCTCGTGTTTGCGGTTTGTGGTTTTCCTCCTCGGTTTGGAAACCCGCTCCCATCAAACCAGTCGGGCTGCTAGCTGCGGAGCTAAGCTAACGGATAGCCGGGCCAGCTAGCTGTTCGCTGACCGAGCTGCGGTCGTCAGCGGCGGATTGAGGACTGCAGCGTCGCTCGGTAACATCTCGGCTGATGGTGGAGGGCTGTTTTCCAGGCATGGACTCTGATCCCGGGTCACACCACCAACACGTCGCTCGCAGCAGCATGTTATATGATTGTTTCACCTGCTGACATGTTGTGAACACACGGGTTCAACTCTTGCTTCTGTGTGACGGTTAGCTCGGAGAAAAAGTGGAAGGTTTTTGTAAATAAAAGCAGGAATCTGGAGCAGCTAGCTACAGTCGGAGCTCAAGCTAATCCCGCTTTGGAAATCAGTGCTAATCGATGGAAATGTCGTGTTTGACGCCTGAGAAGAAGACTGTTTATCTGCTCGACACTGTCAAATGCCAGCTGCATTCCTGCCAATGACATTTGCTTTTATTACACCGTGAATCAGCCCGTTCAGCTGCTTTGATCCCGATGAACAGAGCTGAAAGTCAGCTGATGTTAAATGCTGTAGCCTCCTGCTAACACAGCCACCTCTCTGACCGGGCCTGGCCTCACACACACCGGTTATATCTGCAGATTCACCTCATTTCACGGTGGATTCGTGTGTCACATTTTATCACGGTGAACCGTCAAAGGCAGGACTGAACCAAGTGTGGCCGGGACATGCTGCAGGTGCTCGGTGTCCACCATAAGAAGCAGCGCTAGTTTAAAGGGACGCTAATCCTGCTTGTCTTCGCTTTGGGATTAAAACTGAAATTAAGGATTTTAGTCTTTGGATCCACAATGGGATCAGCGACCAAACTGGCCTTCAGTGTTTTCCTCATCTCGTGCTCCTCAGGTGAGTGAGTACCTGGCAGTACATACTGTACATACAGTGGGAGGACTGTCCTCCTCCACACGTCTCAAGTTGTACTACAAATCAGAGTATTTGTACTGATCAGATATCAGGACCAGCTGTTCATCTGATGACTCTTCTCTCTGAACAACAGATTATTAGTTTAGTTGATCAGATTGTACAAATATAAATTATATGTCAGCAAGTAATGATTATTTTATTATCGTATAATCTGCAGGTTTGTCTCCAGGTTAATCATCTGGTCTGTGTGAGAAACAGTCAGGCTGAACTAATGATGATCTTCATTGTCATTTAATCTGTCATTATGTTTTGTGATGAATTGATTAGATGTCTTATTGACTGACACTCGGTCTTTGGGGCTGTGAGGAAGTGAAGAACCAATAATGATATCTTAGCACATGTTTCACTGTGATCCCTCAAAGACATGTAACAGTAAACATTTAGTCTGAAATGAACTCAGTGCAGTGAAACAGGAAACTTCACTGGGAGTTGAATACTAATGAAATAACCGAAGCATCTTTTTCTGCATTATATTATTATTATGTATCTCTAAAAATCTAGATTCTAATTTGTTTATGATCTGTATAAGATTTACACCGATACCGATCCACCTGTGTCAATATGGACTTGAGTATCGACCAACCAATATATTGTTCTGGCTTTTTGTAAAATGTCAGAAAATGGTTAAAGATGTCGATCAGTGTTTCATCCTCAAATGTTTTGTTTTGTCCACAACACAGAGACCTTCAGGTTACTGTCACAGAGGAGGACTCAAATATTCACATTTCACAAGTTTTGGTTTTAAAGAAATGACTCAAATCCACAAATTAATTATAATAATTAGAGCCTGACTGATCCTTGATTTATGAGGCTGATACCGATATTACAAAGTATTCCAATAATGATATATCAGCTGATACAAACACATTTCTTGCAGTGATCCATCATGTTGTTATCAGACACTAAGATGCTGAGGGCTGCAGGATACTTGACAGTTTCACACTAAACTTTATAGTCTAAAATGACATCAGTGAAACAGTAAACTTCAGAGGGAGTTTAATAATTAATTAACCCAAGTGTTTTGCATTGTAATCTCTGAAAACAAGAACTTTCATATTGGCACATATACCGATGTGTTAGGCTGATAATATCAGACAACCGATATGTTGGTCGAGCTCTTTGAAAAATTATGTAGTAATGTAATACATAATACATAAATACATAAAGTAATGTAGAAAAATGTCGATCAGTGTTTTGTCCTCTAATGTCTTCTTGTGTCCACAACCCCAAGATCTTCAGTTTACTCACATTTAACAAGCTGACATCAGAGAATTTAACAGTTAATCAATTATCAAAAGAGTTGGCTAATTCAATAATTGATAACTAATCGATCGTTGCAGCTCTAAAAAATGCCCAAGATGATATTCAAATGTGTTGATTTCCCCAAACCAGAAATATTCAGTTTTTTAAACTTAAGCTAAAACCAAATAATTTGTTTAGAAAAAATATCAATTATTAATTTTTTCATTATTCTTTTGTAGATGGACTTGTCGATTAATTAACATATGATTTATGCCAAAGTAAACAAGTGAAGATGAATCTTTCTCAGAGCTCAACATCAGTTTTACCTTTAAAAGTAAAACACAGTGAGATTAAAAACTGAAACCATCATTAATCGGATTTATTTTGAAAATCTGTTCATCATTTCAGCCATTTTTCTGTTGTTTGAACATGAACGATCATTTTCATTATTGATTCATCTGCCGACCATTTACACGATTAGTTTTTAGTCTAAAAAACTTCATTTACTGTCAGAAATGACAAAAAGCAGCAGATCCTCACATTTAACCAGCTGGAGCTAAACAACGTTTCAGATTTCTGCTGGAAAACGATGAATCAGCACCTTTATCACTGTCCTTTATAACTCACATGTTTTCAGGTGTGAAGCTACTGTTAATGTTAGCACTTCCTGCAGATTTTCATAATAAAAGTGCAGCCTAGGCTTTTAGTGTGACATAATGTGTGTGTACTGGGTGTGTGGCAACAAATCGGTGAGCTGCAGTTACAGTGAACATGTGGACACATGTTACTGTAACTGCACAGAAAACATCTGGATGAGAACCAGCAGCTTCCTGTCTGTGTGTGTGTGTGTGTGTGTGTGTGTGTTACAGTAGCACTTTTATTAAAACAAAGCAAATTGTCATCAGATGCAGAGGCAGGGTTTCCTTATCAGTTTAAAAAATATTCATGCGCACCATATATGAACATCTGACGCCCCACATCTCCTTCTGTGTTCCTGCTCGCCAAAACTTGACAGCTGCTTTAGTGAGAACCGCTGTTCGGTGTCATGATGCCAGATGGATCAGTCCAGTCTGTGGAGTGGACAGATTCAAAGGTTCTGATCCAGACGAGATTCTTTCAGTAACACTGACGGCTACTGCGAGTACGTTTTATGATTTGTGTAGAGCAGCACAGCCTCAGGTGACAAGTGAGCTCTGCAGCAGGGTTAGATTACGCCGACAGCTGGCAATTGATTTTTCTACTGTGGCGATATTTGAATTTAGCAAAATCGTTTATTTCTGTTGTCATTTTCAGTTTCAACATTAAACACAATGGTCAGATCTCTCTGACATTTCTGATGTTCCTATTTTATGTTCCGTGTTGCGGTGCTGGCGTCTACATGCTTTTACCATTGACGTCCGTATGGTGACAGTTCAGGACTAGTACATAAACCGTTGGACACCAAGTAGATGCACTGCAACTGCAACTTCTTTAGAAGTCTCTGTACGTGAACACAGTGAGAAATTGATTAGTCGTTGCAGTTTGTAATTTAAAAAACAAAGAAGACATTCTATGCAAACTGATATGAATACAGTTAGCTAGTAGCTTCAGTATGGGCTGGATTTGGTTGGACCAGCTGTTAAATAGCGACAGACGGAGCTCCACAATTAAAAGGAAGTCATTATTCTGTGTGATTTAGATCATCGTTCAGGTAACTATCTGTTTATTTCATCTGTTCTTTAACTCCTGACGGAGCCAACTCTGATTTTGCATCGAACATAAATCGAGTCAGTGATTGAAACAGTTTCCGAATGAAAGAACGTCCAGCGGCTTCACGTTATTAATGATTAATCGATTATCGATTGTTAAGAAAGCCGACTACAACTTAAGAATTTACTTATGATTTGCATCCCATCTGCCGCTCTGTGATGGTGTAGAGCCTCACCTGCTCACCTGCTGACCTCCCTGTTCTGAGCACGCTCAGATGTTTCCACAACAAACAGATCAGTTCTTCCTCGTGAGTTTATCTGCTCTGATCACTATCAGCCTGCAGCGCTTCAAGTATCACCGAAGTATCACATAATTATAGTGATGATACAGGTGAACCAGCTGATCAGACGTGCAGTCAATTTTTAATAATCATTCAGGAATGACATCATACCCAACATGCTAATGCTAATCCAGCGTTGCTAACTGGCAGGTAGTGTTAGCTGACCACACACCAGTACACAGACAGATCAGAGAGCAGGATCTGGTGTTTACAGACGACAGGATTCTGGTTTCTGACTCAACTGTTCGCTGTCCCCAGCAGCTTTACAGGTCAGTCACTTTGTCCGTCCACACAAACTTCCTCGCTCGTTTATGGTCGCACTTTAAATCCAAGGAGACTGAAATTTGGCATGGCGTTAGGATTGGGCAATAGAAGATACTGTTAATTATCCACATATGAATCCTCTTGACAGACAAACTATAGAGCCTGCACCAGAACAGGGGGCGCTAAAGCACCTTAGACACTAGTTGCCAGCGCCGTTTAACCGAAGAGGATTAGCCAACCGTTTTTCAGGAGTACAGATCTGCTTACACAGAGGCAATGATCCATTTTGTCTCCTAGAAGGTCCAAAGAACCAAAACAATGAGTCCACGTGTACACAGACACACACTGTTCACATTTTACAGGTGCCACTCTGTGACCGGCACAAACCTTTTGTTATTAAAGCAGAGCTGCACTGATTAATTGATTAGTTGTCAACTATTAAATTAATCCTCAACTATTTTGATGATCGATTTGAGTAATAAGACAAAACAGAGGTCACTAATCGATAAATCAAGGAAATAATCGACTCATCGATTAATCAGCAATGAAAATGATTGTTAGCTGAAGGTCTGAATTAAAGGCACTTATCAGTACGGCCGTGTCTCTGAAGCTATAATGTCTTAACACTGTGCAGAGCAAATAAACCTGTGACCTGCCTGTAAGACGACACTCAGGTAAAAGAATGATCCTCCCCACCGTCCAGTGTGGACTTTCCAACCTTCAGACCTTAACGAGGACGATACAGAGCCATGTTTTCACTTTGAATCAATAACATTGAATCATTGATCCGGATCGATGTGTTGTCAACGTGTCTTAATGTCTCCTCCTCAGGTGCGATCCTGGGTCGCTCAGACACCCAGAAGTGTGTCCACTACAACTACAACCCTTCATCCTCCTCCTCCTCGTCCTCCTCGGTGTTGGAGAGTCGGGGGAACCTCAGCGGGGTGGTCACCTGCTCCGGAGAGAAAGATAAGAGGCTTCACTGCTTCGCCACCTGGAAGAATGTGTCCGGAGTGGTCCAGGTGGTCAAACAGGGCTGCTGGTTGGACGACGTCAACTGTTACGACAGGTAACTGATGACTGTTACAACAGGTAACTGATGACTGTCAGACAGGTAACTGATGACTGTCAGACAGGTAACTGATGACTGTTACAACAGGTAACTGATGACTGTCAGACAGGTAACTGATGACTGTCAGACAGCAGGAGAGTCACAGTCCAACAACTTGTATCATTTATCTCAGACCTTCACACCAGAACAGGTTGAGTGACACAGTCTGAACCTGATGGTGAACTCTGTCAAATCTGAACATGTTTTATTGGTTTCACATCCAGTATTTTTGCACAGTGTGTCCCTTCCACTTCGAGCTTTCATAAAATCCAACATGTGCCTGAGATGTTCACTTTCAAAACACCTTACAGACTTACAGATACAGATGTATATATTTCCGTACATAAAGGGAGCAGAAACGAACCTTAATGACATTTAATGCAACTTTGCTGTAACTTTTTTGAAGATGGATATTTTCAGACTGGATTTGAAAATGTTAACGGAGCTCAGCTCTTGAATGTGTAGTGGTTGGTTATTCCAGAGAACTGGAGCTCTGTGGGCGACGACTCTACCACCATAAGAGATTTTATTGAATCAGGGAACAGTTAAATATCCGACATTAAGGGATGTGATGGAGTAAAAGGGCTGCTACTGAAAACAGGCTGTGTGCAGGTCCTTCAAAATAATTCAAATGTCTTAGTTGTATAAATGCAAGGCCTCAAAAGTCCTTAAACAGTCTTGCATTTTAATTTGTGAGGTCTGAATTTCCATCAACATTTTATCTAATTTCATTTAACCAGAATGAGTCGACCTGTTCTACGTGATGTTACAGATCTTTAACCGTAGCACTGACCCTGTATTTATACTTTATACCTTCACTTCGTGGAGCACGCTGTAGTTTTATAAAAGAAATTCAAACTCAGAATTTTAATATTTACAATATTAATGAGGTAATATCACAAACTGTTTCCATCAGTGAATAAACAAGCAGTTCTCAGAGGAGAATAAGGTCCCAGAACACTGTTTGAAGCTAGAAAGGTGGCAGGGTCCGCCACATATAAACAAAGTAAAACGGTATAAACAGTGTTGTCCTTTTAAGCTCAGTTTGTTTACTCAGTCATGAAAACAAAGAGAGTTTGTTGATTTAGTTTGTTTAGGCAGAAAAAAATCAGCCAATGAGGATCTTTCTCTGCTCATTAACATTTCTCCACCTGAACTACAGACTGCTCCTTTAACCTTTTTGAATGTGCACTAACTCCCTGATAAAGCTGCCGACCTTTAGGTTTGGTCTTAAGCGTCTGATGCAGGTCACCCTGGAGAACACAGGATTTAATAACTCAGCTGTGAGCAGGACGCAAACTGTTGATCAAACTTACATTTGTTTTAGTTCAGCTTCATCTTTAACATCTGCTCATGAAATGCTGAGAGATCCTGAGCGATCATGCTCGTGTCTTCTGGTCTTGTCCACCTATTCAGACATTTTAGGGAAGGAAGTGGTGTCAGTTATTTAAAAAATATTGGGTTTAAGTATCAGTATAACTTTCACATCCCTCTATCACAGACGTATCCCTGATGAGCTCAGTAAAGATGATGCTCATCTCTGAAACAGTTTCCTGGCAGGGATTGAAAAGCCCGTCACAAAATGCTGTCGGACGACTTTCTCCATACGACATGTAAAAGAATAAAGGGCTGTTTATCGAGCCAATCAGACAGAGTTCTCATAAATATTATACCACGAGTACATTTTTACTTTAAAATAGGCAAACTTCATTTAGTGATCGTCCCATGACCTTGTTAATAGTTTGTTTGTTCTTGTATCCCGTCTGTGTTAAACTGGATAATGTGTAAAATGTCAGTAAGTAAAAAGCTTCAAACCTCCAGTTATCTTGTTGAGCCTTTATCTCAGCAGGTCAGTCCCTCTGACAGCACAGAGCTCTGTAACAAGGTGAACAACAGTCATGTCCCAGGTATTAAACATTTCTCAGAGCTGACGTGTGACAGGAAGAAGAATGTTGTTTAAATCATCCTCACCTGAAGTCTTCAAGTTACCTGTTGGACTCAAGTCTTACCTGAGTTTGTTCTCTGAGTCAACATGTTTTGACCTGACTGCTCCTCTCTCTCTCTCTGTGTTGTAGTGTGACAGCAGCTTCCTGTCTTCCTGTCTTCCTGTCTTCTTCTCTTCCTGTCTTCCTGTCGTGTCTCTACATGTTGCTGAACTGGTTTCCCTTCAGCTCTGACGTGTTTGAGTGAAACGAGCTGTTTCTGCAGTCAACACGTTCAGCACAGAGAGCTCATAATCAATAAGTGAATTATCAGTTTATGAACTGCTGAAACAGGAAGTGTGATCAGATGTTCTTCTTCTCCTCCTGACAGGAGTGAATGTGTGGAGAAGAAAGATGCTCCTGAAGTCTTCTTCTGCTGCTGTGAAGGAAGTTTGTGTAACGACAAGTTCTTCTACAGTCCTGACAGCAACCAGCCGCCCATACCGAGTGAGACACGTTCACCTGTTCACCTGTTCACCTGTTCACCTGTTTGACAACCTGGATCTTTACACTATGAGAAACACCCATTTTCAGAATCTATTTACCGTTTCTCTCCTGATTCGTGCCACAATTCATCTCCCTCAAGTTTTTCTGTCATTCAGTTTCTTGTGGAGGGTAGTAGAGCTGGAGAAAACCATCCAGAGCAACATACAGTGAGCTCTTTGAACCCCGTATGAACAGTTTATTTATCGGTCACTGACCGTCGTCCTCTGATCAGCAGGAGGGATCCCGTCATGTGACAACAGACGTTTCACAAGAGAAGACGCTCACTTCCTGTGAGGATTAGGATGTGGTCTTATAATAATATTGTGATATTTCAAGGCTATAAAATGAAACACAATATAAGTCTCAATATTTTGAAATCTCATCAGAAAGTCTTCTTAAATGCTGACTGGGCGACACGGCCTTCGCCAACACCATATAATGATTTTCAAAATCTAAAAGGATATATAGTCTTGTATCATGAAAACTATATGATATCAATATACTGCCCAGCGCTACTATCTGTAGAGTTGTGTTAATTTACTGCTGAAGCAAACAGAACATTGCTGCAGCTTCACATTTAACAGACTCTACTCTATATTCATTATGAAGTAGTCACAGGAAGTACGGTGTTGGTCAGTGAGATTAAAATGTGTCTGCAGAGCAGAACAGCAGACACTTTCAGCAAATATGTCCGATAGTTTTGTCCAGTTGATAGAAGTACGAGCTGTTAGATGGAGAGCTGCAGGCGACAGGCTGAGCACCGGCAACTTCTCAGTGAGGTGACCGACTGTTTCTCCCTCGTTAACGTTATCAGGTTTCTTACTGTTAAAATTAGTATGATATTGTATAGTAGTATTTATATAGTGCAAAATCACTTCTTATTATGAGTATCATATAAAGTATAATGTTTAGTATCGGGTGCATTATTATGTTGATTGACAGGTGCTAAATGTTGGCTTTTTTTTTTTTTACTACTCTTCAATATCACTGCCCATATTACCGTCACTGTTACTGCCAATACTATTTTTTTCTATTTTAGTTCATTTCTAGTTTACTCTCGTACTTAACTTTCCTTACTTCTATTGTTATTGTATTTGACACCGCTTTTTGCATTATCTCCTTAAAAACTTTGATATATTTCACTAATATTTAATACTTAATTGTCTTTATTCTCATAAAAACTGGTCCCACTGGTTGTTACTGGTTGAATAATGTAATCTTATTTTCTTAAATCTTGTTTTTTAAGATATAACAACTTTGTTTTAACAGTTTTATAACTATTTCTTATCACTTTATACTGTCTGAGTATAAAGTCAGTAGAAGTCAGTTCTCCATGTTTCCTGTTGTTGTTGTTGTTGTTGTTGTTGTAACTTTATGAATCGACTTGAGTGTTTTGTGTCCCTCTCTGTTGCCATAGCGACAAACAAACCAGTGACGACACCTCCTCCGGTGCTGACGACTCTGATGTACTCACTGGTCCCCATCATGGCCATCACCGCCATCATCCTCTTCTCGTTCTGGATGTACCGACACCACAAACTGGCCTACCCACCTGTCCTGGTGCCCACACAGGTGAGGCGTACACACACACACACACTGTCCTTATCGATACTGAATATTGGAATTGGTTTCAGTACTCCTTTCTTGCAGTATAAATACTTCAGTACTAGCTGTGTTTCCTTGCTCCTGCCTCCTCCAGGAGTAAATTAATGTGGATGCTGTTGTGCTTAAGATAGGAGCCTCGGGACGACACTACATAATACACGACTTTATACTTTCCACAAACGATCTCAGGCCTGTCACCACGATTGTACTACAGCTGCATCAATTAGCTGATTTAATTGATAGGTCGATCTAAAGAGAATTAATTGACAACTTCTTTGATAATCGTTTCATTTTTCAAGCAGAAAAGTCAAACAGCGTCTGGTTCAGCTGGTTAAATGTGAAGATTTGCTGCTTTTCCTTGTCATTTCTGACGGTAAATGAAGAGTGTTCGTGTTTTGGACTGTTGGTCGGACAAAAGAAATTTAAACACTTCACTTTGGGCTCAGTTGTAATCAGCATTTTCCCAATTTTTTGTGATTTCATAGATTGGACAATCCTAAAAGTAGTCAGCAGATGAATTGATAATGAAAATGATCATTAGCTGCAGCCAACAGATAAATGACTGAAATGATGAAATGTGTTCAGCTCTTTTTGTTTTACTTTTAAAGATAAAATTGATGTTGTCACTTTGAGCTCTGAGAAAGATTCGTCTTCACTTTATCTGTCTTTGTATTGGCTGTAGTCACTAATCAATTAAATGACGAGTCGATCAACAGACTCTGGACTCTGGGAAATTGTGTTGATGAGCATTTTTTCATTTTTTTGACGTTCTATAGATTAAAAGATAAACGTGAAAATAATCAGCAGACTAATCAATAATGAAAATAATCGTTAGTTGCAGACGTGGTCTATATGATGCATTGATTAACGTCCGTGGATGATTCATCATTTTCAAGTCTTTAAACAAACGGAAGTGATCTGTGAGGAGTCTGGTCTCGTTTTGACTTCCTGTCTGTTGAAGCTAGAGATGAACTTGTGACGGTCGGTGGACGTCTTGATGACGACTTTAGTTTCCACAAACATGTAAACAGTGTTTTAAAATCGACTTCACAAACATCACAGAACTGAGAGGCTGCACATTAGAACCTGGAGAGACGAGTTCAGGCTTTTGTTAGCTTGACTCCTGTCATCTTGAGAAACCTGTGGAGCTGCAGACGGTTCAGAACGCTGCAGCCGTCACACAGTGAATAAAAACCTGTGTGAGGGTGAGTGTTGTCCAGGTAAACACTCACCTCAGGTGAGCTAGTCTCCATCACTTCTCTTTCTTTGTATTTCTGCTTCCTCTTGTTGTCTCTGACTCTGTCAACTGTTTCTGCCTCTCAGCACGCCTTTCATATAATGATCGAGGTAAGAAGATCAAACTTTCACTGGAGAATGCTTCATCACTGCCTTATTCTGATTCTTTCTCACATTTTTGAGTTTAATTTTGCATCTTTATCTTCCTCCGGCCTGCGTTTCTTTTGAAAACACACTCGTCTTTTTGTTTGTTTGTATTTATGCTCCGTGTTGGTGGTGGTGGTTGTGCACTGATGGTCAGATGTTGTCTCCATGTATTGATCAGGTGATGATGTGCATGATTGATATGAAAGCAGGTTGAACATGCAGTCAGTGAAGATTTATACTCAAGTGTTCAGAGTTCATGTTGCTCATATGGAGGCAGCATGTCGTCTCTGAGGCCGGTTTCTCCTCAGAGCTGTTCCTCCGGGCTGACTCGGCCTGATGTGGTTTATGACGTGATGACATGAAACGTATTTCTCAGGATCAGATCAGTCAGAGCTGCAGGAGGAGACTCGTCGCCGTCACTCATGTTGTTTCCTTGTTGTTTCCTTCAGGACCCCGGCCCCATGCCTCCCTCCCCCATCCTGGGCCAGAAGCCGCTGCAGTTACTGGAGATCAAAGCCAGGGGGCGCTTCGGCTGCGTGTGGAAGGCTCAGCTGCTCGGCGAATACGTCGCTGTCAAAATCTTCCCCATCCAGGTCTGTACTGTCCGAGCGTCCTCAAACACACCATCACACGCCACACAGCCGCCGTTAGCTGTTACACGACCACAACGAGCCTTCAAAGTAAACAGACGTACAGCTGAAGTGTTCACACACCGCTGTGGTTCAATCTGAATATCTGACCATCAGCGTCTTTATCTGCTGTTTCAGCTGCTCTTCTGTTTGTGAAATCAAAAGAAATCATTCAAATCTTAATAACATCCTTGTGTGACAGTGATTTTTAAAGTGATCAGCTGTTTAATCAGACACCAACATGATCTCATCATTCAGCTTTTATTTTGATGAGTCACATTACTTCCTGGCTGCCTGGTAGAAAACGTGCACATTGTGGCGACTAAGATCTGACTTGGTTTCAGGGAGAGCTGCACAGTGAACCCAAATATGATGGAAATCACAATAAGTGCAAATTAAATCACACAATTTGTACGTTTTTGACAAATGTGACCAACATCATAATAACGAGGTCCCGCAGAGGAAACAACTACTGTTGATAAATGTTTCTGCAGAACTGATCCACCTTTATTTGATCTGTACTGTGACTGATGAGTCCTGATTTATTACAAATCTCTCGTACGTACAAAACATAAAAACAACCCTCAGTTCATCCAATCAGCTGTTTCTGAACAGATCAACTAATCACACCAGAAAAATAGAAAACTCTGATTGTTGTCTTCACGGTAGTTTGTTTGATTTTATTACTTTTTCTCTAAAAATGATAATTTGATGGAAAAAAATTGTAGTTTATGTCTCAGAGGTGAAATCTGTCAGAATAACACATTATTTTATTCTGACTGCATCCTGCTTTAGTTTAAGTTACAGAAATACATTACAGCCAATGTGATGTCCTCTGAAGGGATGGAAACACGACTGTGTGTGTGTGCATGTGTTGTTGTGTGTGCGTGTGTTGTCATGTGTGTGTTGTCATGCGTGGGTGTGCGTGTGTGGGTGTGCCTGTTCAGCCTTAAAGTTCAGAGCTTTAATCCCCCTCAGGCTGGCCGGGTCCTCGGCCAATCAGCATCCAGTAAACTCCCACTGACCTCAATTGACCACACACACACACACACACACACACACACACAGTGCAGGCAGCTGAGTTGTCTTTTTGTTCAAACACTGAATTTAATCTGAAATGTAGTAAAGTGATTTTCAGTCTTTAATCATCTTTGATATCTTGTATTTTGTCGCTCAGCTCTTCACGTCCTTCAGTGTTTGTCTTCATGTTGTCTCTGTCTGTCGGCCTTCAGTGTTTGTCTTCATGTTGTCTCTGTCTGTCGTCCTTCAGTGTTTGTCTTCATGTTGTCTCTGTCTGTCGTCCTTCAGTGTTTGTCTTCATGTTGTCTCTGTCTGTCGGCCTTCAGTCAGCACACTGTGACAAATATCCAGCTGATGTCGTTCAGTGAAACATCAGCCAGTGGTCCATTTTAAAACCAGTTTCTGGGTCCTGTCTAATCTCTGGACCCTGACGCTGTGATCAGATGTGTGGTAGGTCACACAGTCATGACCTCTGACCTTTGACCTGTGTGTCTGTGTGTATTCAGGACAAGCAGTCGTGGCAGAACGAGTACGACATCTTCAACCTGAACGGGATGAGACATGAGAACCTGCTGCAGTTCCTCGGAGCCGAGAAGAGAGGAAGCAACATGGACATGGAGCTGTGGCTCATCACCGCCTACCATGAGAAGGTGCTGACACCTGCTGGACACCTGAAGAACTGCAACACACAACCAAACATGAACAAACCCCACTGATCAGATTAAACTTCAGCAAAACATCCAACTGTGGCAGGAAGTCAGGCTCAACTCAAAGGATTAAGTTACTGTTTATTTTTCATTTAACATTTTATCAGTCACAACATTTGAATTAATGCTGTAAAAGTACTGAAATATAACAAATAATGAAATTACTTAAAATGACTGAGAATGTAAATAATCAGTCTCAACCGTAATAATAAAAACACTCTTATAATTTAAAAAGGAAATTTTAAAAGCCATAAAAATAAAATAAAAAATTTAAATTACCTGATAATAATATTGGTGGCGGTTTGAATGTCAATAGCAGTTTTGTACTCAAAAGTCGTACTCGAATGAAAGTAAAGATATGTTGTTAAAATATTACTTTAGTAAAAGTTAAAGTCACCATGTGAAGAGTACTCGAGTAAAAGTCTTAAAATATCTGTATATTATATTATATATATTAAATGTACTTAAGTATCAAAATTACAGTAAAAGTAAATTACACATATATTTACATGTTGGTCTATACTGCATACCAGTGACAGGATGTAACTTTAATACTACTTTAAAGTACTTTACTTTAGTATTTCCATTTTCTGCGTCACCTCCATTGTACTGGTTTGATAAAGTGGAAACCAGTTTTGTAAAAAGTAGATAAGTCATATTTGAGTAAAAGTATCTTATATTGAATGTACTCAAGTATCAAAGGCAAGTTAAAGTAAATTATACATATATTTATATGTATGTGTGTACTTTATACTGTGGGTCAATACTAATAAATACATTTTAAAATGTCTGCAGTGAAGTGGACGTGTAAAGTTGCAGAAAATGTAAATACTCAAGTACAGGACAAGAGTAAATATACTTAGTTACATTCCATCACTGGTTTGCAGTATATACCAACATGTAAATATACGTATCAGTTACTTTTACTTGAACTTTTGATACTTAAGAACATTTAATATCAGATACTTTTACTTGAGTACTCTTCATAGGGGGGACTTTAACATAACACAAACGGGACCTCAGATATCAGATTAACACAGAGCGGCTGCAGAAGGTGCAGCTGTCCAACATCAGGTCATGTGACGTGTTGTGACACGAGGTCATGTGACGTGTTCTGTGTTCTCTCCTCAGGGTTCTCTGACAGACTACCTGAAGGCCAACGTCCTCTCCTGGTCCGAGCTGTGTCTCATCGCTCAGTCCATGTCTCGAGGTCTCGCCTACCTCCACGAAGACATACCTGGACACAAGGACGGACACAAGCCTGCTGTCGCACACAGGTACGCACATCACACACTCACACACAGGTACATAAACACACACAGGTACACACATCACACACTCACAGTCAGGTACATAAACACACACAGGTACGCACATCACACACTCACACACAGGTACATAAACACACACAGGTACACACATCACACACTCACACACAGGTACATAAACACACACAGGTACATAAACACACACAGGTACACACATCACACACAGGTACGCACATCACAGACTCACACACAGGTACATAAACACACACAGGTACACACATCACACACAGGTACGCACATCACAGACTCACACACAGGTACATAAACACACACAGGTACATAAACACACGCAGGTACATACATCACAGACTCACACACAGGTACATAAACACACACAGGTACACACATCACAGACTCACACACAGGTACATCAACACACACAGGTACATAAACACACACAGGTACACACATCACACACTCACACACAGGTACATAAACACACGCAGGTACACACATCACACACTCACACAAAGGTACATAAACACACACAGGTACGCACATCACACACTCACAGTCAGGTACATAAATAGATCAGAGATGTTCTGTCAGACATGAGGTGTCACTGTGTCTTTTCAGGGACTTGAAGAGTAAGAACGTCCTGCTGAAGTCCAACCTGACCGCCTGCATCGCTGACTTCGGCCTCGCTCTCAGGTTTGAGGCGGGAAAATCTCCTGGAGACACTCACGGACAGGTGAGTCCACCTCGGAGAGCACACCTGAGGAATCTGTCAGTCCTGTAACAGTGATGATGGAGGGATGAGGAGGGAAGAAGTTGCTCTTAAAGATGAATCTGTCCTTCAGTTCAGTGGTGTTAGAGCTCCACCTGCTGGCTGTTAGATGAGCTGCAGGTTGACGTCTTCAAGTAATTTCATATAACATAGATAACATTATAATATCTGGTATATACTCTAGAGCTGGGAACACAGTGACAGGTGACAGGTCAGGCACCACCAATACACTCTGTCTTACAGCATTCAGAGTCTTTTGACCCAGGTTTGAATGTGTCCCTGTTTGTGTGTCAGGTGGGGACCAGGAGGTACATGGCCCCGGAGGTCCTGGAGGGGGCCATTAACTTCCAGAGAGACGCCTTCCTGAGGATAGACATGTACGCTCTGGGCCTGGTGCTGTGGGAGCTCGCCTCACGCTGCAAAGCTGCTGACGGTAAGAGAACGTCAGGCAGGCAGGGAGGACAGATCAGTTGTTAGTGATGATGCTGGTCTAGTGTGATTGTCCTGGACTCTGATGGTCCCCCTTCTCTCTGATCCAGGTCCAGTGGACGAGTACATGCTGCCATTTGAGGAGGAGATCGGTCAACATCCATCTCTGGAGGACATGCAGGAGGTGGTAGTCCACAAGAAGCTGAGACCGACGCTCAGGGAGTGCTGGCAGAAACACGCTGTGAGTCACCACGTTACCCATAATTCACCAGTGACACCTGACCCATGATGCACCCCTCACACCTGACCCATGATGCACCCCTCACGCCTGACCCATGATGCACCCCTCACACCTTACCCTTTATGACCCCTCACACCTGACCCATGATGCACCCCTCACGCCTGACCCATGATGCACCCCTCACACCTTACCCTTTATGACCCCTCACACATTACCCATGATGCACCCCTCACGCCTGACCCATGATGCACCCCTCACGCCTGACCCATGATGCACCCCTCACACCTTACCCTTTATGACCCCTCACACCTGACCCATGATGCACCCCTCACGCCTGACCCATGATGCACCCCTCACACCTTACCCTTTATGACCCCTCACACATTACCCATGATGCACCCCTCACGCCTGACCCATGATGCACCCCTCACGCCTGACCCATGATGCACCCCTCACACCTTACCCTTTATGACCCCTCACGCCTGACCCATGATGCACCCCTCACACATTACCCATGATGCACCCCTTACACATTACCCATGATGCACCCTCACACCTTACCCATGATGCACCCCTCACACATTACCCATGATGCACCCCTCACACCTGACCCCTCACACATTACCCATGATGCACCCCTCACACCTTACACATGATGCACCCCTCACACATTACCCATGATGCACCCCTCACGCCTGACCCCTCACACCTGACCCATGATGCACCCCTCACACATTACCCATGATGCACCCCTCACACCTCACCCATGATGCACCCCTCACGCCTGACCCTGGTGTTGTGGTCCCTGCAGGGTCTGGTGCTGCTCTGTGAGACCATCGAGGAATGCTGGGACCACGAGGCTGAAGCTCGGCTGTCGGCCGGCTGCGTGGAGGAACGCGTCGTGCAGATGCAGCGGCAGGCGAGCGTCACGGCGCCCGAGGAGATCGTCACGGTTGTCACCATGGTGACCAACGTGGACTACCCACCTAAAGAGTCGAGCCTATGACCAGGCCACGGACCAATCAGGGCGGAGCAGGGACTCCCTCAGTGAGCGTTTTCTGTCTCTGATTCAGGTGAAGTCGAGCTGGTCAGGTGAGCCGGTCAGGTGAGCCGCTCAGCGGTCATGTGACCCGGTGGACAACATGGCAGAGAGTCTCTTCCTCTCTGCAGGGTGAGCAGCACTGACCTCCACCCTCTGACATCAGTTCCTCTTTTTTATTACAAAATAAAAGACTTCCTGACGGACTTTTTCTACGATAATGTGACGATAAAAGCGTTTGTTTGGTTTCAGTATAAAAAGGGCGACTGTAGTTTTTAGACACACTTGTTGTTTCTCTGAATGATGTGATGCCAATAAGAAACAGCTTCTGAATGTCTGTATCACCGCTGTATATATATACAGATCATCAATATATAGATATATATACAGATATATTTCCATTGTCACCTGAGAGTCAGAGAGAAGAGTTTATCAATCAGGTTATTGATCCAGACAGAAAGTCAAACATACGAGGAGAAACTTTAAACACTGACATATATGAAAGATTTAAAGGTTTAATTTAAATAACGTCACAGAAACGTGTTGAACTATAACACAGATTGTAGTGAAGCTGAGATTACTTTATTTTATACACTATAATGAGATCACATGTTGATTATCTCAGAGTTGTTTTTGTTATAACGGGTTCGTCATCCTGTAAACGAGCAAAAGCTTTACTTTATTACTGTAAAGCTACTTTATATTCATTATCCTTTACTGGGACGATAGTTTTCATACCAACGATTCAAAATTTGTTCAAACGTCAGAAAACGGTGAAAAACGTGTGAGTAGACGTCGTTCCGCCATTTTAGCGTTTTCTTTGCTCCCCAGCTGCGACGCTCATCTTTGCAACATGACTCACTGAGTTTGATTAATATTAAGAACGTTTGTTTAATGCGGCATTAATTTTCTAACATCCAGCAACAGTGATAACAAGTAAAAGTTTAGACAACTAAAGGACAGAAAACACAAGAACGAGAACTGATTCTGTCTGTGAAGCTGTTTTCTGATGGATATGCACTAAATTAAATATTGAAAATGGAGCATTAAATAATTTTTAAAAAGATTTTAAAAAAAATTAAAAAAAAGATATTAATCAATATTGAAAATAATAATAAAAATAATAATTAGTTTCTGTCCAACTAACCTCACTTTGTTTCTTGGACTGACCCGACACTTTTATATCTTCCACAGAATTCGCTCTAAATTCAGTTTGGATCTGAATCGATGAGACAATCAGAACACGATTCTACATTTTTATGAACCACATCGAGTTTTTTCAATCGTGACCGACTTCAGATGTTAATCAGTTTCTCCTCGCCACAAACCAAACGAGCAGAGTCAGCTGATCGACACCGCTGATGGACAGATCAGCTGATCTTCTGTGAGTAAGTTCAGATTAAACACGAGCATCAGGACGTGAGTTTTTAAAGCATGTCTTTATTTTAATGTTATTTCTAATATTCTCTGCTGGTTTCCTCTTTTTATTCTCTGTTTGTGGTTTCTTCTGATTCTGTGGAGCCTCAAAACTGACAAAATGTAGTTAAACATCAAAAAATCTAATTTAATAAATCAGTAAATTATTTTATTTCTATTTATTTATTGGCACAAGCAACAACATGGACTTAAAAAAACCTTTTAAACACTTTAGCACAAATAAAACGCTAGGAATTAAAACTGGAGTTTATAAAGAAATATTAATAATGAAACTATAAATCTGCTTTCTCCTCTTATCCTCCTCAGCTGACCCCAGGAGGCCTCCGCACGTTTGTGTCAGAGTCAAGAAAAATAGTCAAACTAAAGGTTGGAAAAATAAAACGAGAGAAGTTGAAGAGTAACACATAGTTTTATGTATATGATCAAATTATTTAAAAGATAAGTTGTGGATGTTATATTTTCTACTCATCTGATAATCTCGTCGGCTTCGTGGCTCCGTATGTTTGATGGATTTCAAAACGTCTCAGGAAAGATTTTGTATTTTGTTTTTAGGCCAAAAACTCTTCTTTTCTCCGACGCTCGCTGCTTCTGTTTTTCTGCTGAAATAACAAACGTCGCCCGTTACCCAGCAGGCAGTTCTCCCGCTGTTTAAAACCGTGACGCCGTTCAATTTTAGGGCGATTTGTAACAAAACAATCGGCTGATTTTAAACGGCGAAGTCTCAGCGTCGTCTGTCCCGCAAGAGTTTCACTGAAGGATGAGACGTTCTGATGTGACACGACGTTTGTTCAGTCGCCGTCTCGTACAGACGGGAAGCGAGATGTCGGGAGAACCCAGAATCAAAAACATCAAAACCAGAGAGGCGTTCAGGGACCTGGTTTTGTAAACGCTGAACGTCCTCAGACTGGTTCCGGTCCGCTGCCTCCTCTCTCAGTGTTTCAGTGGCAGCAGCTGTCGACACTCAGCCCGGTTTCTTTATTTGATATTTGAGTCTGATCGACGGTCAGATGAGTTTAAAGCTGCACACTTTGTAAATATGAATGTTGTTTCAGATTGTGATTTTAGCATGAGTTTGTTTTTTATGGACACAGAATCCTTTATAATGTTAATATGACAAATAGATTTACGTTGTTTATTTTATATGATGATGATGATGATGATGATGTACAAATGAAAAACAATCTGGGTTTATTAATTTATGTGCAAAACTCAGAACACTAACTTCCTATGGAGGAAGGTGTGTGTGTGCGAGTGTGTGCGTGTGTGTGTGTGCGTGTGTGTGTGTGTGCGTGTGTGTGCGTGTGTGTGTGTGTGTTAGATACCTCAGACATCCCTGCTGGTGCTCACCTCTCATCACGACATCATCACGACATCCTCCTCCTCTGTCGATCAGGGCGACGACACAAACCCTCGGCTCCTCCTCTCCTCTTTGTTTTATTTAAATATTTGATGTGAACGAGAGAAAAAAAACTGTTTTTCTCTTGTTTTTGTTTTTTTTGTCAGAAATCGACAGAAGCTCATTGAAGCAGAAACAATTGGAGGTTTTTATTTGTAAGACTTTCTGTCCTCCGGTCACTTTAACGCCCTTCTTTAAGAACACGTCGTCAGTTTGTGTGAATTAATCTCAAACATGAATGTTGAAGACTCGCAGCATCAGAACACTTTATTATTATTTGTATTATTATTATTATTATTCCTGAATCGACTCTAATGTGACGTTCTGAGCTCCGAGTCGAGCTTCAGGCCGAGAATCTGACGATGTTAAATTTATTCCTGAACTTATCCTCGACCGATGGATCGGCTCAGTTAATCCAGTTTGGATCAGAACAACAAGAGTCGAGTGTTTTTATGACTGATGTGAAAATAAACCAGATTAGCGATGAAACTGTTTCCTTTTAGAGACGTTAAAGTTCAAACTGGATTAAATTGTTCCTCCTGAACTCTGCTGAGTAATCAAACAATCAATCAATCAATCAACACATGATAGATCAGTAAACGCAGCAGATGTGTTTAAAGTTGGTTTTAATGGATTAGATGTTTTCCTCACTGGTCTTTATGTTTTATATTAAATATGAACACATTAATGTTTGAATTCTCTCCCTGAATATTTTCACCCTCAGACCAACGCGGCGGTGCGTTCACTGACTGTCGGCAGGTTAATTTCTGTGTATTTAAAAGGTTCGAGGGCTTCTGTTGGAGGTGATTGTTGAATATTGTACAGAAGAAAATGTTGTTTCCCCTGAAATAAAGTACAGTGACTGCTCTGCATCCCGTCCTCGCCTGCTCTTCTTCACGCATCAGAGTCAAACCTGACGTGTCTTTGTCCTGTGAACTCAGCAGACGTTCTCCATGAACTTCTTTCTTTGTGTCTGTTGGTCCCAGTGATGTGACGAGTGGTCACTCTTGTAACATCAGGTGTGAACTGAGGGCTTGAAGCTGTGCACCTGTGATGGTGACACCAGGTGTGAACAGCCTCCATGTAGAGTCTGTGGCAGAGACACCAAACTGCCACAAGAGGGAGACAAAAGCTCACAACTCAAGTTCAGATGCAGCTGGAGACTCAACTGAGGCGCACAACAGTTACACACACACACACACACACACACACACACACACAGTACTTCACTTTGTGTGTGTGTGTGTGTGTGTGTATACTTTTACTTTACTTGAGTATTTTTCATTTTCTTCCGCTTCATCACATTTATGTGATAACTTTAGTTTGTAGTTACTTTTTCACTAAGTTGAACATTTTTTAATTTATTTTAACAGAAATCTGAGTTAAAAAAACAAGAACAAACAAAACGAACACTGATTCATCAGAAAAATGCAGAATATCGGATCGATTAACTGACCAAGTTGATCAGCAGTCGACCTGTAAACAGTGTAAACAGGTAAATATATGTAAATATATGAATAATGTACTTTTACTGGTACTTTTGGTGCTTAAATACATTGAATATCAGATACTTTAAGACTTTTACTTGAGTAATATTCATATGAGTGACTTTAACTTTTACCAAAGTGATATTTTAACAGCATGTCTCGACTCTGACTCCAGTACGACACTGACAGTTTAATGAGAGCTGAGAGACGTGATGTATTGATCCAGTTTGAATCTCACACATGATGTTTGTCAGTTTGTCATCAGACTGTGACGTCATTATAAAGACGACACAGCCGACAGTCGTTAGTGACGTCGTCTCCTCACTGAAACACTGTAGAGCTGCTCCTGTATATCAGCAGCTCACAGAACTGAACCAGAACCAGAACTGAAGTTGTCAATGAGCAGATGTATTGTGATGTTCATCTTGTTTACGAGCTTTTCTGAGCCCAACACAAAACTACATGAGGTTTGACAACAAACTGACAACCATCATGTGATTCATGACCCAGTTCAACTGGATCAGTACATTAGTTCTCTCTTCTGTTGACTGGCATACAAAGGTCCGGTCCACCGGAGGGGGCGTGGCTTCGGGCGATTCTTCACATGAAGAAGAATCAATAAGACTTTTAATGAACTAGTTTTGTATGTATATTTTAATGAGCAGTGTAAATATTATATATTCTTTAGTTAGTGAACAAAATATCCTGTAATAAATATGTAGATTAAAAATGTTGAAAAAAAAAAAAAATGTCCGACGTTAGTGCGATGTGACGCATTTCCGGTCCGGGGTTGCACATGCGCAGGAGGTCGCGCGGCACCCCGACGGCAGCTGAACAGCAGGCGGCAGCAGAGAGCCGGTGACTCCTGTAGTTTGGACCTGAGCAGCCGGACGGGAACACAGAGGAAGACGGTACACTCGGTGTTTCTGAGCTGGATTAACGAGTAGTTCCAGCTAAATGTGTTATTTTACTCTCCCTGCCTCATTTTCCAGCCACCTGGATCAGAACCAGCCTGGATTCAGACAGGTAGGATTGATTTAAAGCATGTTTCCAGTCCTGGTTCGGTGTTGGACCTCCACAGCAGCACTGTGACCAGAACAAACGTTGGCAGCTAACGTCTCTGTACAGCAGATAGGCTGGGACTTCTTCATCTTTAGGTTTCATGTTGACGTTGGTTCTGGTGTAGATGTTCAGCTGTATCTTGTGACAGTGCCGGGCTCACGGTCCCGCTGGACCTTCACCAACAGTTGGACCGTTAAACTGTTTAATCAACATTGTGTGTTGGAGAGTTCTGGCGGGCCTGACATCAGGACCCTGACCTCCCTTACACTGTAGCACCACCAACACCAGAAGCATCGTTAGCATCGATCTCCAGTTAAACCACCGTCTCCTCCTCACGTCTCTCCGTTAGCGAGCTACGCCTTCAGAGCGGCTCCGTCACTTTATTTCAATGTAAACTGGAGGATGAGGAGTTGGAGAAGAGGTGGAGTGATGTCCTGAAGATCAGCACCAACACTCGCCTCTGCAGCGATCAGGTTTTATAAACTTCATCACAGACAGCTGGACTGAGCCGGTCCACTGTCTCCCTCCTGACCTTCATCCTCGTCCCGCCAACATCTGGAGCCTTTGTCTGCAGTCACCAGCCGACCAACGGCTGTAAGTTTCCCTGTCTGCTTCTGTTGTAGTAACAGGAGTTCACTGAGTCCACAGTTAATAAAACGTCACTAAATGTTGTACAATGTGCAGTAATCCCCTCATGTGATCTTACATTGTGTGGGTTAGCATCATTTCATGTAAGTTAGCTGATGGACAGTTCACACTGAGCAGAAACATCTCGACAGACTCAGTTCAACGTCTTTGACAACGCTGAAAAGACTTCGACTGGAGAGTCAGAATAAAAGTGACGTCCTTACAGGGTTCAAGGTTAAAGTTTGAAGATGTAATCTCAGACTTCTTTCAGCTTCAGCTACAGACGTTTAAAGTGGATCTCAAAGATTTCCAGAAGCAGCGATTGCAGGTGTATTTTTGGACCTCGCTGCTTCCCAGAGATCCAGTGTTGCCTGTGTGACGTCAGGCAGTTGGCAGCTTTGCCACGCGTCCATAACAACACATGAAAGTGATTTGCACCTTTTTTTTAATGTTTCATCGTCCGCTGCTATCGGTCTTTTCTTTGTTCGGCCTTGACCGTTAACAGTAACGTCAGCCGTTTACTCCCAACACCAGCAGAGATCAGGACAAACAACACTGTTACGTCACGTGTGAACCACCTCCTCTCTCTGGCCGACCAACCACAGCTGGGTGAACGTGTCACTAACTCAGCGCCACTTGTGATATTTTCTGGGAAAGTTGCCACTGACACCCAGTGTTCATCTTTGGTATTACAGCAATGCAAGAGCTTTCATCAGATGGCCACAGGCTCAATCCTCATGTGTTACCTCATTCAGTGATAGATGGTGACATCACAGATATTTATTTTTATTATACTTTAAAGAACTTTTTGTGGTTCAAAATAAAAGTGTTCATGATGCCGAATTTTACTCAATTCAGCAAAAACTACAGGGTGGATGTGAACCCAGAGCCTCACCCTCAGTCTGGCTGATATTCCTCTGTGGTGGACCCTGTAAAGACGTCACTTTGACGTCAGTAGTGAAAGTTTAAAGAAGACGTCTAAAACACTTTAATTCTGTCTCTACAGTGGAATCTTATCAGCGTTGTCAAAGACAAATTGGCATCTTTAAGATTTGTTTCTGCTCGGATGGTTCTGTGAATCCATAGAAATACTCTGCTAATCGATGGGTAATCTGTGTGCATTGATGTATCTCTGACAGGGAATTATGCAGTTGTAGCCCGGTCAGGATTTTACATGTGTGGGCGTTGGCGAACATGGACCGAGGCACTCATCACAATCCACCTAATCCCACTAATGTTTCGCTTTGGCACCTGGAATAACTGATCCAGCATTTTAACAAGGTTCCTTTAAAATAAAGACGAACCAGAGGAAGAGCTGCAAAGTCTGGAAAAATACTCCTTATCCACTAGGGGTGTTCCAACAAGGGTACCTCACGATTCGATTCGATTTCGATTATGGGAGCTTCGATTCGATTATTGGCCACGATTCTTCGATTATTGCAATTTTTAATGCTTTTTTCCATACAAGATAGTTTTTGTCTTCATCTGTGGCTATATTTGTAAATAAATAGCCTATCAATTAACTCAGTTCCTCTAAAACTACACTCATAAAGTAAATAGCAAGGTTTTTTGAACATTTGACTTGTATTTTTCAAAGACACAAAATATTTTATTTTATGACTATGTAAACATTTGCACTTTGACCTACTTAACTTTGACCAGGGAAAGCTCCACTTGCAGGAGAGCCCCCTCTATTGGCGGAAAACACTGAAAACAGTCAAGCCCTGGATTTAATGAGGCGTAAACATGTGACGTGGCGTGAAGCACGAAGTTGGGCAGTGATCAGTGACAACAAAGTTGTCTTCAAAATAAGAGCTTTACATTGCACCCCATTGGATTTTAGAACTGGGTTCTTAGCGGGGGGCTTTTAATTTGAAAGTAGCGACCGTTCGTAGCTTGCCGCTACACAACAGCTGACAGTCAGCAGCTACCAGCTGTTTGTGTCCGGTAGCTGTAAGCTACAGAGACGAGGAGACGGTAGCATCTCCCGGATCTCAGCGGCTTTCCAGTTGCTCATCTTGACATCCGCGGATGAAGTGATGAACTGACTGCTGTGATCAGCTGTTTCCTGGTTTTAAAACTCCCGGCTGCGGGTCGCACAACAGTGCACGTTATCGACACCTCCGCCCATGTCCCGCAGTTGCCGGCACATTGACACCTCGGATTTAGATAGCGAGGCGGCAGTAAGTGTACCCTCACAGGCTCACATTGGCGGACCAATTTGCCGCCTTCTGTCTAAATGCGCGGACCTAGCAAAGCATCGACGTTAATTAATCTATGCCGAATCGGCACGTGAAGCATCGCGATGCATCGCCACATCGATGAATTGCACCCACCTCTATTATCCACACTGTGCGCTGTTTCACATCTTTACTCCTGTAAACCGAGAGAAAGGAGGTGATTCATCTTTATCTTTGAGTTGTCATGTAATGTAATGTATGCAGTATACATGTTACAGCCATGTCAAAACTACTCCTCAGCTGCTTTATACCCCACAATAGAAAAGGGAGGCTGGTTACGTGTAATTGTAAAGTTTGTGGTCCACACTTTGGTATCCAGTTTTGTCACGGTGTTACTGTTTAGAAGGTCCAGTCTTTTACTCATATGCATCAGCATGTTTGACTCATCAGACAAGTAATTTCAACCTTCCACCACCAGAGACAGAGTGCCAGTGTGACGTGATGCAGAAGGTCACCAGAGAAGTTGGATGTCAGACAGACGGCTTTGTTGGGAGAAGGACTGTGGCCACACTGCTGTCTAACAGGACACTAAGCACCAGAAAGACTGCAGGTATGTTGAGCTATGAATGTGTGAATGTGTGTGATGTTAACAGTCAGATTGTAGGTATGTAAAATATAGTTGTTGAACAAAACTCCTGAAACTGGAAACTGTCAAATACAGGATGAATGTTAAGCTTGATTTATGCTTCTGCGTCGCGGCGACGGCGTAGCTACGTCGTCGACGCAGACCCTGCGCCGTAGCCTGACGTGCGCCTCCAAAAAATCCTGACTACGCGTCACGTCGACGCGTCGAGACGCGAACGGCAAGGACTGGGATTGGTCCGCTCAGACCGTCATTCCGGCAGTTGCTTTTCCGGTCAACAGTATAACAACACCGCCAGTTACTTCTGCTGCTTGCATGCTTGTCTCCTATTGCTTGTGAACTCCATGCTTTGTGAGATCCCAGCAGGGCAGGAGGAGTATTGGTGTTGTGCAGCATGTAGCTTGTAGCCCCACACTGTGACCAGAATGCTACACAGCATATCCGCTCTGACTGCAACTGCAGTGCAAGAGAGCAAGAACCCCCCGAAACCAACCCCCCCACCCCCCCTCGCGGCTTGGCGGTGAATTGCAGACCAACGCGTTCCCTCGACGCAGAACTGCGAATGCTCAATGACGGCGTAGGGTCGACGACGTAGCTCCGCCGTCGCCGCGACGCAGAAGCATAAACTAGGCTTTAGTGTGGCAGGTTCCACCATGGTTGATGGATTCTCTTATAGAAATTGTTGGAGCTATTTAATTATTTATTTGTTATTGATAATGTTTGATTAGTATAGTTTTATTTTGATTCAATTCATGATACTATTTTCTATTACTAGTAATTTATTGTTTTGTTTAGCTTATTTAGTTTTTGTTTTCTTTGTAAATTGGGTAGCACTGGGCACTGGAGATTATATAGGTATGAACGCAGGTGGAGGACCAGAATGCACCTGGGTGGGCTCATGTTGTTACGATTTGGGGAATATTAATGGAGGACCCGAGTGCAGACACACTGGCAAACACACACAGGAGGCAGTATACGGGGGAAACAAAAGGCGAGCCTTTAATAATCAAAGCTGAATTACCAAAAATGAGGAATACAGAAAAACTAAAATGAGACACAAAGACAAACACAAAGTAACAACTAAAGGCTAAGACAAAGTGCAAACAAAAGCGAAACCAGAAACCAAATCTAGGAACATACCAAACTGCAGACACGAGGTGACACTGGAGGAAACACTGGGGATGAAACTGGGAGGTAACACGGGGAAAGACAGACCAAGACGAAGGATGACGGACGAAGACGGACACAGGCTAACACGGGCTACGAGCTAACATGAAGAAGGTCGGGAACGGGACATCAAAGGATGGGACACGGAACGCAGAGGGAAACAAAATGATCTGACAAACACATGAGGGAGAACAAAGGCTATATACAGAGACACTTATGACGGGACGAGGTACAGGTGGAGTGAGGACGGACACAGACAGGTGAGGGGATTAATGGAAGAACACACAGGAGGAACTGACAATCATGATGCGACACACAAGGGTAAAACTTCAAAGTAAAACAGGAAACAGAAACAGGCACTGAACCATGACATGTTTTTTTACCAGTGCAAGAAAGGCATACAGGAAACAGGATTTGTTTGTTATTTTGTTTTGCTTGCTTGTTTTGGGACAAATAAATCAGCAGAAAGAAACTAAGAGCTTTGAATGGACATGATGACTTGTTGCCTGCGTACGATTCACCCCCATGGTGCCGAATAGGCCCTCTTTGATTTTGATACGTTTTAGTTAATTTGATTTTTGGACAAACAGTGTTACGCCTCGCGCCGTTATTCGTTAGTGTGTGTGTGTGTGTGGGGATTGGCTGCTCCAGGAAGCGGGGACTATAAGAGCCGGCAATGCCAGAGGGCGCTGTGGATCGCTATTGTGCCAGCATCTACCCAATTTAGAGAGCAGCCTTCGTACTGTGAAACTAGTGTTGAAATTCGTTAGAGTGTGTTTGTGAGAGTGCGTGTGCTCTGTGTAAAACCAGAGCAAGAGTGTTTGCGGTTAGGGAAGCAGTAGGGGCGAGCTGCCTTTTTCTTTACGTCAGTTTTCTCCTGTTTTTGATTAGGTTAGGGAGTTAAGTTCAGCACTTGTCTTTTTGTTTCTTTTCTTTTTTATAGGGCTTAGATTAGGGCTGGGCAAATGATTATTTTTGTAATCGATTAATCTAACGATTAATTTTTCAATTTGATTCTATTCTGATTCGATTCGATTAGCGATTATTTCCCCATAATTTGACCTATATAGCAATTTACATATGCTAATTTATGTATCTCAATGAAAAAACACAAATTTCTTCATTCCAATACATTTTTATTGCTCTTAATTACCAAATTCCAAAATAAGATTCAAGTAATGAATAGCAAGCGGCCTCATGTGTTTCAGCACTTTGAGGTGCTGGTGCATAGCCGTCGTGCTTTTATGATAGGCCATTTCCATTTTACAAAGCTGACAAACAACAGAGAGTTGCGTCGCCCCAGCCCTAGCTTAGATAGATTCGGACCCCGGAGTTTAGACCTGTGTTTTGTTTGTTGTGTTAGGCCTGAGCTCACCCTGAAGCCACGCTTCACACTTGTATAGAGAGCACCTATTTCACTGTACATAATTGCACTTATTACTCGTGTTATGAATAATTGTTTTGTGTCACTTAACTTGCACCGTGTTGGGTGTCGGTAATTTATGTTAGGCTCAGCTCCCTAGGTCGAGCGAAACAAACAGCCACTACAGAAATAAACCTTTTAAACACATTTCTTGTGTGAAGAGTTGTAAGGGATCGAGTTAACATGTGTTGAGTCCCGAGGGACCGGGGAATGGGCCTGATGGGTCGCTCCTGCTCCTGACTTATGCTAAAGGGTCTCCACATATTTCTGCCGCCCCTGAGGGTCAATTCTAATGGTGGATGTCGCCTGATTTGTCTATGGCCCTTCTCATTCCCTCACACCCAACGCCTGCCTCCATTAGCTTTGTAGCCAGTAGTATTTTTCCTAAAAAGTATAAAAGGTGTTAAAGCCTTGAACGTAGTTATTAGATATTGAACACAGGCAGTAAATTACACAGGTTAAGTGGTGTGACACGTATGAATGAGGAAACACTGGTCCTGTTGCCTGAATCCACCTGTTAGAAATAATTCTCACAGCTGCCACAAGAAAAGACAAATGCATCTGATTTATTGAACTTTTCCAGTAGTATGCAATGTTACGTTTTAGTAGCAGATTACAAGTGTGAAATACAATGAGCACATCATTATTACCTAATAGGTCATTTACTTCTCCTCTAAAATGCCCAAATATTTTAGTTTATGTTCTCTGTGACAAAATTACACCAGAAATGAAAGTCCCATTACTGAAAATGTTACTTCAGTAAAAGCGTGCAAGTATAATCAGGAAAATATAGTTAAAGAATGAAAAGTGTTCTGCAATAACTGACTGTTGCACTATTCTGATGTCATTAGGTTATTGTCACTCGTGCATTAATGTAAAAGCAGGATGTTACTGATGTAGTTGCTGAAGCTAAGCTTTAATCCACCTAATCAGACCTGAGCTGTAGAGATAAAACCCAGGTTATGATAAACTATCATTTTCCTTTGAACTCCATCCCTTTAAAACATGCAGGTGGATTCAGTTATAGCCTCCTGCTGATCATATTTTGTTGATGAAGTCGTCGCCAAAGTCGATCATTCGTCTCAGTGCGCTCAGAATCAGACTGTCGACATCATCTTTGATGTCGATTTCATCGCTGTAGTTCTTGACAGGAAAGATGCAGTTCACGGGGATCCCCACTGCTGCACTGAAGTCATTCATCTGATGTTAAAGAAACATTTCAGTTAATAAATCAACGTGAAGTTTGAACCTCAGCAGGTTTTTGTGCTCACGTAACCTTTGACAGTATTTGGACTATAAAGTGAAACCCCATGAGTTGTGTACAGACTGAAGGAAACACACTCACCTTCTTCTTCACGTGTTTGCTCTTGTACACATTCTTCAGGTCCTTCTCAGTTTCACCACAGGCTCTATCGATGTTGGTGATCATCGCCATTTGGGGAATCCCTTCAGACAGAAACACACTCAGTCGATCAGCTCATCTTTTTTATTGAGTTTCTGTTGATAAAATCCAACAAACGCAAACAACTAAACATCCTGGAGCTGTTCCAGAAAGAAGAGACAGAAAAGCTCCACTTCAAGTCAAAAGTCTGACTTCATACATACATACATTCTCTGAGTCTGACTTCTTACTTTGTTAATTTAACATAGTATAAAGCTGCCAGGAACCCAAAATAAAATAAAAATAGCACATACACCTATAAAAATCTACAACTCTTCTCTGACAATTGCTAAAAATATGAGGTGCAGGTGGAGTGAGGTGGAGAAAACACAGGTGAGGCTAATAAATGGATAAACACTAGAAATATGAAGGGGCTGATAGGCTGGAAAAACAGTGGAGAGAGGAGAAGGGCTAATAAAGGAGATGCAGTGCAGGTGTAGAGGAAAAATCAGGTTCATGAGGAGCACAAGAAAACAAGGAGGGTAACAGACACCAGAAAAACCTAGAAAACACGCAGAACATACATAAAATGAAACTGAAATGACATTCATGACAGAATGGGACTGAAAACTTAAAGAGTAACTAAACCCCCAAACCACTTTTTTCTGCCGAAAACAAATCTATTTGGGTATGAAGTAGTGTTGTTGATTGATTCTGGTCCAACTCTTGACATTTTATTCAAAGTATTTCAATTTGGTGTATTTTGTTGTAAAAATTTAAGAGTGACTGCCCTCTATGGGCTGAAACCCGGCTATTACAATCGAATTTTGCTATTGGCTGAGATGGAGGCCGATGACGTTTTGGAGGCAGCTTACATAACGAAAGTGTGGGACGGGGAGGGGGCAGGGCCTCTGTTGGAGGCTGCACAGAGTGACTGGGCTTGTCTTAACTGCTCCTGGAGCCCCGCCCACAATCAAGGCATTTTTTGAATTTCCAGCCCAGATGCACCTCAGCCAAAACCTGGGGGTTTAGTTACTCTTTAAAAAAATCTCATAATGCATCAAAGATGACAAAATGATAATATCTGAAAAGTGTTTCTGGCTTAAAGAATGAGCGAACAGAGAAATGAGTACTGAAATCAATTCAAATATTCAGTATCGATAAGGACAGTGTGTGTGTGTGTGTGTGTGTGTGCATTAGTTTGTAATTTGTGCTGGTCACTCGCATGTTGCTCTGGCAGTAAACTGATCAACACTGTTGGATCAGCGGGCTTCCAATCTGCCCGGTGGCCATTCACAGTATTGCAGTGCAAAATTCCCCACAGACCTTCATTATGAAAGAGACGTCTGTAAAACTGTTGAAAGGACACCAAGAACTGCAAACAAGGTGGATTATGACTCTTTCTAGGGCAGGAAGTTATGGGCGGGGCCAGCGGAGGAAACACTACTACACACATTCAATGGGGCTCATGACCAGGAAGTAAACGCAGAAGCCAGGAAACTTTTTGCCGTGTGTGCTGGGCCAGTAATTCTAAATGGCTTGAATGGACGGCATCTTTGCGTCAGGTATCTAGCTCTTCTATATAAATCTATGGCTGCCTCCAGTTTTACAGAGAGCATAAAACTATCTAGTGAAGCAAATAACGTCACTTGTCTTAACTTCTTCATTGGTCACATGTTCAACAACACACACATGAGTTTGAGACGTGAACCTCAACTAATATCTATATAAAATCAATTCTCCTGTCATGTTCTGTCAGATTCTGATGTGGATATTTTGTGTTTGGCGAAGCTTACCACTCGCCGGAGCTGCTGAAACACACTCACCTGCAGCAGGTTGGCAATCAGCACCTGCTGATAAAGCCCTGCTCTCCACACTACCTGCTGCCAGATGATTTCGTCAGTTAGATGCAGTACATGGTTCCTGCTAGATTGTCAATTAGTAAGACTTCTAGTGTTTCTCTCCTGGAGATCTAACGTTTTTCGTGTTTTTCGTCACCTGCACGCCTACTATCAGTGTTTCCAGCTCCAGCCATCCAGCTCTCTGGACCTCTTCAGCCAACAGCCTTGCCCTGTGCTCACCAGAGTCTCAACTCACCACGCTACCACCAGCACCACCGTGAGCTACCGCACCTCCACCTTCACACCCCAGATGGGGACTCTGTCTGGAACGCCTTCACCTGCAAATCCCTTGTGAAGTCAGTAAATTACCTTGTACCCTACTCATCTGCCTCACTGTCTGCTTTTGGGTCTACACTCTACTAACCAAGCGTAACATCTCCCAGTTTGTTTTGTTTTTTTTATTTATTTCCCTCTTGTCCAGCCATTTATACTTTGTACAACTATAACTATAGTTGTAAACTCTAACGACAACTTCTTTAAGCCAGAAGCTTCATTTAAACGTCAAAATGTTCCCCATCTTATACATCGGGAGTTTCAGACCGCTCATCAGTCCCTTTCACAGTAATTGACCCTTTTCAACGGTCACCCAAGTACTCAAGTTACACAATTCAGCTTCCATCCCATAGTATAGTCTGACTGTTATGACTCTTTAAACCCCGTTCAAATTTGACTTCAATAAATTTAAGTCAGCAATTTAGTTCAGCATCAGCTTTCCAATAGCCAGCATTCACAACTGTGGTTTTGTTTCAGGAATTTCCTTTTTAGTTTTGATTGCAACTCTATAACAATACAATGATAAAGCAGACAATCTTTTTTCCTGATACAAATGTGAACATTTATTTTATATGTCCTTCGTGTTGATTGTTGTATTATGGACTCTGTCCAACTATGACAAGTTATTCATAAAATGACTTGTGTAATGAAATGAAGCAGTGCTGGTGCCTGACGACTGACCCAGAGCTGACATGAAGTTCAGATACTGTGTATGGAAGGTGACCTCATGTGTTTGTTAAACTGTTGGTATCATAGTAAATAGTAAAAAAGTAAAAAGATTTTCCTCAATGTTGACTGAACAGATTTGACTAAATCCCTCAGATATTTATATAATCAGTCTTACCCAGGTCACTGGCTGCCTCTCTGATGGCTGCCATCTTCTGCAGAACTGACTCCTTAATTTCTGCTGAGTTAGCAGAAAGCACACAAACCAGAACATGAATTTTGTCATCTGCAGACGGTTCTGGGTTGTAGCCTGGATCACCACTGGACAGTGAAGATACAGGATTGAACTGGAAGACAATGTAAAACACAATTATGACACGTGAACACAAACGACTGCAGGATTCTTACTAATGTCTGTGGACATGTTCTTAGTTGTAGACACATTAGTGTAAAACAAGGACGACTTGCACCGTCCAAGACAGATCCTCTACACACAGATTTCAACAATCGAAGCCACAAACTTGGTCTTGGTGAATAAACTAAGTGGGTCACTGTCAAGAATGATCAGCTCTGATCAGTATGTTTTTATCTGCAGCCTCAGACTCGGGTTTTAAAACCTTTCTTCACCATCTGTGATGTAAAAACATCAGATTTACACAGTCAGAGGAAGTCAAAGTGTCCTGCCCATATTTCAGTTATAAAATCCCAGCATGCAACAGAACATCTCTCCTATCAGCTGCAGACAGCGCTGTTAGAGCAGGGCTGGTGCTACACATTTTGAGGCTCTGGGCCAAATGAGGATTAGCTGCCCCCCTATTGCAGCTTCTCTCATCAGTTAAACACCATCATATGTTGTCATGTTGATTTTTTTAACTAGTGCAGCAGCTAATATAAACAATATATTTATGGTTTCCTTTATATATAATTCCTCATTGAGATGTGACCCCTGAGTACTTTGAAAGCTTCTGTTTAATCCTGTTTTTGTGCTCTGACTGACAAAATCAGTCTCCGACTGACTGACTCATCAACTTTCAGGGGGCAGCTGAAGAAATGCCAGTGTTTGTTCTTAGATTTGGGATTTTATTCGTTTAATTTTCAGATACATTTTCATCAAGCATATAACCATGATTATAACCATATAACATCAAATGCCACAATTATTTCAGAAATCACACATTTTGTAAGGGGCCTAGTAAATTTACCTGAGACCCACTAAATTGACCACCTGTGGGTCCCGGGGAGTCACTATATGGAAAACATAACATCACTGGACCACCAGTCAAAATACTTCAATTTTAGTGAAGTTGAAACTTCCATGAACCTCAGAATATCTTAGTATTTGTTTTGTCCCCCTTTTGCTTTAATGACACTTAACTGGAGCTGCACAAACCCCACAAGTTAGTGTTAAACCTGCTGACTCGTGTTATCCCAGCATGCTCTGACAGTGTTCACAAAGCTTCTTGTGATGTCAGAGTCTTTGGCTTTGTCAGTCTTCATGTGTCCTCATAAATGTTGAATGGGTTGAGGTCAGGTGACTGTAGAGGACAGTCAGGACTATTTGGTCTTCACTGGTCTTCAGTAGTTGTGTCAAAGCTTTGAGGTGTGTTTGGGCTCATTATCCTGCTGCAGTATGAATCCTTCTCCACAAAGATCAAACCAGATACAGTCATGGTCAGAAGTTTACATACACGTATAAAAACATGTAAATCATGGCAGTCTTGAGTTCCAATGTTTTCTTCAGCTCTAATTTTTCTGTGATGGAGGAAAATGTGCACATTTTAAAGTTCAATGCATCAATCTGGTGCACTGGTGCCAACTTAAGAGGCTATCTCATAAATAACATGCACATGACCATAACTGAGAAATTGGGGAGAATATAAAATGTAGAAAATAATCAGATATAACACTGAGCTCTGGCTCTGCTGCCTGGTGATTAGTCTGCTACACAGCTCTGGATATACAGTGTTAACAAGCCTATAAGCTACAGTCAATATCTACTGCAGTTTAGTTCCACCCTTTTCGCTCAGTCAACTTCATGCTAACAATTACCATCACAATTGACAATTCAGATTTAAAAAAAAAAAATGTATTTAAATTTATTTTTTTTTACCCCTCCCTTCTTTAGACTTTCCCATTGTAGTGTTTGTGGCTGATGGTGCATCAGACAAGCCTATCAAAACATCACCAACTGTTCTCAATCAGGATCACTCAGAAGAAGTTAAGAGGCCCTGCTTCATGCTGTATGACACAACTTTCTACATCACCAACATTGATCATTCATATAGTTGTGTTTATATTTTTGACTCAGCAGATTTGGTCACATTTTCAGAAGACCTAAAAACATAAATTCATTATTGAACCAAACATCATGAATCTGTTATTAATGACCACATTGTTGAGTTGGTGCAGCAGTATAACTATCTTAGCATTGTGATTGTTGACAAGCTGATTATACTTTTATCATGAGATTCATAGTTTTAATGTTGACAGTACTTTTATAAAAAGGTTTTATTCTTGATTTACTGACCCAGTCCTCACATTCGCTTGTCTGTTGGTACAGGTCACACACCATCAGAAACAGGAACAGACTGCAGGATTTTGTGCAATTGTGCAGGAAAATTGTGCCTTGGCCTTTTTTTGCATTCTTGTTAATTGTTTGTCTGACTGTTACGTGGTACGTACAGTATACAGTCTGTTTTTAAACCAGTATTTTCTGTTGGTGAAGACTGATTGGTTCACTCAAAAGCTCCACCAGATTTCAGTTATGAAGCATTTAGAGTTGATTGATAGAAGTCACGCCCATTTGGACCTACAGAAGATTTTCAGCAATTTCGGGTTTTTTGGAAAAGCCTTTTTTTCCTGCCACTGGCACATATTTCATCAGATCTTATGCACTCTGGGTTTTTTTCAATGATCTTTTTATTGATTTTCACAAATAGAACATATAGAACAAACATAACACCAGATACACAAATAAAAAGCAAATCATTAAACATAAATGAAAAATAGAGGAAAAAGAAGAGAAAAAAAATACTGCATTTGTGGTCAACATATTACACATACAGTAGTTGAAATAAGTATATAATATAGAAATTGCTAGAGGTCCATAAGAGGTTTCCAAGTCTTCAGAAAAATATCCCCTTTATTTTTTAAGGAGTAAGTACGCTGTTCTACGGAGCCCTGGAGGTGACATGGATGGTTTTTTTTTTTACTTGCGCGTGCGACTTACTATCTCGCACGTGTGAGATAGTAAGTCGCACGCATGAGTTAAAAAAAAAAACATCCATGTCACCTCCAGGGCTCCGTACTGTTCCAATCGTAATGTCTCGTTGAGAATTCTTATGAACAAATCAAAGGTTGGAGGTTGTTGTTTGTTCCAGTTCAGCAGAATATATTTCTTTGCTATGTATGATATTATGCTAATCCGTTTGGCTGAAATAGGGTCTAGTGTCTTGTCCAGTTCTGTTCCAAAGAGGTACTGTACTGGAGAGATGTCCAGTGGCATTTGGAGGACCTTAACAGTCAGATCATGTACCTCTGTCCAGAAGCGTTTTATTTGTCTACACTCCCAGAAAACGTGAATGACAGATCCTATACATATTTTACAACAATGGCATTTAGAAGAAGAATTAGGATATATCTTGTGTAAACGAACTGGGGTAAGGTACATTCTGTACATAAACTTATAATTCTGGTCAATTATTTTATTACAGGACAGTTATGTTAATACATTTGACATATAGCATCCCATTGATCTCCACTTAGGTTGCATCCCAGGGCCCGTATTCCTAAAGATTGTGAGAATCCTCTCAGAGAGCTCCTAACTTAACCTAAAAATTCCTAGCAGGGAGTCTTAGCTTAGGAGTGATTCCAGAACATTCTCAGAACTCTGAGCAAGGAATAGACAGAAACTCCTATCTTAGTGAGGAGGTGTGGTTGACCCCGTTGCTAGGTATGAGTCATCATTTCAAAAGCTGCGATTGGTTGATCCTAAAAGCTAGATAAAAAACATACTTTTGGTGATAATGGGCAAAGGATGGACCCTCAAATCGATAAACTTAATCATAGAATCTAATCTTATGAAGACTGTGTAATTGTAAATAATAATTCAGATAAAAAAAAATATCTGTTAGATGAATAGTAAACTATACTTTAATTAAATTAACTTCATTATTTCACTGTCATCCAGTGTTTGGAGAATATCTCTCCTGTCTCTTCCGTCCGCCATTTTGTCCTCTGCTTAGGGAACTCCTAAGTCGCTTAAAAGTCCTCTTCCCTGCTCTTAACAGATCTCACCTGAGGAGCTCTCTTAAGAGCTAGGATTCTTTAGGAATAGCTTTTATCTTTACTAGGATCTACTCTTCACTTTTAGGGGAAATTCTAAGAAAACATCATGATTCTAAGAATTTGGCCACTAGGAGCAACTCTGCACTAAGAGTCTTTAGGAATACGGCCCCAGATCTTTTTGCCATATATTTCTAAGTGGAGTAAAGGAAGAACTATGATGGTCTAGTAGAGTATTGTAAATCAAAGAGAGTTGCCCTTTCAACGAAGTAACACTATTCAAAATTTCTTTCAGACTTGTCAGCCCCAAACACAACCGTCCAGGATCTTTCTAGAGTTGTAATTAAGTGATAAATTTGTAAATATTTATAAAAGTCTTGTTTAGGGATTTCCGACATTATAGGAATAGTTCACTCAGAACGAAATTCAGTCATTATCGACTCACCCTCATGCTGATGAGAAGTACGGTGTAGTTTCTTATTCCTCAAAGTGCAGCTGGAGACCCGTAGGGGTACCCTCCGGCAGCAAAAATCCATATAACAGGCGTTAATTGTGCCCAAGACGAAAAGGTCCATAAAACTACACAAAAACTTTGTAATGTTCCTCCATACTGCTCGTCCGCTGCAACCCAAGTGTCCTGAAGTGGCGACATCCAGAGTTTACTCGTAACAACGTCATTAAGTACATTTTTCTAGCCTACAGTCACTATACTATATTTGCCTGGAGGCACGCTCCCGCGTGCACGCGAGTCTCCCTCACAGCCGATTGCACTTCGGAAGCTGCGCCAGACAGATCAACGAGACTCGCGATAGATACACACCGGTATTTACATCCAGCTGTGAGTTTCAAAGTTTCAAATCACTAGTGCAGGCAGATCCCTCTTGTGTTTGTGTGTCGCTCGGTCTTTCACACAATTGACGCCCGTTATATGGATTTTTGCTGCCGGAGGGTACCCCCACGGGTCTCCAGCTGCACTCTGAGGAATAAGAAACTACATCGGACTTCTCATCAGCATGAGGGTGAGTCGATAATGTTTCTAGAGTGAACTATTCCTTTAAGATTTAAGGTGGCCTTCATTGAATATGTCTTTAAAATTGTGTAAACCATGATCTGTCCATTTTGTAAGCAAGGACTTTCCGATTGAGGATGACATGTCCGGGTTTGAGGATAAAGGAGCTAAAAAAGAAAATCTAGCAGAAGACCCACAGAACTTCTTAACATCTTACCAGGCCAGAGTGTTAAAGGATCACATATGTTTTGAGTATTGAATGAAGGGATTTTATGTTACTAACAAATGGTAGGGAGGTCAGAGAGATGGGTTGACTAATTTTTTCTTTTATGTTTGTCCAAAGGGTAGTTCTACGTTTATGCACCCTACTTATCACAACCTTTGTCTGGGCTGCCCAGTAATATTATTGAAAATCTGGAAGTCCAAGTCCACCCTTATCTTTGGATTTAGTTAGTCTTCAGGGATATTCTAGGTGGGTTGTTTTTCCAAATAAAGGAGCTTATCAATTTGTTTATAGATTTTAAAAAAGGATGCATGTAGGTAACATGGGAGTGACTGAAACAGATAACTGAAGCGTGGCAGTACGTTCATTTTTATAACATTAATTCTTCCGAGGAATGAAATGGGGAGTAGATTCCAATATTCCAATTCTTCTTTAAACTTTGGGAGTAATGGGACATAATTTAGATTAAATAAGTCTTTGAGTTTAGGTGATACAGTCACCCCCAGATATTTGAGTCCATTCTGTGCCCATGTGAAGGGGGAATGTTCTTGAGTTTGTCAGATATTGGTAAGAGGAAAGCATTGGATTTTGTTCAATTAATTTTGTAACCTGATATCCCTCCGAACTTGTCAATAAGATCTAATACTACTGGGACTGATCTCTCTGGATTGGTAAGGTACAGAATGATATCATCAGCATACAATGGTATTCTATTATCTGTTGTCCCAATCTGAATACCAGAAATTTATAATGATGATAATAATAATAATAATAATAAATGTTATTTGTTGGCGCCTTTCTAACACCCAAGTTCACCTTACATGTAAGAAACAGAAAACAAAAAACAAAACAGATATAAAATACAATAGCACATAATATAAATACATACAAAGAAAATACAATGTGGCTAGATAAATAGGTAAGGTGGATGAAACGGTTGGGGGACAGAGTATTATAGGGAGTAGGACAACTTAAAAAGGTGTGTTTTGAGGTGGGATTTAAAGGTGTCGATGGAGTCCAGAGTGCGTATGTGTAGTGGGAGTGAGTTCCAGAGTCTAGGTGCAGAACAGCTAAAAGCCTGAGCGCCCAGTAAGGTGAGTGAAAATGAAGGGGTGGAAAGCAGGGCCGCAGATGAGGAACGGAGTGAACGGGGTGGGATATAAGGGTGTAGCATATTAGAGAGATACACGGGGGGCCTGGTTATGGAGAGCTTTGAATGTTAGCAGAAGGAGCTTGTAATGAATACGTTGATGGACAGGGAGCCAGTGGAGTTGCATGAGGACTGGTGTAATATGATCCGAGGACTTCGTACGGGTGATGATTCTGGCGGCGATGTTCTGGATGGTTTGTAGACAGTGGATGAGTTTCTGTGGTAGACCGGTGAGGAGGAAGTTGCAATAATCGAGACGGGAAGTGACCAGGGCATTTATAAGGATTTCGATGGAGTGCTGGGTGACGGAGGGGCAGAGTCTGGAGATATTGCGGCGATGGAAAAAGGCTGTGCGTGAGATGTTATTGATCTGAGATGTGAATGAGAGGGTACTGTCCAAAATAAGAAGAAGAATTTCACTTTTATTGCCATTGAGTTTGAGCTTGTTGTTTGACATCCAGTTTGTGATGGTTTGCAGGCAGTCCATAAGGGCAGTAGGTGGTGATGTAGCGTCTGGTTTGGTGGTGATGTAGATTTGGGTGTCGTCAGCATAACAGTGAAAGTGGATACCAAAATGATGGAAGATATTGCCAAGAGGGAGGATATAGATGATAAAGAGTAGGGGACCGAGGACAGAACCTTGTGGAACACCGTGGGGGAGTGGTGAGGGTGATGATCTGGTATTTTCTCCTTGGATAAACTGTGAAAGGTCAGACAGGTAAGAATGGAACCACTGAAGAGGAATGCCAGAGACCCCAGTGCCGGCCAAATGACCTAAGAGTATGGTGTGAGATATTGTGTCGAAGGCGGCACTGAGGTCTAGGAGTATGAGGATGGTGAGTAGACCAGAATCCGCTGCTAAAAGAAGGTCATTTGTAATTTGAGTGAGAGCTGTTTCTGTGCTGTGATTGGGACGGAAACCAGACTGGAAAGGCTCAAAGAGGTTATTGTTTGATAGATGGTCTTGAAGTTGGCAAGCTACTGTATGTTCAATAACTTCTGAGATGAATGGGAGGTTTGAGATAGGGCGATAGGTATTGAATTCATTCGGGTCTAGGCCAGGTTTCTTTAATATGGGTGTGACTGAAGCAGTTTTGATTAGGGAGGGAACAATACCATTTGACAGGGAGGAGTGCACAATTTGTGTGATGAGTGAGGAGAGTGTGGGGAGACAAGCTTTGACCAACGTGGTAGGAAGTGGATCACGTAGACAGGTAGTAGACCTGGAAGACATGATCAGTTGAGATATCTGTTGATTCGAGGGAAGATGGAAGGCAGACAGGGTACTGGTGGGCCGGACAGTAGCATTGAGCCAAGGAGTGTTTGACTGAGAAGACAGGCAGGGGGTGAGATGGTGATGTATGGAGTAAACTTTGTGATTGATGAAGTCCAGGAATTGCTGACACTGAAGGGCTGATGTGAAGCGGGTGGCAGTTTCTTTGGGCTTGAGTAGTTTATTTACTGTGGAGAATAGAATCCTGGTATTGTTTCCATCCCGGTGGATGATGTTGGAGTAGAAGGCAGATTTGGCAGCATTCAGAGCAGTCTTGTAAGAGGTGATGTGGTCCGAGTACATTTGAGAGTGAACAGTGAGTCCAGTTTTCTTGGCAAGGCACTCAAGGCCGCGACCAATTGTTTTAAGTTGGCGGAGTTCTTAGGTGAACCATAGAGCAGTCCTAGAAAAAGTCACTGTGCGGGTTTTTGATGGAGCCAGGGTCTCCAGTGCAGTAAGTAGTGTGCTGTTGTAATGGTCGACAAGTTCAGTAACAGAGAAAAGATGTGGATGAGAAATTGACATAGAAATTAGACTGTTAAGTTCTGTGATGTTGATGTTCTTAATATTACGGAAGGACATGATACGGTCTTGGCGAGATTTGCAGACAGGAAGGTTGACATCAAAAGTTAAGAATTTGTGATCTGACAATGGAAGTTCTGTACCGGAAAGATTATATGGGACAACACCAGAGCAGCAGATCAGGTCTAAAATATGGCCCTTATTGTGTGTTGGAAATGTAACATACTGAGTGAGGTCAAAACTATCCAGTGTGGAGATAAAGTCTATGGAAAAGATGTCATTAGGATTGTCAACATGAATATAAAAATCCCCAGTTAAAATGATATTTGGAGTGATGGCACATAGATCTGCTAAAATAGTAGAGAGTTCAGTGATGAAGGTGGAAGAGGCCTTAGGTGGACAATAGACAGACACAATAATGGTGGGTACAGGTCCCTTTAACTGCACAGCCAGCACTTTATTTATGGTGAATCTTTCACAGGAATGAGGACTATTTTCAAACTCTCGCGATAGATCAGGGCGAGGCCACCGCCTTTACCGGAAGTGCGTGGTTTAGCAATGTAAACAAACCCATGCGGCAGAGACTGATTTAAATGAAAAAAGTCATTAGGCTGCTGCCAGGTTTCAGTAAGAAAAACAATGTCCAAGCTAGAGTCTGCAACAAATTTGGAAAGAAACGTTGCTTTGTTCGTGAGAGACCTGATATTGAAGAGGGAGAGCTTGAGAGTGACGTTTGAAAGTTTCTGAGTCCGCAACACAGGGATTAACACAGAGTGGTCAACCGACCTCCTAACTCGGTTTGGCTCACGTAATCTCAGCGTCCAAAAGGAGCGAATGGCGCAGCTGCTGTCATCACCAGAACGAGGAATGATTGTTTGGTGATTTGCTTTGAGTGTGGGAGAAAGAGAAAAGGAGAGAACGGATGGACAGGTGTGCACGTTGGCACAGCATGCCGGAGTTTGGCAGCGAGCATGCGGCATCCCAACATGCTCAGGTGTAGACCGTCTCGCCCAAAAAAGGAGGGACGCTCCCAGAACATGTCAAAGTTGTGGATAAAGCAGATGTTATGTGCTGCGCAAACGGCTTGGAGCCAGGTATGGAGATAGAGAATCCTGCTAAAACGAACATCACCACGGCCCATTGTGGGGAGTGGGCCAGAGATAAATGCAGACTTTCCAGAGTTATAAAGAAGATTAAAAAGTTGAGAAAAGTGAACTTTTGTCATCTCCGATGGCGTGTGGGTGGTGTCGTTCGTGCCGCAGTGAACGATTACTTTTGTAATTGTTAAGGGCGCTGACTCCAGGATACCAGGAAGTTTTTCCAGGATGTTGGCGGTGGTGGCACCGGGGAAGCAGTGAGTGACCGCATTCACAAAACGGATGTGCCGAACGATGGAGTCACCGACAATCAGGGCAGTGGGGGGGAAGAGAGGAGTGGGTTCCTGGTTCACAGCAGTGTGAGAGGGGACAGGAGTAGCAGCAGCAGTGGCGGCGGAGGAGGAGGATGGGAGATCCACAGTGGCTGCCAGAGCTCCAGATGTGGGGCTGCGATCCAGTTTTGGAGACAGCTCTTCCGGTAGCTGAGGGCGGGGAAGACCACCAGAGCGCCTGTTGACAGCCTCCCTCAGCAACCTGCGGTGGAAGGAGGAGGACTTCCCCAGCTGTTTGTTCTGCTGAGAGGAGGCCGAATGTTCGCCACGGACCACATCCGTCCAGAGCGGCAGGTGTGTGGACCGGTTTGGTGGAAAATTGGCAGAGTCCTTAGGTCTGGCTCCAGACCTGAACCACGTAGCGGCCGGAGATGAGAGCGCCGTTGCCGCAGCTGCCGCCGGAGGAGTCGACACGTCTGGTGGAGAAGCTTCCACCACTGCCGCCGCTGCTACTGCTGCCACAGCTGGGACAGAGTCCGGTTCCATATGAGGGGGAAGAGGAGCACCAGCCCCTGGGACAGCATTGGCCGTGGAGACATCAGCAGGGCTAACAGGGACATCAGGCGGTAGCATGGCAAAGCGGTTAGTGAGGTAGAGGGATGGAGGCGAGGCAGTGCGAGGACGCCCACTCCTATCTTTGCCCACTACCACTGACCAGGGGGCCTGTGAGCTGGGGGTTGAGCACGGGGAGGGCCGGTGACAGGGTGATAAAGAAGGGTCCCAGAGCATAGTGTCGCCGTTGGCTGAGTTCATGGAGGAGACGATTTTGGACTGTGTGGCTGTGGTGTCAATGAAGTCGGTGAGGAGAGAGTCTTTTTTCCGGAGTTCGTCTGAAAGTCGTCTGATGTTTTCGCTGAGGTGAGTGATGTGTGTTTCTGCTTTCCGGCAATCATCGCAGGGGGTGGTGGTGGATGGTGAAGTGGATGGTGCCATGGTTGGAGCAGATGGTGGCTGTGGAAAGAGAGAAAACAGCTCCGGCAGCAACGGTGTTTGTAGTAGCCTATGCTTGTTTGGCTAGTGGCTAGCTGGATCGCTATTGTAACGTTAACTTTAAGGGAGGCAGTGGAGACTTACACACGAGGACTCCAGTTGGAGTCCACGGCGTTGAAGAGGCACATATAGCAGACTGTTTAGATGGTGAGAGGAGGCGAGACTTACCCGGAACCAGTGGTGGACAGTAACGAAGTAAATTTACTTGAGTACTGTACTTAAGTACAGTTTTTGAGTATCTGTACTTTACTTGAGTATTATTTTTGGGGGACACTTTTACTTTCACTCCACTACATTTGAAGGACAAATATTGTACTTTTTACTCCACTACATTTCTATTGATGCTCTCGTTACTCGCTACTTTTGAGCTTACGTCAGCTGATGATTTTTTATTTTTTTGCAAAATTCAGAGAAAATAAACTGTTTCTGCTGATTTGCGTATGGTTTGTCTTAGTTGTATTGCCGTACCTGTACTGCGTCATGCCATACGAAGAAATGGAGGAAGAAACTGGAGAAACACTGGGGAAACTCCCACCGAGCACCCGTGGCCTTATCTCAAACCCACGTTTGATTCGTTTCAGTTTAAATGTTTGTTGTGCTTATCGCGAACAAATTATATCACGGCCGACAAATACTCGTCCTCCAACCTGAAAAAGCACGTCGCGGTATGTAAAGTTGTTACTAACGTTAGCTAGCACAATGTTGGTTAAATTGCAGATGCACATTTTAAACGTAATTGTATGTGCTTGTAGTATCACAGTTGCCATTTTAAACGTTTTAAAATTATGGCAACTGTTGCAGTGCAGTTGAATGATTGAGTTGACTTTCTGTTCATGTTTTTTATACAATTCATATCAAAGAGTCCAAGGTAGGGGTTAGGTGTGTGTGTGTGTGTTTGTGTGTGTGTGAGAGAGAGATAAAGTGGGGGTGTGTGTGTGTGTGTGAGAGAGAGATAAAGTGGGTGTGTGTGTGTGTGTGAGAGAGTGTGTGTGTGTGTGTGTGTGTGTGTGTGTGTGTGTGTGTGAGAGAGAGAGAGAGAGTGGGTGTGAGAGAGAGAGAGTGTGTGTGTGTGTGTGTGTGTGTGTGTGTGTGTGTGTTAGAGAGAGAGAGAGTGTGTGTGTGTGAGTGAGAGAGATAGAGTGTGTGTGTGTGTGTGTGTGTGTGAAAGGGAGAGAGAGTGTGTGTGAGTGTGAGAGAGAGAGAGAGAGTAGCATAGAGTGAGTATAGTATATATTTCACTTGTTGGTGAATGCAGCTGAGTCTGTGTTCTGAGGCTTCTTGTCTTTATTTGTTTATTTTTGAGCTATAAACATGTCTGTAGCAGAATCGCATCAGTGTATTGTATAATGACATTAAGCTACTTTCCTTTCCTGTATTTCCTGAGATATTTTTTTAATACTTTTACTTAAGTAATTTTTTAAGCAAATACTTTAGTACTTTTACTTAAGTAATATTTTGACTAAGCTACTTTTACTTGTATTGGAGTAATATTTGACAAGGAGTATCTGTACTTTTACTCAAGTAGTGAAGTTGTGTACTCTGTCCACCTCTGCCCGGAACAGGCCCAAATACTGGGCCCGGTGAGGTGGTTGGGTGTCCGGTAAGCTAGTTGGTTGTCAGCTTCTGGGGGATGATACTGCGTGGGATGACTTTCTTGGTGGAAAGATCTAGTTAAGCTTTAATTTGTGTTTACCTCCAGAATATAAATCCAACATTAGCAGCACAGTGACACAGATGGCGAGCCCTCGTAAGTAACTCCTGCAGCGAGCTCATGTGCTACCTCACTTGTCTTCACTTGTCCTTATGACTTCAGCATGGGTTTGATCGCTAAATTAAAAAAAACGGGGATAGGCGACATCCTTGTCGACAACCTCTGTGTAAGTTAAATCTTTCTAAGAGATTGCCATTAACACATATTTGAGCTTGTGGATTACTGTACATTGCTTTGATCCAACTGATACATCCATCGCCATAATTAAACCTCTCCAAAACCTGAAGTAAGTATGACCACTCGACCCTATCAAACGCTTTTTCTGCATCAAGGGATATTACCGTAGCTGGTTGGTTGTGAAGGGTCGAGTGGTCCACTATGTCTAATAGCCTTCGAATATTATCTGTTGCATATTGTGCCTTTACAAAACCTGCCTGGTTGGGGTTAATTAGCTGAGGAAGAATGTTTTCTAGTCTATGTGCAATTAATTTAGAAATAATCTTAAAATCAACTGGTAGTAACGAAATTGGACGAAATGATGTGCATTCTGCAATGTCTATCTTTTTTATGTACCAATGATATGATAGCTGTCTTCATTGATTCGGGAAGGGTCCCATTTTCAAAGAAATCTATAACCATGGGCATAAAGAGAGGTTCAATCTGTGGCCAAAAGGTCTTATAGAACTCTGCACAGTATCCATCTAATCCTGGAGTTCCACTTCTTTTGAGGTGAATGGAGAGTTCAGGTATTGTTTATCTTCTTTAGAGATGGAGGGGAGTGATACATTTTCTAAAAACATGTTAATGTCAATCAAATCAAATCAAATCAAATTTTATTTGTATAGCCCAAATTCACAAATCACAGTTTGCCTCAGAGGGCTTTACAATCTGTACAGAGACGACACCCTCTGTCCTTCGACCCTCGATTCGAGTGAGGAAAAACTTGCCCCAAAAAAAGCCCTTTTAACAGGGAAAAAAAAAATGTGGAAGACACCTCAGGAAGAGCCACAGAGGAGGGATCCCTCTCCCAGGACGGACAGACGTGCAATAGATGTCGCATGTACAGAGCAGATCAACGAGATCACAATGTATACAATTATAATTAGATACATAACATAACATAGAGAGGTTTTCAGATGAGTATAATTGCTTATAAATATCTATTAAGGAAGATTGTATTGACTCATTGTCATATTTTAGCTGACCCTTTGCATTGCGTATGCATTTTATTGTACGGTCAGCACATTCTTTTTTAAGCTGATACACTAAGAGCCTGCTGGGTTTATTTCCATAATCATGATATTGCTGTTTAGTAAAGTAAAAACCTGCATCGATAGAGGCCATCTTTAAGGCCTTGGATGCATTAGGATTTGACATAAGGTGCTAGGATTTATTTAGGTTACTGTCAATGCAACAATTAAAGTCTCCAGCAATAATTCCAAAGTCTGTATTATACTGGTTAAACAAGGAGACCATATCAGTCATAAATTTAGGACAATCCTCATTTGGTGCATAGATGTTAAGTAATGTAAGTTGCTGGCCATAGAGTACTCCCCGAATCAGTATATATCTGCCTTTGTTGTCACTATATTGTTCTTCAAGTATGAATGGTAGGTTTTTATGAACTATTATTGCCGTTCCTCATTTATTGCTTGTATAGCTTGAAAAATAGACCTGTCCTAGAACCCCTAACATGTCTGGCAGATGGTAAGTTTCCATCAACCATGCACACATCATAAAATAAAGTTAGGCTATCTACTATATTTTAAAGAAGAGGAAGGTATTGCTCAAATCCCTAGGATGGCATTAGCTCTACATAACAGCAGGCTGTGCAGGGGGGGAGACAGGGAAAGAAAAAGAGCAAAACACATAAAAAATAATTTCCCTCATTTTAGGAAATGATTGGAGAGTCGGAAAACAAATCATCTAATTATTCTTAGTAATATCTGCTCCTGTTCGAAACAAAACAACCAAAAGATGAGGGATTTAGACTTTAGGAGTGCATGCACGGATGTAAACGTACTCACCCCTCCTTGTGTAGCTTAGCTGTAAAGTCCAAACCCGAACAATATGCAATTTAACTGGTACTTATGCTGCAATGGAACTCCTCGGCTTCTTGCGGTGTAGAAAACAGTCGAATCTTCCCGCTGTAGAGCACTCTCAGCTTGCACGGATGGTGCTGGAATCCGAGAAAGCTCCCCATGTCAAGAAACAGCTTAACACCGTTGAACTCTCGCCTGTGTCGGATAGTTTCCGCTGAGAGATCTTGGACGAAAGTGAGTTTGGATCCGTCATGGGTGATGCTCCGTTGTCTGGTTGACTGCAGTACAGACTCCTTGTCTTGGCATTTGTTGAAGTGGACAAGCACAGCTCTGTTGTGGTTGGGACTTGGCGGAGTCAACGTACGATGGACTCTTTCCAGTATAAAGGACCTGTCCGCTACCAGATCCATACTTGCCAACCTTGAGACCTCAGAATTAGGGAGATATTCAAAAGGGCCGCGGGGGGGGGGGATTTATATATATATATATATATATTATACACACACAAAAAAGAAAAATGAAATACTTGAATTTCAGTGTTCATTTATTTGACAAACAAAATAACAGTCCACAGTAACAAAGTAAAGTGACAAATTAAATAGCTGTCCACAGTACCCGTGCAAAACAAAAAAGGCATACATTGCATAGATTAGCCATCAATCTATGCAATGTATGCTAGAAATAAAAGTAATCATCAAAAGGAAATTAAAACATAGCCTATACAACAACAGATACGGGTACATACATAGACAGAGAACTGGGGATACTCTTCCCTAACCATAACAATATCCATAACAACAACACTCCTCTACACATGGTTGTATTTGAAGGGGCAATGCTTCGCAGCCAGTAGCACAGCCCTTGAAGGAGCGTAGGTATGGGCAGCACCTGTCTCTTCTTCTGCTTCTTCTTCTTCTTCTGTTCTTACACCAGCCACTGTTGATGTATAAACAGATACCTCCACCTTTCGTTTTACCGGAAAGTTTTGTGTCGCGATCCGCTCTGAAGAGTTGGAAGCCTGCCAGCTGCAGCGCAGAGTCCGGTATCAAGCCGCGTTTGACTTCGAGGTGTAACCGTTATTATTGTTCGGCCGGAAACGGCGCCCAGTGAAGGATGGTGTAGCAATATAGTTGTCCAGGTGGAAATCGGGAGAAATTCGTGAGAATGGTGGCCCCGGGAGAATTTCGGGAGGGGCAAGAAATTCGGGACTCTCCCGGGAAAATCGGGAGGGTTGGCAAGTATGACCAGATCCAGCCATTTGGGCAGCATGTCATGCACAAAGTCCAGAAGCGGTCGGTTGCCTTCAGCGCCCTCTTTGAGACCGAAGATGTGGATGTTCTTTCTCCTACCGCGGTTCTCCAGGTCATCCGTTTTCGCCTCCAGGTATGTGATCTTCTTTGTAGCCACGGCTAGTGCTTCTTCAGTTTTGGCTAGCTTTTCCTCTGCCGTAGCTATGCGGCTCTCTGCTTCGTCAATGCGTCTCTCGTTGTCTCTTACATCTCGCTTGATGTCAGTCAGGCTGCTTTCTACTGTGGAAATAGTGGCTGCCATATCTCCCAGACAGTTGCCGATTCCATCCAGCTTCGTTCCAAACTCTGAGCGGAGTGCTTTTAATTCAGACAGCACCTCGGTTGCGGCCGCCATGCTCTTAGCTTCTGAATTCTCAGTCGACGAAATCGTCTTCTCCTGTTGTAGAGTTGTCTTGCGTGCCACTTTGGTAAAAATTTCACAGTCTTTTACCGACAAAGGTTTTGACATGTTCATTTTGATTTGTGAGAAGGGTTTGAGAAGGTTTCTAATGGTTTTGTGTGCGAAGTTGCAGGAGCCCCCACACTAAGCGACCATTCTCGTCAGAGTCCACGAGCACCCCTCTGCACTTGTTTTTTGATATCACTTACTGTGTGTCTGTGTTTGGTTATGAAACATTTGAGGGCATGGTCTGATGCACTTGACAGGCCCCAACTCATCAGTGTTTAATCTACTGAGGACCAAATCTGGGAATGTTGTACATCAAGCCACACAGCATGAGTGTGTAAGATCAGGTAAGTTCTACCCCCAGGGGTCACTACAGATACAACATAACATGATATTTATGCAAAACTGTTGCCTTTAAGAAGACTAAACTAGATGTACAAATTCACCTTGAGCATGTGCACGACATTTTAAAGCATGGTAACAACAGAGCCACCATGTGGCCAATAATAAGATGCATTCTGTGTTTCTGTTTCTCTTCAACAGATGATTCAATTGGCACCAATTTTGGGTGGTAACCTGAGACGGCTATCGTCAGCACTGCTGTGAAAAGTTGTATCAAATTTTCTGAAGGTTTTAGTTAATCAATAATACATTCATTATTATGTTGATAGTGAACATGATCTTGGTGACAGTATGTTTCCATCAAAATGTATGTGATGTGGTTGATAGTGTCAAAAGTGTATTAATGTGATGTTGTACCTTGTATTTCTCCTTCACATGTCCCTTCAAGACCAGTTTGATGTCTTCAGCACGAGCTCCAGAGCCAGACTCTTCCTCCAGACCCATGATGTCATTGAAGACGAAAGGATAAAATATCTTTGGGTTTTCTCTTCCTTTTCTGATTTTATGAGTTTCATACTGCAACAGACACACAAACACTTGATGAAATGCTTGTTTTAGTGACAGTGATGTCACTGACAGATGTGTGGTACTGTAGTGTGTTTCATGACGTGCCTGGATACATCGATATGAATCCTGGTTGTTTTTAATGTTCGTCTCAGATTCTGGTTCAGTTTGAGATAAATTCAATAAGTGTATCACAGATCATCTCTCTGATAAACATTAAAATCAGTCATACAGTGTCAGAAACCCTCTAACACCAAAACATCTACTCATATACATTTAAAGTTTGACTCACACACTGACTCTAACATGTACAATATGTATCTTCCATCTGTAAAGGATGTGGAAGATATATCCTGCACACTGTATATACTGTATATAGATGTCTTCATGTGTATATTGTACATAACCACCCACTTCATGTATGATAAACTAATCTATTACATTACCCATTTAATATTTATTCCATTGCACTATTGTATTTGTTAGAGAGGTTATTAAAAACCAGGGTCAGATTCCTCGTATGTGTTCACAAACTTGGACAGTAAAGAAGATCCTGATGTCTGTTTTGAGAACTTCATTCAACAAACTAACAGATAAATAATTCTGATGTGATGCAGATGAATACAAATGAACCAACTTACATTTGCTGACGATAATTAAAAGAAATATAAAGTTTTCTTACTTTTTTGGTGAAACTTTTGTCAGAGGTGGTGTTACTGGCCAAAGCAGGAATACTCATTCTGCCTCGTAGGATGTTGCTGACAGAGTTAATGAAGCTGGACTTTCCAGCGCCGACGGGTCCGTACAGAAGAATCCTGAGATGTTTGATGTCGTCACTTTCAGGCTGATACTCCTGCACATACTGAAGATCCACCCCTTTGTTTCTGTCAGAAGAGATTACATTTGATTTTAGATTACAATATATTTCTATTATTGAACAATACAAACATTAGACCCATTGGTTTGGTTTAATCTGTCATAAAACCACAGACACATAACTCACTTGTTAAAATAGAACAGTATACAATATAATAAACACAAAACACAGGTCCAAAAAGACTTTTCCTATAAGATGACATTGTGAAGGAAGCTGCTGTAAAACCCTGGATAATTATTTGAGTCACAACCTCCACAAGATGACTCGTTTCACTCTCAGTTTGATCCATTCAGTCTGATAACATTTGGAAAGCCCAGAAGCTGCAACATTAAATTATTTTATCTCTATTGAAGTAATCAGAGGCTGAACAGGAAGTTAGCCGCTCAGTCGGCAGAAGTCTCCAGTGTTTCCGCTCTTTGGGCTCCACAGTGCAGAAGATCCAGGTAACTTTGCAGACAGGAAGTCAAGCTTTTTTCTTCATGGCCTCTGTTACGGACCCTCTAATAGAAAAACTCCCCGAGAGGATGTAACACATTCAAAAGGATACTCAGACAAACAAATCAAGGAATAAACCACATTTTATTCATAAATCAAGAAAGTAAAAACTACATACCAAAAGAAAAGGTTGGAGTACCCAGCCGAAATAAACAAAAGGGGGAAATCGCTGGGCCAGCCACGCAGTGGGCCGTCGCACCCAGCTATCCCCTCTTAGTGCAAGAGCTTAGTTCAAAAATGTAAAGGAATCGTGCATTTTGTGGTAAAAGCATGAAATTTGGTACACTGACAGCCAAAGGCATTCTCAAAAGATTTGGATATGGAGCCATCCTTAATTTTCAACATGGCCGCCAGAAATAACTATTTTCTTATGAATCCTGGATATAATATGATATTTCAGACTTATTTAGCATACATGGTACTTGGTAAATGTCTTTTGGATAGTGGAACTTTTCAATTGAAAATTCAAAATGGCCGCCAACTTGTTAGATATGGATGATCTGTGTGAAATTATACATTTTTCCTGATGCAGAATTTTAATACGAACTTTAGAATTTCTAAAACTCTTCTTTCCATGTTCCATAACACTCATTTTAAGCAAGGCAAATAGGGTCTATCACACGGAAGACTATTCACACTCTCCTTCACAGAAGCAGAGGGCTGTGCACTGTAAGTGGGACTTTTTGCACTTGCACTGCCCAACACAACCCTTCTTGCATTTGCATGAGATAAGTTCATAGCTGGACTGGCCTGCATCTGGTAGACATGTCCAGAAGGGTTCATAGTCCCCCTCAGATGACTTTGACCAGCCCCATTCGCATGGTGAAGGTAGTTCTGGTGTTGACACCAGGACTGTACCCCACACATGCCCTCCTTGGTACACAGCTCTCTTTACATGCTCTTCTAGGGCAGCCTTGGTAGGGGGGATTGCTTGCACATTGTGCCTCTTTGCGAATAACTTCCTCCTTGCCGTATCGATTTCTGTACATGTGCTGGTTCCGTCATAGAGTAAGATCACAAACCTCTCAATTGTGGCCATTACTTCCTGTGGTATATCCTTTGGGGCTGTAGTATAGCCACTTCCCTTTTCTGCTCGCTTGGACTGCAAAGGACATCTCAATGCCTCTGCCGTGTGCTCTTGGCATATAATGCAGAGATTCCAGTCAGTCTTGGCTGTGCAAGAAGGTGATGGTCCTTGACCATCAAAATTCACAAGCTGGAATTTCTTCGACATTTTGTCAGACAAGAAAAACTATGTTTGCAGTAAAGGCCGAGGGGTTATCCTTATATACCACCTTTTACTACAGGGAAACACATTCGAGTATGGGATACAACTAGGTTCGGATAAGATTACCCTACACCTAGCCCGATCGTTCATCCAGTACCATTTAATTCCTGTGCGATCTGTACACATCCAGGTAACTATATGAAAATCATACAAAGCCCCGTTACCCTTGGCTCGGCTCTCCCGCGCTGGCACATCCTGTCCATTCAGGTGCGGCTATCTAACCATGTACATCTAACTATGTAAACTAAGTCGATGTGGGGCTAAAATTAGATAGCATTTAGGAAACTAAACTACACTACCACTTAGCTATGACCACAACTAGCACATTAAATACAGAAAATGGCATTATTAAGAGGAGTGTATTTAGCTGGCACTGAACCCCATGCTGAGTTTCACAGCAGTGGTATCACCAGTGTGCCCTGGTTGTGTTTCGACATCCACTCTTTTACTTTTCTTTTTTTTTTTTTTTTTTTAGATTATTGGGTTATTGGGATTAGATGATAATTTACTTGAAATTATAATTTTTATTTCGGAAATATGGCTGCCATTTTCAAATAAACAAGGGTCATAGGTCACCAGTAGTCACCAAGTGTGTGACTACTGTGGTCACCAGGAGGTAGAAGGAAGCTATGGGCAATTGCAAAGTTCAAAATTTGAATACAAAAAATATATATATATACTGGTTTGACACCGAGATCACCCATATCAGACAGCCATAAAAGTGATAGCCGCCATCTTGAAGGATGTCAGCCCTCTTGAATATTCAATGACAAATTTAAATTATCCAAAAGACATTTACCAAGTACTATGTATGGTAAATAAGTCTGAAATACCATATTATATACATCATTCATAAGAAAACAGTTGTTGCTGGCGGCCATTTTGAAAAATGGCTGCCATGGGCGCCATGTTGAAAATTCATGATGGCTCCATATCCAAATCTTTTGAGAATGCCTTTGACTATAAGTGTACCAAATTTCATGCTTTTACCACAAAATGCACGATCGTTCTGGTTACCAGCTGCACTATCTAACCTAAACAAGAAAGAAAAATAATCTAATCCTAGATTAACTAAAGAAAAACCGAAAAAGATATTGCTGGTGATCTCCAAAACTAAACTACAAACTAATTAACAAAAGCCCCAGCACTGAAAACATGTAGGGGGAAAAGGCAACAAAGGAGACGCAAGGTGAAAAATCTCTTCCTATCGGTGTCAGCTGGGCAGTGGCTTCAGAGAGAGTGAGGCTTCCACTCAATCCCCCTTAAATGTTGTCAGGAAATTGCAACACCTGGTCAGGTGTGTCTTTCTGAAAGAAACAGACAAAAAGGAAGAGAGGGCGCCAGAGAGCAGCAGAGAGAGAGAGAACACAACCAGTTGGGCAAGACAGGTATCCCTATAGGCCGGCCCAGCCTCTGAGCAGCTTTCATTGGAATGAACAGGGGTTCCATCCCCCTGTGACTGGTCAGTACTGAAGCTCACCTACACCTGTTGAGTCTGAGTTAATAAAGCATTCACACTGTTTTCACGTCACACTGAGCTGGACCCAGTTTACTCTGCTGAGGACACTCGTGTGTGTTTGTGTTGTTAAAGTGTCACCACACGTTTCAGTTAACTCACCCCCAGTTTATTTTCCTCCATGGTTCACTGAATGCTGAAGAGGAAATCGTGTCAGACATAAGTAAATATTTGAATAGAAAAATGAACATGTTTCATTTTGTATGAATAAATAATTAATGTCTGAAATCAACTTCATATCTTACTGGGAGAAGGCGGCGGCGCTGTAAAGAAAAATATTTAGAAAATATTTAAGTATAAGATGGAATACTTTACATATGTGGCCTAAAACAATATTTAAAAGATATGTTTTATATATTTAACATATTTTGTAAATATTAAATACAAAGTAATTGTGTGAAACAGAAATGGAAAGTGAAAGGAGACACCAGGTGATCTCAGGTTAGAATTGGTAAACTCCAGGTGCTCTTGAAGTTAAACTGATAAAGGAAGCACACAGACTTACTGAAGGCACACTCACCTGAGCCAACGATGTTGTTAAAGTCTTTTTTGTTTAGGGTGCATGAGAGTCAAAATCTCACCTGGTTTCAACCCGCACTAAGAAATGGTGTGTTATAGGGTAATCTAACGTGTTTTTATGGCATATTTATGTTCCATGATAAATAACAATTTACTGCTTTGTGCGAGTGTGTCCTTTATCGACAAAATAAGAAGCAGATTTATGATTTATTTTAATGATTTGTTTAAAAGAAACAGATTTGATTGAATTTATCAAATTGAATAGAAATTGCATGTATAACATTCAAAACATCAGCATCATTGTAAGTCTGCATTTTATATATACTAAACTAAGCTATGTTTTGATTTTGGATTTTTGGACCGTGTGCTGCAGTTAATTAAACATCTTACCAGGAGTAGAAGACTTTGACCCCATGAATGCAACTGTAGACAGAGAAGGACATGAAGAACATCATGTACAACAACCACACCTGTGACAGATGTTTAAATATCTTGATTAGTTCACTCAGTCACAGTGGAGGACTCTGAGGGACAGTGGTGAAAATGTAAAAGGGCCCTACAGAGCTCTTCATCGACGTTATCACTGGGTCTGTGTAGAGGGAACTTAACAACACTGTGATTAACAGGAATTTAAATTGGTTTATTCATACAACATCTTTCAACTCTGAGTTAATTCAAAGTGCTTCTCATAAAGCAGAAAGACATTGAGAAAAAAACCTCAAGACAATATTCAAAACCTTCCTGAAAAACTTCACTTTTAAACTCACATTAATTGCAAAGTTTACATTTTCAATGTATTGATACTTTGTTGAAACAACATCTAAAGTCTATAAATGACAAGCAATGGTTTTTAATCTAAAAGCAGAAACATCCTCACCAGTGTAGATATCGTCTGGAAAACTTGTAGATGTTGTAGATCTGTAGTAAACAAAAGGAAAAGACTCTTTATATACGCTTAGTTTAGGTTTATATTGAGGATCCTCCCTCTCTCATGAACCACATGATTTATAAGAAACCCACCAGCTTTTTATAAACTGTCATGGGCACACACACAGTGACAGCTTCTAAGTCATGTGGGTCATGAAAGAGGATCCCTTTATATAAATAGTCTCTTCCCGCTGTTGGCTGCAGATCTACAACAGCTAAACAATGGCTGAGCACTGTGGAGCTCCTGGTAAGGATCTTTCTCCTCAGATTATTCAGTAACAAACGTTGTTGATTCATAAATATTAGCGTGTTAGCATCATCTACATTATCTCATCACAAGGTTCTAGTTTATTTCAAGTTACTGTTATCAGGAAAGTTTTCATATATCGATCTGCTGTTTCTTCACTGAAACATGAAACAGGAAATGAAGTGAGATCTCAGTGACACTGATACTGTACATGTGTACGTTTATATTATTTAAGTGCATGATGTATTTAATCTGATGTATACTGAGCGGGACTGACTTCCAGTCTGATTCAGATTAAAACTTTTAAATCTTCAGTGTCATTGAATTCACTTAACAGTTTATGAATATGTATTAACTGGGGCTGTCAATCAATTCAAATATTTAATAGCATGATTGTCCATAATTAACTCATGATTAATTGCAAAATAATCACATTTTTTATCTTTTCTAAATGTACCTTTATCTTTATTTAATACTCTTTTCAACATGGGAGTGGACAAATATGCTTCATTCAAATGTATGTTTATTATTATTGCAACAATTAAAAAACAACAAATACTGTCCGGAATAACCTCAGAGGTCCTGCATGCTCAGATATGCTGAAACATGGCAACTCGGATAGAATAAAATAGACAAAATAAACTAAAAGATATTTACAGTATTTACATGAGACAATGTAGTGTCCAACTTTACACTGGTAAAGGTTCACTACACAATGTTCCTCTGCCTGCAAGCTGCAGCCGTCCATTTAATGATCACTGTTTAAACTTTGTCTCATGTAGAGTTGTTCAGGCGTCTCCGTTGTAAACTATACAGCCCGGTCTGCCTTTGGTGAGGAGGAGGAGGGCTCTGTGCATCAGCTGAGTGCTCAGCCAGCAAGTGGTATTTGAGACTGGACGTACTCCAGTGGTTCTTCAGTTCACAGCAACAGTGACGCCCTAATAATAACTGGTTAAAAACCAATGATCATCACCCTGAAACTAAAGTGAAAGGAAGAACATCTCAATCAGGAGCAACACATTCAGGATCAGCTTTAGATCCAGATGTTTCCATTAAAACTGTCTACACAGCACTGTGTGTACTAAAGTAGAGTAGCTGTGAAACACTGACACTGCTTCACTCATTAAACACAAACCTCTAATGTGCACTTTAACTTGTATAATGAAGAAAAAAGTAGCCAATAATAGATTCTGTTAAAATCACAGAATGATATGAAAAACACATGAGTTGTTGTTTTAATCATTTCCTGAATATGATTAAACATATTGTTAATCAACACTCCACAGGTAAAGGTAGCTCTGTTGATGACAATACCACACCTGTGTCTACACAGGAAGGGAGCTCTGTTGACGGTGAGCCAGGTAACTGGATAACAATTCATCATCAACACTCCATCTTCTTAAATAGAGTGTTGTTTTTTTAAACCCCTTTGTTTTAAAAATTGACAATAAATTCACCTTGTAACAGGTGGTCCAAGTAACCAGGCAGCATCGGACAATCAAATGGAAGTTGAAACAATCCAGCAGGTTAGTTAACATCCTGCATGAGTCTCAATCTTTATTTCTCAGCAATATCTTCATTCATAGTTTCAGATAACTTAAAACAACAACAAAAGTGTTGTTGGAGCTGAACATTTATCTGTCAGTGGCAGGTAGATGTTCACTTTTTAAATATTAATTTCTGACCCTGAGTATAAAACATATCAAAGGCCAACAGATTATTGTCAAACATTAAAACTATTAAAATGAACAAAATGTCTCCACTTTTGTTACAATCGTCTCATAACTTCATTATAATTGTTGACAAACTCAAAGACATAAAAAAAGCATCAAGATGAGTTCAGATAGTTAATATTACATTAATGTAAATTTGAACTGATTGATGTGTTTCTAACACACTTACAGACATTTACACAACACATACACAAACCTTGTATCTGCTGGAAGCTCTCTGTTTCTTTCTCCTTTCTCTCTCCACAGGCTGCAGCCTCAGGCCCAGTGAAGTGTCCAGAGAGTGGTTCCTCTGGTACAGACTCAGTAGACGAGGATGGGGAGGAGGCAGTGGAGATGGTCCAGCCTGAGCAGGTCAGACTGCAGGCAGGTAGACTTTGATGAAACTGTGGGAGAAAGGGTCCAAAATATCTGGAGCTTCTTCAACTTTGTCATACTGATCAACTACAGTTAAGAAGTTTCTTATAATATATTTATATGACATTGTTATGAGAATTTTGTGCTATATGTAGAAGAGTGTGAATTGATAGTTACACAGCCCTTTTTAGAGAGACTGTGAACTGTGAACTGTGACCTGTGGCTTGTGACTTCTTCTATGGCCTTACCTTGAGACTTGTTTATGACCTAAGTAAGGAAACGACAGATACTAAAGATAAACATTCTCCTTTCTGTAAATGGGCTTGAATAAGCATCTATTATAGTGATGACACACCCAGAGTGAGAGAGGGAGATAAATACCCTGATTTCCTCTGTAGAAATTGAGTCTTCACTTTGTAACTGACCTGCGTGTTGCTCTGTGAATGCTCCTCTTGTACAAGATTAAAACCCTTATTTAAACTTTGAGCTGAGTCCGATCTCCTTCCTCCAGTTCTAAATGAACGCAGAATTATTTTAACAAACTTTGGCGCCCAACGTGGGGCCCCAACATCTGTCTCTCTCTCCACACCAGAGGACCTGAAGACCTTGCAAGGCAGAGTTAAAAACTCTTGGAAAGACCTCCACCGCAGGGCTCTTAAAGCCTTGTTTGGTAAGGGAGGCCAGGTCCCCTGGAGAGTGGGACAGTGACGGGGCTAACCAGAGGGGAGACGGACCAGCCAGGCAAACATTGAGTCAGGGGCTCAATTCATCAAAAAGGGTAAGAATTAATTTCTTACTTTCTTGGGAGATCAGGGATCTTTTATAATTTGGAAAAATTAATAAATGAAAAATTTTAAGGAAATCTAGTCAGGGACTAGGGAGAGCTGGTATCTCTTAATTGGAAAAAGCAAGTCAGGGACTTGGGAGAACAAATTATCTCTTAGAAAACGGTCTTTGGAAGGACAAAGTTTAAATTAATCCCTTAGGCCTGAGTAACCAAAAAGACGTCAGGGTTAGAGTCCCTACAGGAAAAGAAATTAAAAGACCAGTAGAATAAAAATAACGTTAAAATAGAAATACAAATAAAATTAAAAACTACATTAAAAAAAAAAAAAGAGGAAAAAAAACGGATCAAAATGGGAAATTGTAAATGTTGTTGCGAACCTGACGAGGTTCAATATGAAGGAGATGTAAAACGAATGGGTCAAAAGGCACAGAATAATGTAAAATATATAAAAAGAGAAAAAGAGAAAAAGGAAAAGGGAAAAGATTTAGGAGGTAATGAACTTTATCCTGTTTTGTACTCCAACCGAGATAAAAAGGAAGGTGACGATTATGTGCCTCTGGGTCTCCTTCCCAATCCTCCGCCGAACCTCAACCCTCAATTACCACCACCTCCTGCTGCAGCCGCAGCTCCAATTCCTCCCCCTCCCACTCTCTCTGCACCTACTCTCTCTGCTCCTACATTGACAGAAAGGGCCTTAGGAAGTCCGAAAGCAACAAGGTCGGGTAAGTTGTATGATGTTTATGATCCTGTTCCCATGCCTATACTCTCTCCTCCAAAGGAGTCAGTGAGTTTGAATGATGACATAGAAGAAATGTGTCCGATGATAGAAATGCCTAACCCAAGAGCTGGGGATGGGCAAGATGCGACAATTAGAGTGTACAGAGCATGGACAGAGGGTGACGTGTCCACACCTCACCGGTGCTAAACCAACCATACGTTGCTATTACACCAAGCACGGTAACAGCAAGCACCCCGGCGTGGGCGACGAGATGCACCACCAGAGGCGTCGTCTCCTCAGGTACAGGACTTTGACAGCAGACCTGAGCAGCCGAGGCCAGAGTGGAGACATTACACCGAGCCCAAAATACCCCAGTATCAGATGGGGGAGGACATTGAGAACTATTTGCTACGTTTTGAGCGCATTGCCAAAACATGGAGATGGCTAGTAAGTGACTGGGCATGCAGACTCGTGCCACTGCTGTCTGGAAAGGCATTGGAGGCCTACAGCATGATGGACGGGGAGAAGGCCCACTGCTACAACGACCTGAAGGAGGCACTATTTACCAAGTTCGACATCTCACCAGAGACGTACCGGCAGCGGTTCCGATCCCCCATAGTACCACCAGACGAGACACCCACAGAGACCTACCACCGCCTTAAAGGTCTCTATCGACGCTGGATTCGGCCAGAGCAGCGCACCAAGGAGGAGGTCGGTGAAGCCATCATCCTGGAGCAGCTACTCAGGGTACTTTCCCCTGAGGTGAGGACCTGGGTTAAGGAGCATGATCCAGAGGAGGGACTCGACGCTGCCAAGCTGGCACTACAGTACCTCAATGCTCGGCGGGGAGGACCACCTGTACGTCCCAACCACATGGCACACAGACCTACGGTTCAGCCACTCCAGCCCTGGCCTACAAGGAGAGAGACCAGCCAGGAGCCGCCAGGTAACCCCAGCTTTGCCCCAAACCAACGTGGACCTGGTAAGGACCTTGTTTGTTTCTACTGTCAACAGACAGGCCACAAAGCTTCTGTGTGTCCCATACGCAAAGCAAAGCTGACCTGCGCTTGCTATGCACCCCGGCCTGAGGTGGGGGGTGGTGAAACGAGGTTACAGCGCTACAAAACTGTGACTGTTAGTGGCCAGCAGGTCACTGCTCTCTTGGACAGTGGTAGTTTCATGTCACTGGTTAGACAGGATCTGGTACCAGTAAGTAGTGTGGATTACAGCAGACAAGAGGACATTCTGTGTGTTCATGGCGATAGGCATCCTTACCCCACAGCTGAACTAACTGTGTTTATTGATGGACAGCCATACCTGATGACTGTTGGGGTGGTTGCAAAGTTGCCTGTTGCAGCCCTCTTAGGCTGGGACTTACCTGTCCTGCTGGACTTGTTGCTGGAGAACAGGCCAGCGAAAATAGACTCTGAGAGGAGTGGGGAAGAAAATGTCAATGTGTCTTGTACTGTGATCACTCGTGCTCAGGCGAAAGCTGGGGTCCCATTGCTCCCAGACTCCGACAATAGTCTGTGTGAGGGTGGCACTCAGGAGCTAATAAAAGAGGATCCGTGTGGTCAACCTCTCCCAGACTTTGACAATAGTCTGTTTGATGGTGGCACCAAGGGTCCAAGGAAGTCCCGTCGCCAACGCCGCTTTGAGAAGCAGCTGAGGTCAGCGGAGCCCAAAACCAAAAATCATCTGTCAAATCAAATGTGGGCTGTACCTGGTAATATTTCTGTACTGCAGAGGGAGGATGAAACATTGAAATGTCTGTTTGCTAAGGTGGTAGAGGCATCAACGGGTGATTGTGTGGGGAGGGACAGGTTTATTGTGGATAAGGATGTGTTGTACACCGTGAATAATGGGCACAAACGCCTGGTAGTCCCTGCTAACTGTAGGTCACTTGTCATGCACCTGGCACACACAATCCCATGGTCCGGACACCTTGGCCGCCACAAAACATATCTGCGCATCAGTTCATGTTTCTATTGGCCCTCCATGTACACTGACATTCAGACATATTGTGCCACATGCCCAACATGTCAGAAAACATGTGCTGCCCGCAAGTGTGATCAAGCTTTTCTGCAGACACTTCCTGTTATCTCCACTCCATTCCGCAGGATTGCCATGGATATTGTGGGCCCTCTGGTGAGAAGCAGTGGTGGACATGAGTACATATTGGTGGTGTGTGACTATGCTACCCGTTTCCCAGAGGCTTTTCCACTACGCACGATCACCACACCTGCAGTGCTGCGGGTTTTGGTGCAACTGTTTTCCAGAGTGGGAATACCGGATGAGATCCTGACCGATCAGGGGACCAATTTCACCTCCAGGTTGATGCAGCTCTTCCAGAAGCAACTAGGCATCTCGGCGATAAAGACTACGCCATACCACCCACAGACAGATGGTCTGGTGGAAAGATTCAACCAGACCTTGAAGAGGATGCTGCAGAAGTTTGTGGATGATACTGGCAAGGACTGGGACCGTTGGCTACCATTCCTGCTCTTCGCCTACCGGGAAGTTCCACAGGCATCAACGGGTTTCTCCCCCTTCGAACTGCTGTATGGCTGGGAAGTACAGGGACCCTTGGGTCTGCTCCGGAAGGGCTGGGAGGCACCGTCAACGACGCAAAGCGACAGGAGTGTGGTGCAATTTGTGCTGGAGATGAGGGATCGGCTGGCAAGGTACCAGGAGGAGGCCGCGGTTAACCTGCGGGAGGCCCAGATAAGCCAAAAGACCTGGTATGACCAACAGGCCCGGCGCCGTGAGTTCCTGCCTGGCCAAAAAGTCTTGCTGCTTCTCCCTTCATCAAACAACAAGCTCCTAACAAAATGGCAAGGGCCATACCTCGTCACCCGCAAAATGGGCCCAGTCACCTACGAGATCCATCACCCGGAGAAGAAAAAGCCCAAACAGACCTACCATGTAAACCTCCTGAAAGAGTGGAAGGATCGGCTGGTCCAGGCTCCAATGGAGGTTCTGCTGGTAAGGAAGGTCGACAGTGATGACGAGATAGAGACTGAACTAAAGACCCTGACTAGGCCAGCTGTTCCAGTGTTGGCACATCTTGAACCCGACCAAGCTGCACAGCTCCTCCAGGTCTTCAAGGAGGCTCCCTCCGTATTTGATGCCAGCCCAGGGAAGACGACATTTGTGGAGCATGTCATACGCCTTAAGGATGGAAGACCAAATCGCCAACGTCCCTACCGGGTTGCCCAGCAGCTGGTGGGAAAACTGCAGAGGGAGGTGGAGGAGATGTTGAAGCTGGGAGTGATCGAGCAGTCCAACTCCGAGTGGTGCAGTCCGGTGGTCATAGTCTTTAAAAAGGATGGCTCGCTCCGTATATGCATTGATTTCAGGAAGCTCAATGCCATATCGGAGTTTGACGCCTACCCCATGCCAAGAATTGAGGACTTGCTGGAAAAGATCGGAGCGGCCAAATACATCACCACCCTTGATCTCTGCAAGGGATACTGGCAGGTGCCACTAGAGGAGTCGAGCCGGCCCTACACGGCATTCCGAACTCCAGCTGGACTCTTCCAATTCACCGTCATGCCATTTGGGTTACATGGAGCCCCAGCCACCTTCCAGAGATTAATGAACCGAGTGCTCCAGGGGTGTGACAACTACAGCGCTGCGTATCTTGATGACGTGGTGATCTTCAGCAACACCTGGGCGGAGCACGTTCAACATCTGTCGTTGGTTCTGGGAAAGATCCAGAAGGCTGGACTGACACTCAACCCCTCCAAGTGCGAGTGGGCACAGCAAGAGACACGATACCTGGGTTACCAGTTGAGACGAGGAGAGATACGTCCGCAGGTGGATAAGGTGGAAGCTATCCAGAACTGCCCTCGGCCCCGCACCAAGAAGGAGGTACGGTCCTTCCTTGGATTGATTGGATGGTACCGGCGATTCGTGCCTCAGTTTGCAACCATTGCAGCCCCACTCATAGCTTTGACCTGCAAGGAACAAAAGAATCCAGTCACCTGGTCAGATGACTGTGAAACAGCCTTCAGGAGCCTGAAAACCCACCTGTGTTCGTCTCCCGTCTTCAAGAGTCCAGACTTCCAGAAAAGATTTTTGGTACAGGTGGATGCCTCGGCAGTTGGCCTTGGAGCAGTTCTGGCTCAGGGTGACCCTGGGGAGGAGCACCCAATCCTGTATCTGAGCCGCAAGCTACAGCCACGTGAGACCAGGTATTCCGCTGTGGAAAAAGAGGGCCTGGCCATCAAGTGGGCACTGGAGAACCTGCGCTACTACTTGCTGGGATGTGAGTTTGATCTGGAAACTGACCATCGGGCTCTCACCTGGATCAACAGCATGAAAGACCACAACAGTCGCCTAACTCGATGGTACCTCTCACTGCAGCCCTTCAAGTTCACCATCAGACATCGTTCAGGCAAGACCAATGTGGTGGCTGATTACCTCTCCAGATTGCCATACATCGCCAATCTCCGGGAGGAGGGGGATGATGTGACGGAGCAGCTCCGTCACTGACTGCGGGCAGCGCATACACACACATGTGCGCACACACACACACCCAAGGCACATTGCTTCGTGGTGTCGCTGGCTGAAGTCCGCACACACACAGACACACACCCACACACACACACACACACACACACGCCACACAGCTCTGCGACCCGTTTACGTCGGCATGAACGACATCGCATAATTATCCATTCCCTGAACTGTTCAGTAGCGTGATCAAGGGTGCACACTTGCTCGCGCTACTATTTCCACGCATACACACATACTCACACAATCAGTTCACACTCACCTTGTCCGCGCTTAACTGGCAAAATGGAAGTGAAACCACTTCCGCCCTTAAAAAGAGTGGGACACGCATTTCTAGGGTCAGGTGACCATTAATTCTGGGAAGCTGGAATACGCCCAGGGGAGGGTGTTTTTTTTCATTTAAGAGAGCGCCTTTTGGCTGGGGAAGGGCAGTCTTACCAGGATGCTCACAGAGAAGGTGGCATCTGAGACAGAGAGATGTAGCTGCTGGTCTCAACTTTTACTTTATTGCTGTGAAGTTTTGGGGGATTATTGAAGAATTCAACCTTCACTTTATTGTACAGTTTATTTGTTACTTTGTTATTTTGTTATTTTTCACTTTTGTAAATATTTGCACTGCTGCATTGTGGTGGTTGGTGAGAATAAAATATATTTCCACTTTATAATTTTCCGACTACGCCATCGTTTTTGTTTTGGAGGAGTTAAAATAGAACCCCGCAACATTCTCTATCTGCAGAACTAGCTGAAAATTCTGGTTTGATGATCCTCTGACAGAATGGTTCCAGAACATATTTGGAAAATGGACAGGTTTTATAAAAGTTGATGATGTTATCTGTAGCTGTAATGATTGCTATTCTAACCACTTGTGGATGTTGTTGTATTCCCTGTTTGAGAGGACTGTTACAGAGACTCATTGACACTGCTGTGACCAAAACGACAATGCTGTATGAAAGGGTCCCCACCATCGATGACAACCGAGGGAACTACGGGTGCACAGAACAAGAAAATGTTACATTTGATTTGACAGATGATGATTTATATGGTAACCTGTTTGATGAAGACAAGGACACAACAGTTTAAAGAATGATTGCTGTTTAAGTGTTTATTCTACTGAGTACATATTGAAAATAACCCCATTTATTTTATTTTTTACGTGCAAGGGATAGCTTAGTTAGGTAGGGACAGGTCCATATCCAAGTACGATGGGTTGACCAGCTTTGTGAGGATGCTTATGTTTTGTTTTAGGGGTAACATTTTCTAGAAGGAAAATGGTAAACTAGAAACGTTTTTGAACTGCCCGATAGGGTTTTCGCCTTCACATTCGACAAAAGTCATGTAATAATTATGCTTAAAATCAGCATAAACAGGAGGGATATGTTATGAGAATTTTGTGCTATATGTAGAAGAGTGTGAATTGATAGTTACACAGCCCTTTTTAGAGAGACTGTGAACTGTGAACTGTGACCTGTGACTTGTGACTTCTTCTATGGCCTTACCTTGAGACTTGTTTATGACCTAAGTAAGGAAACGACAGATACTAAAGATAAACATTCTCCTTTCTGTAAATGGGCTTGAATAAGCATCTATTATAGTGATGACACACCCAGAGTGAGAGAGGGAGATAAATACCCTGATTTCCTCTTTAGAAATTGAGTCTTCACTTTGTAACTGACCTGCGTGTTGCTCTGTGAATGCTCCTCTTGTACAAGATTAAAAAAATATTTTAACAGACATGACATATGATACAATGCTGATAAAAATACAACCATAAAAACAGATGGAAGAAAATCATGAGCAAAAATGGATCTTAAACGCACAAAATTAAAACACTAGACGGCACACACTGAAGGACGGAGCAGCAGTTTCAGACAAATAACACAGAATAAGTTCTGTCTGAAAGATAGAAGAACCGGTCCAGGAAGTTCCCAGACGGTTTTCATCACCGGCTCTAGAGCCTTCCTGTCCTGGACCGTGCAGGAACCGTGCCAGTTTGTGATGTTTCCAGTCAGGATGCTCGAATGCTGAGCTGGAATCAACAAACAGCAGCCTGATGTAGCTGTTCTCTCTCAGAAGTCTGTGCAGAGTTTGCATGTTCTCCCCGTGTCTGCGTTGGTTCTCTCCGGGTTCTCCTGCTTCCTCCCACAATCCAGAGACACACAAGTGAGGTTAATCAGTCGCTCTAGATTGTCTGTAGGCGTGAATGTCATCATGAATGGTTGTTTGTCCCTATGTGTCAGCCCTGTGATGAACTGGTGACTTGTCCAGGTTGTATCCTGCTGCTTGCCCAACGTCAGCTGGGATCAGCTCCAAAAAGTATAATATTTCCTCTGAATATGTGCAGAAAATGGAAAAACTCAAGTACAGTAAAAGTACCTCAATAATTAATTACTTTCCACCACTGAATGTAATGATGAGAGAATGTTATAATTTACTGAACTACTGTCTGTGTTTACTTGTTGCATGTTTTACTTCTAAAGGTTTTGTGTCTCTGATGCAGGTCGATGTGGACCCAGAGATCCTCAAGAAAGTGAGAGATGTGATGTCAAAGTCATATAAATGTAGGTACAATTATTTATTGTTTGAATAAATGTTTTTTACTTAAACTACTAAACTACAATACTACTGTGTATAAATACCAGGACTGTAACATTACATACCAAGGAACCAATGGAGTGATAGCTCAGTTTAATTATGTTATACAAAAACTAAATGCATAAAAAAACATTTATTTTAATTTATTTTGAACAAACAGAAAAAAATCCTCCTGCTGGGACTCAGACTTCTTTTTGCACACTGGAAACATCAGTACAACATTTTCATCATAAAAATAAAAAACGTTTCTGGATGAACGCTGAACACTTTCCCAAAAGGATGATAAAAATTAAAGGTTCATTTATTTGTCATTTCACAACACCAGGGTCGTAAAATGAGACTGAGTTTAAATTCAGTGCAGATGATGAATCCAGGAGTCTCGTGTCCTGAGGAGTGAAGCTGCTCTGTAGTCTGGTGGTTCAGCAGCAGATACTTGTGTATCTGTTGTCAGATGGCAGCAGGTGAACACACTGTGGCTGGGTGTCTGTTAGCATCCTTCAGGCGCTGTGCAGACATCTCACTTCCCTGATGTCACTGATGCTCTGTAGATACCTGATCTGTAGGTCCCTGTCTTGATGCAGGAGGGAACAGTCTCCTGTCAGAGTGAGATGTTTAACATGTCAGTGATGACATCAGCTGGCTGATCGGCAGGTTTTACTACGCAGCCAGGTATATCATCTGGACCAGCAGCCTTATTTATATTCACTCTCAGCAGGACTTCCCTCACATCTGCTGTGGTTACTGACAGTGTCTGGTCCTCTGGACTTCACAGCTGAGTCTTGTTGAGGAGGTCAGAGCGAGGTTAAACAGTGTTCAGCTCATCAGGCAGCGTGGCCTCACACCTGGTGGAGGCTCCTCTGCTCTTGTAGCCTGTCACATTGTGGATCTCCTGCCACATATCTTTGGTGCTGTTGGTGCTGAGGTCTCTCTCCAGCTGCTGATGTCTCCTCTTTGCCTCCTTGATACCAGCTCTCAGTCTGGCTCTGGTGTTGCTCTATGCTTCCTTGTCACCTGACCAACAGGCGGCTGTTTTAGCTCCTCGTCCCTCGTCTCTCCCTTCATCCAGGCCTTCTGGTTGGGGATGATCTCACCGTCTTTGTGATCACAACGTCATCAATACATTTGCTGATATATGATGTCACTGAAGATGTATGTTCCTCAAGACTGATGTTATCCTGAGTGGCAGCATCTCTCAACGTCTGCCAGTGCACTCAGGACAGTCCTGTAGGGCTGCTGTAGCTTCACCTGTCCACACTTAAACAGTTGTTACTGAGGGTTTGAGCCTCTTTATCAACTGGGAGTAAGTATGCAGAGAAACATGATGTGTAGGCTGAGATGAGGATGTGGGAGGGCTCTGTAGCTGCCAGGAATATTTGCCACTGGGGAAATGTTCATAACAACAATAAAACACTGGTGAACTCTCTGAGATACTATGGTCAACATATGTGGTACTTTGTCTCCCCCTTGTGGCAGTTAGGTGTCTCTGCCATAAGCGCTTCATAGTGGTTGTAGCCTACTCCTGAACAACGTTGCTCCTCTTCAGTGCTATAATTTAGATTTAGATGAACAATGCAGCTTCAGGTGAGACAGTGCAGGCTTCTCCACAGACACATCACTTAAAAACTTAACAAAGATTTATCTGGAGGCTTAATCAGTGATGTGTTAACTCATTTGACATCTGCTAAATACTGTCATCCACTTTGTCTGTGTTTGAGCAACAAGCATCATTTATACAGAGACACAGTTTGATCCAGGATGTCAGGAGTTAGTCTGGCTGAAGATGTGAGAACAGCAGTCTCTGATTTCCTGTTAATGAGCAACACTGAGTCACATTTGATCCAGTAGGAGATAATTATAATTAGCTCCACCTAGGCTTTATGTCAACATTCAAAGCATCCCATCAAATATGTATTTGTGAAGTTTTGCATGTTCAGGGCTTAATAAGTGCCAGATCCTGCCAGAACAGCATCCTGGACCTCCCAGACTGGGACCAGCACCTATTTGATTACCTCCATCACCTCCTTTGTCACTATCAGACACATTTTGTGTCCTTTTATTTTCTACTGAAGTTTCTCAGAAATCGCTTGTGTACTGATTTTGGAGTCATTTAAAATCTGATTTTAAAAAGAGACACAGGGAGCGGTCGTGTCACGCAACAACACCTGAAGTGTTTTGTGCAAGAAACATGAGCTGAGGGGGCATGTGGATTATTCTCTTTAGTGTCTAAATATTTTAGCATGTGATGACTGTAAACCCCACAAGTAGGTTGGTGTCTGTGCTGTGAAATGAGTGTGTGTAGGTGCGACACTGTCCACAGTACTGAAGTACTGAAGTACTAAAACGACAGTTTAAGTTTAGTTTGATTTGTTTGTTGTGGACTTTTGATGCGTTCAGTGACTGTTCTGCTCCACTTGACCCGCTGGAACAGCGTCCTGTCTGTGCTGCAGGACCGTTGGATTTACAAATGAAGCTCTGAGTGTGTTCAACGTGTTTCCTTTTACAAACCCAACACAGACACACTGTGCTTGTCTTATCAACAACTCTGCCTCTGTTGACTATGAACACAAGTCATTCCCAGACAGCTGACGTACTTAAAGGACGCAGGCAGGTCTTCCAGCTCCACTGTTTAATTCACGCTCACACACCAATCAGCTTGTTGTGACCTCAGCACATGTTGCTAACAGCGCACCGTATGTTAAAAGTTTGCAGGCAGAACTTGTGCTTAATGACTTTGACAATCAATCAATCTACCTGCATCAATCTACCTATCATGGACTCACTGAGTTCACACAAACCGTTATAGTCCTGATGAATACTAATAACATCAAACAATATATTACAGATATAGGAAGATGTGACTGTGATTAACAATATAACACTTTGTCTCTTCTCCAGATGCTATAGATGATGAAGTTTTGAAGGAGTGCATCACCGAGGCATCAATTGACCCGAAGAAGCTTCTAGACTTCTTTGAAATATTTCAAGCTCGACACAAAAAATCTGAGAAAGGTTATAATACACAGTTTACATATATATTTTCTACTTCTTTCTCGTCAAATAACTGACTCTCGTCTCTACTGTTACTGTGCAGGGAAACAGGAAGCTCTTTAATGCTGCTGCAGTCAGGGAGTTAACACAATCTGTCATCTAGATTTAAAGTCATTTTAGACTTTTCCTCCACGGTGGCAGAGGAAGTTGCTCTGAGCACCACCAGGTATTTTATCTTGCTGACGTGCTGAAAGGAAATAATCTGATAACCTGTTTCAGTCTCTGCTAAACCTCAACAAACTCTGATAACAAACTTTTGAACTGATTCTGAACTGGCTGATCTGACTGATGATGATGATGATGATGATGAGGAAGAAGAAGCAGCCTGATTGGAGCTGATCTGGAGACAGTGGTCCAATCAGTGAAGAGGATCCCACAGCAGAGTGACACAGATCTGTTTGAACAGACTGGACAGACAGAGATTAATACAACACACAGCACAGAGTAGAGTCCAACAGTCCTTTTACTTCATCAAGCCTGATCCAATATCACACACAACACATTTAAATCAACTGGATCCAGGTTTTTGTTTGGTCCTGCATCAAATTGTACTCACTCACAGATAACAGCCACCTAAATACACCTGACTGTTTCCATCATGATCCATGAGTTATTAACCAAAATGAGTAAAAACACATCTCAGTGTTCATGTCAGTGAGAAAAGACTCTGGATCTGTCTCTTTTATAAAACATGATGGTTAATAAAATCTGATGCTTTGTTAAAGGTTGAACCCACAACAGGAAGTGAAGTAGTCAGAGTCAGCTCCACCTCGACTGACTGCAACATTAATAATACTTCAATATTAAATATGTTCATGTTTATCAGTCAGAGGACATTTTACTACACAAGTACTAAACTGCTGATCATTTAAATTCACTTTGATAAAAACACATATTGTCTCTGTAACAGAGTATTTTCACAGTATTAGTACCTTTACTTGAATAAAAGATGTGAATACTTCACTTATTAATATTTGACACAAATAGTGTGAATCAAACTCACTCAGCCCTGAACAGTAACAGTTACACTGCAGATATCAGTCTGGATCTGACCCAGTTCTGCTTTACTGCTCATTAGGAAAGGAAAACTCATGGTGGTCTTGGTCCAAGCCAACAGGTGAGTGTCATGTTCCTGACAGGTTCTTTCAGTTTGTTTCTGAATAAATGTTCACAGTTTGTTCACCTTTCAAAATGTGATGATTTCACCAGCATACACAGTGAAGGTCCACTCAGTCCGTACTGGTCTGACCTGTGATGCTGATAAAGAAATACTGGAAAAAGTGAAGAATATGGGATGGTCAACAACACAGGTGAAGATCACAGACCGTCAGGAGTGTGACATCATCATCGTCTTCTGTCCAATCACATCTCGTGTTGGAGCAGATGTGCCGGCAGCCATGAGAAAAGCTCCAGGTAATGAAAGACTTGTTTTAACTCTCTTATTGTTCTCAGCCTGATCTGTACAGGGATTATGTTCAGATTATGTTCAGATTATGTTCTGATTCTAGTCTCCAACACTCAGAACCAGAGTTCATGTTCTGTCTGAGCCCGTAGTTCTGGTTCTCCAGCTGCACGTACAGTCGGTGAACATGTACACAGTCAGCTCAGATACGTTTCTCTTACACTTGTACATTTACAAACACTTCAGTGACAGCAGTGAAGAGCACTGCAGCAGATTAAAGTCTCCTCACAGCAGCTCTGTGTCCAGCTCCACAACAAACTACTGCACTTCAATATCTTTAACATACATTTTGTTTTTAAAAGTGTTTGAGGGGAAACATGAAGTCACTTTAAGGTACAAGTGTGGACAGATTACTGAGCAAACAGCCGCAAACGATGCAGCTTGTTGGTTACGTGGTCGTTCTGAGAGAAAGAAATAAGTGAATTAAACTCGGGGGGATGTATTAACTTGTTCCTGCCTGTGTGGTTCAATCCTGTAATGTTTGTGTTTAGGAACGACGTTCTCCTCTGCACGCTCTTCTCTACAGGAAGTCGATCTCTAAACTGTCTCATATTTGTCTTTTCAGATAATAAACCTGTCATTTTGGTGCTGATGCATCACACCAGAGATGTCGACTATTCAACTGATGTCAAAAAGTGGAGTGAAACCTATGAGAACGTCCTGTTGGATGTTCATGTTCTCTTCCATGAGACTCAGCCGGGATTACTGAAGTGTCCAAGAAATGATGAGGCAGTTCAACAAATACAAAAAGTGTTAAAAGATCACAGTAAATGGAGATTGACGAGGAGCAACAAGCAGCAGAACAGCTCTCATTAATTATTGAAGTCAAAGACATTTCTGTGACGTCCTCTGACGTCACTCAACAAACATCACACAAGTCGTGTTGATCGTTGGTGTCAAATACTGTAGTGATAAAGTTCTTAATCCTGCTGAAGTTCATGAATGTGTTCTGTGTAAACCTTCATCCTGTAAGCATCCTGTAACCATCAGTCAGTTTCTGAGGCTGTTTTGTTGCTTTCACACATTAAAAATAATAATCTGCTTTTATTGTGACGCTCCCTTTAAAGTTTCAGCATCATGAGAGTCCAGGTCCATAAAAGTTGTCCTGGCAGTTTGTCTCTAACTCTTCGTCTGCAGCCGCTTTGATTAAAGATTTGATTGACAAGTCAAAGTGTGAATCTTTGTACTGTGTGTGGATTCATCAGATTTCATGTTGACTGAAGAGATAAAAGCTTTTCAGATCTTCTCTGTGGACAGATTATTTCTTTTGATTTCATTTAAAGAGTCGTGATCCAGCTCTGTGGATCAGAACACTACTGGACTTTGTCCCACTTACAGATCAGCAGTGTGATTATTAGTGGTACAATAAATACAAACTCACATCAGACACTGTTCCACTTTACATTGCTTTAAATGACTAATATCACTTTAAACAACAAGATATTAACACTATATTTGTGTTATTGTTCTTTTATATAATTATATAGCCTGCTGGAACATAGTAGTGTCTTCTTTATTATGTGTACTTCATATCATTACTGTGTGTCTGTCACATAAACAACATATAGAGATTATATACCACATCATTTATCAGATATATTGTACTTATTTATCACACATGTACCTTTATACTTCTACTGCAGTTTCTCTACTGGACCCAAATATTTACACAATAATACAGTGTGAGGGATTTAAATATTTATATATGTCTTTATAATGTCATCTGTACTTTGTTTAATCTTTAATCTTTGTGTTTTCTTCATTCAAAGAGTTGTTTCTGTTCTCTGACCTCTCAGTCTGTGACGATCAATAAAGTCTGATCTGATCTTGAAATGAATCAGAGTGTCGGCGCTCTCTGGTGGACAAACTGTGACAGACTCTGTTTCTGAATGACCTCACACATCTGTGATGATGGTGATAAAAGGTTTGGTGATATATGTGATGTGCAGGTTCAGTAGATGTCTCAGTGTTGTGGTGTTGCTGCCATGTGTGACGTGTACACTGTGGGCAGACTGTGGGAGAGAGAGCAGGCTGGAGGTTTTTAGGTTATTTCCTCTCCTTCAGTGTTTTATATCGGTTCTTGTGCCGCTAAAAGATCCTGAAAGTTAAAAATGTTAAAGTCCGCACCAACAGAAGCTCCTTTTTCCCACAGAAATCACTGCTCCTGAAACGCCTCGTCAGTCTTTTCTGCCTTAATTATGAACATTATAGAAATATTTGTAATTATTCATTTTGATTTATTATTTAATTCATTAAAGCAATTATTTTGGGATCTTTTGTTTAGAGATTTATTTTTTAATCTGAGAACCTCTCATTGTTTTATGATCTATAAAACAATCTTGGTTATTTATTTTTTTTGTCCTTTATTGTACAAAGTTCAACATTATAACATTTATTCCGTGAAAGAAACATGTAGAAGAAAACAAAACAAAGCAAAAACAAATGGTTATTTGACTTTCAGAACATTTCTGTCCTTCATACAGAGATTTAAGACACTCATTCATTTCTTCATTTGTAGTTTAACCTTTAAATATTTACATGAATGAATTACATGTTGAGCTAATATAACTTATTTATTGATCACAGAATTGCAGCCGTGTGTTTCGACTAATGAACAGTATTTCTGTAAAACTGTGTTATGTCATGGTATAGTTGTATATCAATCAGGTTATTGTTGTGTAACTGATCACAATGTTACTGTTAAACACTTAATTGTTCTGTGTCACTGATCATTACAGGAAACAAACTGGTTTAAAACAGTGAATCTATCAGCATCTGTTAACTAATGTTGGAAGAGTTACTGGTGTCACACACAAAGAAACGGACTCAACAGAACTGTAATAAAGAATAAAGTAAATAAATAAAAATAAAACTTTAGTGTGTTTAAAACAGCTTCATGACTTTAACGTGTGTGTGTGTGTGTGTGTGTAAACCTCAGCTTGTTCTGTTTGTTTCATTTATAATATTCTGGTCATGAAACCCGTCAAACTCGGTTCTGAGTGGAGTTCAGAGGTCCAACACCTCGGTCCATGGACCGGTGAGGTTCTGTCTCGTGTCGTCTCTGATTGGCTACATTCTGAGAGTTCTAGAACCTCAGTCAGAGTGACGTCACAGTTCTACGGGGTTCTCAGAACTTTATCAGGTTCTTGATACGACGTCGCCTTCAGGAGCTGCGCGCGCACACTCACGTCTCGCGTGTGTTTTTTGGAGCTGCGCCGCGGTGGCTGATGGGATTGCTCCGCCACTGGTGTGGACATGTCCGCCATGTTTTCCACGGCGCAGGGAGCAGAACAGCCCGGCAAAACGGCCCCGACGTCCCGTTAAACCCGCACACAGATGAGTCCTACCGCCGGTTACCGGAGCAGCGGACACCGATGAGCGCTACTGCGGCGGACAAAGTCGCGTCCGGAGCGGATTTCCGTCGGTATCGGTGCGGGTTTTGGGCGAATTGTCGCTGATTTGGCGCAAACAATGAGTAAACTCTCGTTCCGGGCGCGAGCGCTAGACGCCGCCAAACCGCTCCCGGTTTACCGCAACAAGGACCTGCCGGACCTGACCGACTGCGTGTCCATTAACCGGGCCGTCCCGCAGATGCCGACCGGGATGGAGAAAGAAGAAGAGCTGGTACGGACGTGTTTTATTATAAAGTGTGTCTGTGGGGGATAATAGCGCTAGCTTTGTGCTACCGTGGGATTCATGACGTACTTACGCACAGTTTTGTCCGTAAGCTCTGCACGAAGACACTCAGTTACCCAAAGTACGTAGAGCGTGCGCTGCTAGCGTAGCGCCAAGGAGCTTTGGGCGCTTTTAGTGACTGTGACGTTTACGTTTTTACGTAGTTCTCAAGGCAACCGACGACGCAGAACGTCCCGTATCCTAGCCGGGCTAGCTGCTAGCCAGGCAGTGCTACTTTAGCTTCAGCCTGTCAGTTTGCTACAGTTAGCAGTTTAGCGGAAGCGTTTCTGCGTTAACTGTAAAGTTATCAGACTGGTCCTGTGTTCTGTCGCAGACTGATGACATCACTTTATCGATATTTAACCAAAGAAAGTCAAACATGTTCAGATTAATAGAGTAACGGTGACTGCAGCTGATGCTAACACATCTGTTCGTGCTGAAGTGGATCTAAAATACGTTACAGCAGCTTGTTGTTGTGGTTCCTGATGTTTCTGTCGCCATCCAGTTTGTGATGCAGCTCGTTGGGTTCAAAATGTGAAAATTACAAACTTTTAAAGTCTTAATAATTATTTTTGGGGCCTTCATGAAGGTAAAATAACTAAATTTTCCCATGTTCATTTATAAGTGGCTAATCAGATAAAGTGAGCAGATCTTTTACATGAAAACCGGTGACACTTCCTGTTCGACAGTCGGTCATCATTAAAATATCCAATATTTTTATATATGAAATGGAAAAAGACGGTTCTCGTGTATTTTCACCATGAAAACTGTTTATTATAATGAGAAGGCCAACTGATGAAATGTTTTATTTAACAGTAGACGTTTAAAGTTGAGCCATTTGAAATACTGTTCAGTCTAATTTAAACCAATGCATCATATTCTATAAGATTATATTTATCTGTAGCATGGCGGTCCTGTGAGAGCACGCTTCTCCTGAAAGTCAAATTTCATGGATGATGCATTTTAATCCAAAAGGGTATGAAGCATTGTAATCTGAAAAGTAACTACTAACTAAAATGATCAGATAATATATTGGAATGAAATCTGTAATATTTGCCTCAGAGGTTTAATGGAGAGGAAATATAAAGTCGGATAAAATTCAAATACTCAGTACCTTTAATTCATACGTAAGTACATTACATGAGTAAAAGTACTTAGTTACACCCCACCACTGACAAACAGGCACACCGTGATAGAGAAAGCAAATATATTACAGAAACACTAGCCTTTATTTTTACTTTCATAACTTTTCCCTCTCACTCTTCTCCCTCTCCAGTCTTTAATAATGAATAGTGGCCTAGACAGAAAGATAAAAATACTTTGGGAAACAGATTCTCATTGCTCATTTCTATATTTCAGCTCACACGTATTGGTGGAATAATAACTCTTCTTCCGTTTCAGTGTTCCTCCTCTTTTCAATTTCAGTCTTTTCAGGCTTAGACAGACGTGTGTGGCGACGTTGTGGATTCACTTGACACCTGCTAGTTTCTGGACGAGTTATCTGCAGCAGTTTTCTCTAAAACTAGCACTTAATGAATGTACACAGACTTTTTACTTTCACAGACATTTATTTAATTTTTTCAAACACTTGTTCAAAATATGACATGAAATAAATTTACCTTGTACCTTAGTCCATGAAACAAAGGGAACGTCTGGTCTCCCTGTAATCAGATCAAAGAGCAAAGCAAAAAACAAGTTTCATTTCTGTTACTGAGATTTTTATCAGATATAAAAACACCAGAAACACTTCTGACCTTTAGCAGTTTAGTTATAATAATGATAATAATAGTAATGTGCTACAGAAGAAATAGACCAGTTTAGCTGCTGTTATCACAGACTGGATGTTTCCACACAGTTACACTGTGAGAGGAGAAAAGATAACAGATGTGTCATTTAAACTGTTTAACATCTGGACAGAATGAGGTGGTTTCATCAGTCAGGTTTCAATCTGTCTTCAGTGTTTATACTCAGATCTGTTCAGAGACACAAGAAGTCACTGAGTGTAAACTTTATTTAACCAGGTTAGACCCGTTGAGATCACAGATCTCTTTTACAAGGTGGACCTGGCCAAGAAGGGCAGCAACCCGGAGTTAAAACAGCAAATTAATAGAAAAACCAAACTCAAATAATCAGCTAAAAAACACTTGCACACAGACAACCTGGACTCAGCTGATTACACCACAGTTTTAAAGCTGTCCAGTGGAAGTTAAGTTCAGTCTGTAGATCGATCCAAGCAGCAGGTGCTGAAAACCTCAAAGCTTTCTTTCCCAGTTCAGTTCAGATTTTGAAAGAGAAGAAGTAAATAGGAAGTTTGCACAGAATGTCTTCGTTAATAGAAACATCCCAGTGACCGAGGCAGCGAGCAACTGAAGCAGAACGATTTACTCTTGAGTATAACATACAATGATGAGTAAGAGCAGCACAGTTTGTAATGAAGCTTAGAGCTAATGAGCAGAGGCAGTCATATACAACATCTGTCCATAATCAATAACAGGCGTAAAGGTCGACTCCACCTTTTTCTGTTTCACACAAAAATAAAATCAAGACTTGTTTCTACAGTAAAATCCTGACAGTAGTTGCAACAGATGTAGTGGAGTGGAAGTATTAGGTCGCAGAAAATGTAAATACTCAAGTACAGTATTTGAGTGAATTGTTAGTTACTTTCCTTCACCGGTTATTCGCAACTTTTACACTAAGATTTTAATTTTTGCTGTAAATCTTTATTGGTTCCAGTTATGTTAGCGATCTCCTTGATTACTGTTAATTGGTATCAGTTCTGAAAAAAAACAATCTGTCGACCCCTGTTAGACACACATACAGACGCAGCCTTCTGTTCGTACTCTGCGTTCATTTCGTCTGTACTTCTGCACGTTTTCTGAAAGCTTATGGATACGTACCAACGGAGCGTAGCCAATAGCTCAAGCTAGACACGACCACAGGACAAGAGGAAGAAGTTTTAAGGATAAGAAAACTTTTTGACGAGAGGTTATGCAAGTTTCAAAAGTCTGTATGATGTCACGGAGGATGCATGGAAGAGTGTGGGCAGTTATATCGTTTGAAACGGACGGATCTATTTTCATACGTAAATGGAGCAGAAATGAGCCTTTACCTGTGTGTGTGTGTGTGTGTGTGTGTGTGTGTGTGTGTGTTTGTGTTTGTGTTTGTGTTTCAGGAGCACCACCTGCAGAGGGCAATCTCCGCCCAGCAGGTGTTCAGGGAGAAGAAGGAGAACATGGTGATCCCCGTCCCTGAGGCAGAGAGCAACACCACCTACTACGACCGTCTGTACAAAGGAGAGGTCAAAGTTCCCAAACAGCTCATCCACATTCAGCGTGAGTCCTCCTTCACACTGGTCTCCACCCGGACCTGGATCTGGATTATACGAGTCCAGTCTCTAGTTCTGACTAAATATTAGACTCATCACTGTGCAGAGGACGAAATCTCTAAAATGTCTGACGTTGCAGGAGATATTTGTCATGTTGCTTCCCGTGTTCGCTGATGAGTGTGTAGGACAACATTTGAACTGTTACGGTGTGTGTGATCAGTGTGTGTGTGTGTGTGTGTGCTGTTTGTGGTCCTGCAGCTCTGGGTCTGGACCTGGAGCAGCCCGACTACGACATGGACTCCGAGGACGAGACGCTGCTCAACAGACTGAACAGAAAGATGGAGATCAAACCTCTGCAGTTTGAGACCATGGTGGACCGACTGGAGAAGGCCAGCACACACCAGGTAACACACACACACGTACACCAGGTAACACACACGCACACACACACACACACACACACACACACACACACACACCAGGTACAAACTGTCTGAACTTGGCAGGTAATCAGGTTGAGAACCAGAATTTGCTTCCAGACTTGTGGTTGGACGTCACCGACCACATGTTCATCCGACTGTCTCAGCTGTTATCTCGCTCTCATCTGGGTTTGTGCTTCTGGTCCTGTCCTCAGCTGGTGTCGCTGTCCGAGGCGAAGCTGCTGCTGAACGAGGACGACTACTTGCTGAAGTCGGTGTATGATTACTGGGTGAGGAAGAGGAAGAACTGTCGAGGCCCGTCGCTGATTCCTCACATCAAACAGGAGAAAAGAGACGGATCCACCAACAGTGACGCCTACGTGGCCTTCAGACGGAGGACCGAGAAGATGCAGACCAGGAAGGTCAGTCAGTCCACAGCTGATTACGTTCTGTGTTAATGAATACATGGTTCTGTCTATAAGATGTCTGAAAACAATCTACTGGACAGATGGAGGTGTTGATGTCATGGCAGACAGCACTCGAAGTCTCAAATGTATTTTATTTATTCAGTTTGAAAGGGCGACACTTCTGGTTCAGCTGATTAATAACTGTGATGTTTGTCTGTCGTCAGAACCGTAAGAACGACGAGGCGTCGTACGAGAAGATGCTGAGACTGAGACGGGAGTTCAGTCGGACCGTCACCATCCTGGAGATGATCAAGAGGAGAGAGAAGTCCAAGAGAGAGCTGCTGCACCTCACGCTGGAGGTGGTGGAGAGGAGGTGAGGAGGCTGATCATCTCCACAGATACACATGAACACATAACAAACACCGAGCTCACTGACGTCTCCTCTAGTGGCGGCTGTATTTTAAACCGCTTGGGAATGTTGAGTTTGCATTTTGACCCCTTGGGCTTGCTGTAGCAGCCCAGTGTTGCTCTGCTACAGCAGCAGGTTGAGTTTCAGATCTTTGAAAACTCCTTACAAGATGAAGATATTCATGCAGACACACACATCAGTGTTTGTAGCGTCACTGACAGTGTTAGGATTTTGTAGTAGTTGAGTTTGTACAATGACAGAATGGATGTTATATTGTTAATATGCAGAAAGACACAAATGGACATTGATAACACAGTGATGAAAAAGAGACAAAACCAGCTTTAATGTTTTACTCACAAATTATCCAAGAAGATTCAGAGAGCGGTCGAGTTTCTCTGCTTCGTTTATGGTATTTTCTTTAAAAAAAAACACAACATATCTGATAGAAGAAAGTAAAGAGTAAGATTACAATAACAGTCTGAGATTCTCTGACAAAAAAAGTTCCTTTCATTTCTCTGGAGAACATCCAGAAGGTTCCTGTCTGAGAACCTGAGAACCTGAGAACCTCAGAGATGAAATGTGAAATATCTTAATTGTAAAAAAAACCAGCTGGTAGTTCTGTGTGTGGATATTAATATGGGAGGAAAATGAGTTGGATAATTATCATTTCTTATTAAGAGACATAACACGGCTGTTTGCATGAGTTTTATAACAAAGTGTTGTTAACTGTGTGTGTGTGTGTGTGTGTGTGTGTGTGTGTTCAGGTATCAGATGGGAGATTTCAGTGGAGATACACTCAGAGATGTTTCACTCCCTCTGGTGGAGAAGCCGGTGTACAGCGCTCCAGTGACTCTGAACAACAGACACAAAACCGACGTCAAGATCAAGGTACTGACTCACCTGTTCACCTGTCTGTGTTTCTGTGTTCACACACCTGACGACATACAAACTCAGACATCGTTTAACTTCCTGCTCCTTGACTGTTGAACAGAATAATTTCTCCAACGTGTTGATCATCATCCATCTGGAGCTCCAGGAAGTAGAGCAGCAGTGACTAATGGATTAGTGGTCAATGATTGAATTAATAACTGTTTTGATAATTTGAGTATTTTTTTTTAAGAATAAAATCTAAAGTCACTTGTTGGGTGTGAATATTTTCTTGTTTCTTTCCTCCTCTGTGACAGTAAACTGAATATCATTGGGTTGAGGACGAAACACGATGGACATTTCTCACAATTTCCTGACATGTTATAGATCAAATAGTTTATAGATTAGTCTCAAAATAATCGACAGTGAAAATAATCTTTAGCTGCAGCCCTCCCAGGGAGAGATTCAGCTTATGTCTTGACTTTTCTGCTCTATAAATGATAATTGTTGAATTAAGGATCCAAATGTAGCTCCAAACGGTGATTCCAGGTTCAACAGAAGAGCCAAACACTCCTACATGTCTCAGGATTTCATTATCAGCGTCTGTGTGTGTTTCAGATGCAGAAGAAGCCGGTGTCCGTCAGAGACGAGCTTCCCTTTGATCTGATGAGACCAAAGAAGAAGACCATCCGACGGGACAGATTGTATCCTCCGCAGAGACGTCCCGGTCGACCGCCCGGTCCCTTCACCGTCAACAAGGCCGACATCAAACAGTACGACTTCCACAGCTCCGGAGAGGACGACAGTCCGCCGCCGCCACTGGTCAGCGTCACATCTGTCTGAGCGCCATGTGATCGTCATGTGATCGTGCTGGAGAATATCTCTGATTCTGAATCTCTGTGTGTTTGTCTCTTCAGTCTCCTCCGTCTTCACCCGATGAAGAGAATAATCCTGATGGAGTTTTTGTCTTCAGGAGGAAAGCTGGATGTCAATACCTCTCTGTGAGTTTCTCCTGCTTCATTTCATCTGAATCATCCTGAAGATGAGTCTGCCGTATATAAAACATGTAATAATTAGGGATGTAACGATAAACGATTAAAGAATGAGGCGATACTACAAACCCATCACGTTGTTATTTTGCTCACAAAGCTCATGGATCCAACACATCGGTGTAAATGCGTTCGATCTGTCCATGTCATGGTATTGTTCTGGTTGAACAGCAGGGGGCGCAGTCATACTGCTCAGGAAGCTTTCTCATAAGACCCGCCCTACTCTGCCTGTGATTGGTTGACTTCGTTGGTTGTGTTCTCAATGCTGACTCAAACTGTTAACTCACAGACGCTCTGTTTCGGGGTGTTTGAGCTGTAATAACACTCCGAGCTCTTCAAGAGTGTCTCTGGGCCCGTGAGGTGGAGCGTGCAGCCGGATGTCTGCTGCGCTGCCGCAACTCGCAACCCGGCCTGTTTGCTTCACCCAACGAGCCCAGAGAAACTGCAGCTGTGACAGCCCAGTGGTGTGTTTACCAGCTGGGAAACGCCCCACAGTAACTATACACAGTATGACATTGCCAAAGAAAACTCATGGCTACTTTTTGCACATGCGTAGGTCAAAGCCGACTACTTCAATTTTACTATAAAGGAAAGCAGACGTACCTCATGTAAAGCAAGAATGAAAAGAAAGAAGGTCCTCTGCAGATTATTTCACAAGGTGATGGTCCTCTTCACGCGCTGCAGAAGAAGAGGCATCAACACTCTGATCCAGAAACACAAAAAAAAGCTTTACATTTTAATTTCCTCATGTAATTATAAAGATCAGCTCTATGTGTGATTATAGAACAGCAGATGAGCTTGTTGACCAGGTTTCTGCTCGCACAACGTATAGACACATCGCAGCACTTACTGGTACTTCACCTCCTGTGTCCCGTCGTTACTGAGAAGAAAACTGGATGTGTTGATGTTGTTGTAGCGTGTAGAAGCTTGTTGTCACCAGTAATGCTCAGGGCTTAATAAACAAACAGTTTCTCAATGTGTGTTTGATTCTTCAGCCTCGTACGGAGCAGATGGATGGAGTTGATCATTCAGAGCTCCTCCCTCAGTGTCACCGTCACTCTCTGACTGAACTGACGCTGCCTCCTTATTGGACGGGACTGAGTCGCCGCAGGATAGGACGAGGCGGCAGGTAAACAGCAGCTCCACTGACACGTCTTTATTTTAAAAGTTCAATAAAAGTTTCAGATAAAACTGATTCATTAATGTTTACATGGTGTAAAGCTGAAGCCTGTTCTCCGTCTCTCTATCAGGATCATCCTGGACCGAGCCTCCTCAGGTCTGGATCCAGTACTGAAGCAGATGGACTCGGTAACACAACCAGTCTGCAGGACCAGGACCAGTTCCTGCCTCCTCAGTGGCCCTGTAACACTGGAGCATAAACCCTCCCTCGCTAACATCCTGAACAACATCCAAGCCCTGCGGAGGTTCTGCTACAGACCCAGACCGGCTCAGGACCAGAGGGAGGGGGGCAGGAGGACCACAGGGTTCTCTGTGGAGGACAGCAGACTCACCTGCAGTCTGACACCTGACAGCAGCTGTGGATCAGGTGAGTTATCAGGCTGAGGTCTCTGATCCGTCAGGCTGCAGCGCTGATACATTTGTACTATATTATACTGTATGTGTGTGTTGACATGTGTTGTCTCTGTGTGCCAGCAGGGGGCATCACAGAGGAGCAGTACCACAGTCACCAGCAGCAGCTGGTCCAGATGCAGAAACAACAGCTGGAACAGCTGCAACTACAGAACAACACTGCTCCATACAGACACACAGCACTGCACCAAACACAGGTAACATGTACAGTATATATTAATGTACAGACACACAGCACTGCACCAAACACAGGTAACATGTACAGTATATATTAATGTACAGACACACAGACACAGACGGGTGGAAAATGAAACAGTTTACTGGGAATTTAATAATTAGAAATTGCTCCAAGGATCTTTTTCTGTATTATAATCTCTGGTCTCTGCTGGTCTGGTCCGGTCCACAGTCCACCCGGTCCGGAGAGTCCAGTTCGAAGACTCTGGACTCGGCCAGCGCTCAGTTTGCAGCCTCCGCTGTGGTCAGCGCTCCTCAACCTCACGGTCACGTCAACAGTGAGAACAAACCCTACAAGACCAGCGTCAACGGAGTCCACCACCCTTCAGGTGAGCCACCTCACCTGTCTGACTGGTTCTGATGAGGAGGAACCTCAACAGGACATATGGATATAAATGCTAAAACATATTGATATGTGGATTAAAACGTTCTTGTGTTGCATCTTTGTTGACGTTTGGCTCCTCCTCCTCCTCAGGTCCCTCCAGGCCTCCGTACTCTTCCTCCTCGTCTCTCAGCAGGTCAGGACTTTCAGCTCGGGGGTCACTCCCCCCTTCCTCCTCCTCATCCTCCTCGTCCTCCCCTCAGTCCCTCCCCCACCAGAGGAGCCACGTGGGAGCCGTCTCCCCCGCCCACCCTCACACCGCTCGACCCTCAGCGCCCCCAACGTCTGCCTTAAAGCTCGCCACCGTCGCCGCCAGCCTCGACCGAGTGCCCAAAGTCTCCACTGCCAGGTAAACGCCCCCCTCACCTCAGAGAGCCTGGTGACTTACACATTTGAATTTAGTCTTTGAAAATATAATGTAAGCATTTTTAATTTTCAATTTCTTAGAAAATTGTTGTTTTTTTGTCCCCATAAGTGACTTTTAGATTAATACCTGCACAAATGGATAATTAGGCTGCATTATTTATAAATCATTCAAAAATGTTCTTTTGTTTGTTTTTCCCCAAATTGTTGGAAAATTGCATTTTTATTTTGTCCACGAGTCTGAGGACATGGAAGTGTACATGCGTTACAGCTGGGGGCGCTGTTCTGCTTGTTCCACTTGAATATTTTCCTCTGAGGAGCCGTTTGAAGACTTTAAATGAAATGTCGAACTGCTTTTCCATCTTTATTTTAAGTATTCAAGTAAATGAAAATGAAAACGCAATTTATATTATTGCATTTTAATTTTTACTCAAATAACACATACAGATGTGGAAAATTAAATTAAATACATTTTTATTTTCAAGTTTACATCATATATTATATTTCATTTTGATAAAGTCCCCTGTAGGCTTCCATACACCACCTTCACACACCCGTCCAGGTAAACACCACCTCGTCCAACCAGGTGTCCTCTTCGACTTTAATCTGCTGCTTCACTCTTGGAGGAAGTGATGTAATGAGTGATGTCATCACTGACGGTTGACTTTTTCCCGACAGAGACGCTCATGAACCGGAGAGACTGCTGAACGGACTGTCAGAGACCACGCTGCCCATGGAGGTCACATAACATCGTCTCCCATCACGCCCTGCTCCTCCTCCCATCATGCCCCACCCCTCCTCCTCCCATCACGCCCCGCCCCTCCCCCCATCACGCCCCGCTCCTCCTCCCATCACGCCCCTCCTCCTCCCATCACTCCCCTCTCCTCCTCCTCCCATCACGCCCTGCTCCTCCTCCCATCACTCCCCTCTCCTCCTCCTCCCATCACGCCCCGCTCCTCCTCCCATCACTCCCCTCTCCTCCTCCTCCCATCACGCCCCGCTCCTCCTCCCATCACGCCCTGCTCCTCCTCCCATCACGCCCCGCTCCTCCTCCCATCACGCCCCACCCCTCCTCCTCCCATCACTCCCCTCTCCTCCTCCTCCCATCACGCCCCGCTCCTCCTCCCATCACACCCTGCTCCTCCTCCCATCACGCCCCGCTCCTCCTCCCATCACGCCCCGCCCCTCCTCCCATCACGCCCCGCCCCTCCCCCCATCACGCCCCGCCCCTCCTCCCATCACGCCCCGCCCCTCCTCCCATCATGCCCTCCTCCTCCTCCCATCACGCCCCGCCCCTCCTCCCATCATGCCCTCCTCCTCCTCCCATCACGCCCCGCTCCTCCTCCCATCACGCCCCGCCCCTCCTCCCATCACGCCCCGCTCCTCCTCCCATCACGCCCCGCTCCTCCTCCCATCATGCCCTGCTCCTCCTCAGTGTCTGACCGGTGAATGTGACACGCCGTGACCTCCAGAAGAAGAAAATGAGTGGGAATCAGAACATTTTACTGAGTGTGGATATTATTATAATTATTATTAATATTATTATGACTGTACAGTTTGTAAATGTCTTTGATGTAAAATAGCTTTCGTTTGTTTCATCAGTTTAGTTTCTGAAGCATCATGTGACTGCAGAATCAACTCTGATTGGTTCATATTAAGTCATGTATCCTCGTGCTAATTGGGCCATGATGAGCCTGTATCTTTGCTCTGATTGGCCCTTGGTGAGTCTGTATCCTCGCTCTGATTGGATATTTATTTCTCGCGTTTACATTTTGTATTTTTTTAAAATTCAGAACTTGAGTCTCGTTTTCTTTCCCAAAGATGGAAAACTGATTTCATTTGACAGATTTCGAGATGTTTCTGTGACGTCTGTGTGTTCATCAGGATTTAGTTTATTTTTTTTAAATGTCTGTTAAAGAATCTCTTCATGGCCTTCTGATCATTTAAAGCCACATGAAAATAAAAATATGCATCCTGTAAAAAGAGACGTGGATCTGCAGCTGCAACACAAAGTTTTTTATATTTTTAAACTTGTCAGACGGACGGACGCTGATCAGACGTGTGTGAACCGAAGCTCTGACAGGTTTCACTCGTTCTGTTGGATTTGTTTTGTCCTTCAGTGTGAGTCGTGTCGAGATGAAGTGTGTGTGTGTGTGTGTGTGTGTGTGTGTGTCGGCTGGTTCACACACTCTGTTCACTCTGTTTCAGATATAAAATACTGAGAAATAAAAATGCATCGACACAGACTGACGGCTGGTAAACTTTCTGTTGGTCTGTTTTTTGGTTTTGTTCTTTTTTAAACTGAAATTTCAGCCTTTAAAAAAAATACAAAAAAAAAAAAGTGATTCCCAACTGAACTGAAGTTGATTGAAGGCTCGTTTTTTGCCAACAAAACCAGGTCGACTGCTGGAGAGTAACAGTATATTCACACAAGTACAATAATGATCTGCTTGTACTCGAGTATTTCCATTTTCTGTTACCTCACATCTAACCTGAGTTGTACCTTAGAGGGGAAAAATGAACTCTTTAGACTTTAGACTTTTCATCCGTCAGTATGCCGAAGTCATCGTTGGCACCACAGCGGAGTTAATGAGTTCATCAGGTCCGCCGCCATGAAGCCATGAAACCATAAAAATGTAACTGGAGACCAGCAAACGTCACGTGACCGCCTGACAGCCTGTGTTAGCTTAACAAGATGGAGATAACACACTGTATAACTTTGATATGGAGATAACACACTTATGGAGATAATGACATGTACATTTGGATTTGATATATTTTCTATGTTCATGACATCACCAGGGTGCGTTCACAGGTTTTTGTAAATCTACTGGAGCATTTCCTAAAAGTTGTCCCACATTACCTGAATTAACTTTATAGTTTAAATCTATTAAAAAAATAAAATAAATAAGAATAAGAATATAGTAATAATAAACTTTATTTATATAGCACTTTTTAAAAACAGTTTACAAAGTGCTTTGACAAAACAAAGCAAAATTGCAGAGGACAAACGAAATAAAACTCATTTATAGTTGAACAGTTTGAAGCAAATAACTGAAGAACAGAAATAATTATAAAAATGAATAAAATAAGCAAAATAAAGAAATGGAATAAATCAAATAGGTAAAATAAACAATACAAATAAATGAATATAACATGTGTTTGATTTTTAAATGGATCTTAGCTGGTGGAAACAGGACTGGACCAGTGTGCTGACGTGAGGGATGAATGTGAGCTGAGTCTAACTGAACAATATTTCCTGCAGTGGGTTTCATGTTGACAGACAGTCGGACCAAGGGCCCACTGAAAGGGTCCGATATGGTTCTGGGGGCTGAAACCAATATGATGATACCGACAAGTTTATATAGTTTAAATCTTGAGATATTAAATTCAATATATCTTAAATGTGGACATAATGACACATTTTATACAGTTTAAATATCAAGATAACAATTTGTAGTTTACATATGGAGATAATAAGAATTGTTATATATTTAAAATGTGGACATAATGACACATGTTATAAAGCCTGAACATGGAGACAACATGCTGGTGTCTCTTTATTTTCAGCTGGACATTAAAAGTCTAGTTCATCCATAAAGTCTCAGAAACAAACCGGCTGAAGACTCAGCGTCAGATCAAGATGTCTCTGATGTTTGTCTTCTCTTGTGTCATATTAATTGTCCCCTGGATGGACTAATCGGTCAGGTCGTCTCTATAGCAACAGGACGGACTCCATGTCCCAGAGTTCCGTGCGGCTGGGCGGGTGGGGTGGACCTGTGAGGGGGGGCGTGTCCAGCATCAGTCAGCCTGCTGATGAGAGGCGGTGAGCGGCTCAGACCTGCGCCTCCATCCGAGCCTGTGGACGGCGGAGGACCAGTGTTTCCGGTGTGGACCGAAGCTGCCGGCTGTCTGACCCGGTTCTGTCTCCGCTCCCTGGGTCTTTGTCTTCGGTCTCGGTGTTTACCGGCGGACGGTGTGCGTGATGACGGACGCGGTGGAGTGCGGAGTGTGCGGGGTGAAGGTGATGTGTCGCTTCAGGCCGCTGAACAACGCGGAGCGAAGCCGCGGAGACAAATTCATCCCCAAATTCAACGGAGAGGACACGGTGGTGGTGGCGGTGAGTCCGGCCGGCGGGAGACACGGTGGTACCGGCACACCCTCCGTCCGTCTGTCCGTGCGTGTGCGTGTGTGCGTGTGTGTGTGTGTGTGTCTGCAACAAAAGAAACCTGAGTCAACGCACCGGAAGCTGCTCCAGTCATCCGGCTGATCAATACTTCTGATTTCACCTGTGAAACTCTGATAATGAATGAATCAGTTATATTAATAACTTAATTTAAAGTCTTCCCTGCAGCTCAGCCACAGACCAGCAGTTATATTCTCATCTTCTCTGTAAACTGTTCCGTGTTTCACGTGTTTATAATCTTATTCCATCGTCTCTGAGTCATTTGTAGGAGGAAATGATAAAAATACAGATTGAATTATTGATTAAACCCTTTAGAGGCGCCAGCGCTGTCTGCAGGTGTCCCTCCCTCAACACTCACATCTTGAGGTTGCCAGGTCTCGTGCTGCGTTCAGGGTCTCCTCAGATGGACCCAGTTCCAGAGTTGGGAGATGATCTTCTGACTGCGGTGTGTTCATGTGCGTCACGTCAGAGCATGCAACAACATGGACGCCAAAGAGGAGTTTGTGTTTTTAATTGCTCAGAGCGTTTGAACACCAGGTAGAGAGCAGGAGGAGAAAGCGATAAGCGGACGACACAACTCTTGACTGTGGTGAACGTTCGTCCGCCATGTTTCAGCTTCATACTCGTGAAACCAAAACGCTCTCAGATGTTCTGAGTCGTCGATCCGACCTGAGGGAGACTTCACGTGAACGAGGCTTCAGTTCAGTAGTTGAAACACCTAACTTGTGTTTCTTCAGACTTTGAGGGAATTACCCACAGTTCATAGTGTCGTTGCTTAACGTAACAAAAAGGTAAACGAACAGGGAGCAACGGTCACCGCCACCCGGTGGTCTGGAGAGGTATTTCCTCTTACGCGGGCGCAGAACATACGAGCTCGTTGACCGTCGGCTGTTGTCTTTTTTGGCCAAGTTGGCCTCGTCGTGTCTCGGCAGTTTACTCACTTACATTTTGACATCCGAGTCCCAACATGTGCACCGACGTCTCCTCATGTAAAGTACATTAATGTAAAGGTCACGTGACTCTGTCCCAGTTTCCGTCCTCGTCTGTCTCCAGGTCAAATATAATGAAGCAGCTCTGTGAGATCAACATAACGAGGAGAGTTCAGTCTGTTCGTCTTTGCTTCGTCTCTTTAACGAGACAGAAACAGACTCTGATTTGTTTCTTCAGGTTTCAGACTCGACTGTAAGAGTTCAGAAAAGCTTCAGGACAAAAAGACCAAACTGAAACCAACAAACGAGAACTGATGATCCTTCATTTACTCCGAATCAAGAGCTGTTTGATTTTGTAATCCGTCTTTAAAAACGTCTTCACGTCAAAGGTCTCAAGTTCTCCTTGAATCAGACATTCATGAGCTGCTGACACGAACACGTTTGTCTACACGTCAAATCTGGATCAGTTCAGGTTGTTTTGTACAGAATCTTTAAGTGAACACTGAAGCACTCGATTAAAGGACAAAAGCACTTTGAGGGTCAGATTAAGGACAACCAGAGAAAACATTAATAAAACATAAAGCATGTCCATTATTTATCTCCTCACCTCTGATATGAATCATATAAACGAGTCAGCTGATGTGGTCGTGGAATAAACAGTTGAGGGCTTCAGTTTCATATTTCCGTCTCAGATAATCCAGGAGAGTTCAGGTTTTATCTCCCGACTGAAGCTGCACATCACAGACCAGGTTTATTCATGGAGCTGCTGCAAAGTCTCATGGGAAATATCCGGTCTCCATGCAGTGAAGGCTGAAGGCCGTCAGAGATCATGTGACTGACAGCAGAGCAGAAATATGTTTACAGACCCAGCTGTGACCTCACACCTTCTTCTTCTTCTGCTTCTGCTTCTGTTTCTTCTTCTTCTTCTTCTTCTTCTTCTTCTTCTGCTTCTTCTTCTTCTGCTTCTTCTGCTTCTTCTTCGTCTGTTTCTTCTTCTTCTGCTTCTTCCTCTGCCTCTTCTATTTCTGCTTCTTCTCTACACTGCCTCTTCACGCTGTCCTCTATAATCCACCCAGACAGATTTCGATGTCCCGGTCGATGCAGTGATGGTAGATTTCAGATCGTGTCCCTAAAACAGGAATTTGTTGAACTCTTTGAACGTCAGCTTGTCAGGAACGCAGCGTTTAGTTGTCAGAGTAGATCACAGACAGGAAAGCAGTCTTTAACATTTCAACAGTATTAGTTTATTCTACAGTTAAACTGCCTGTTTGCTCAGACGATCACTTCTTCACTGTTTACGTTTCTTATCCGTCTGTTCATACTCTTCATTTATATGATTACATTTGTGTTTTGCGTCTGTTGTAAAAGCTATCGATCTATACATCTATACATCTATGCACAGTTCCTCAGATTATCATCTTGATAACAGATTTTGTGTGTGTGTGTGTGTGTGTGTGTGTGTGTGTGTGTGTGTGTGTGTGTGTGTGTGTGTGTGTGTGTGTGTGTGTGTGTGTGTGTGTGTGTGTGTGTGTGTGTGTGTGTGTGTGTGTGTGTGTGTGTGTGTGTGTGTGTGTGTGTGTGTGTGTGTGTGTCTGCATTACTAAGCAGCAATCATCTTTCTTTCCTCTGATTCGTTCAGTCCTCTCCCGGTGGGATGCAGTTACCATGACGACAGGCATCTTATCGAGTCACTGACCAGAATCAGACGAACGTTTAATAAAAACAACAAGTGTTAATGTTTCTGTGCCTGTTTCATGATGCAGATCAAACTGTTGGTGTCGATCAGTACTTTATATAAAAACAGAAAATGAGCCTGTTAGTTACTCTTCTAAATCAATCAATCACAAATCAATCAATCATCATAGTCGTTAGTCAGATGTTTTATTTTCTATCTCCGTGAACAATCGTTTCACCTTTTGGACTGTTGGTCAGACAGACAAACATTTAAAGACATCAGACTCGGAGAGATCGACATGTTTTACTTCATGAGGGCTGAAACTCTCCATTATTTTAGCTTTCGATTAATCCAACACTTTTATTCATGACTAATCAATAACAGACAAACAGGCTCCGCCTCTTCATTAACTACAAGTCCTGAAAAGTAAAATCACTTATTGTTTTAATTAATTGCAGATCAGAGTAAATATATTTTAAAGATCAGCGTTCCTGGTAACCGTCTGATGACCTGCTGTGGAGCTGCACCGATCAATAACAATGACAATAGAATCAATAATGAATAATCGGCTGTATTCAGTGTGACTTTATTGATCTGGTTTCAGCTCTGCAGATGTGCATCTTTGCTGCTTTTTCTTCGACAGATTCAAGAATAAACTGGGTTTTGTTGTTCTTGCACAGACTTGTGAAGGTGGTCTGTGTTCTGGACTCTGAGGAAATAAACTGAGCCATGATGAAAATCATAAAACTAAGCGGTTATTGATCCACTGACATTTGAATGTTCAGTGAGTGAATGTGATCGTCTGTGTGTGTGGACGCTGATAAAACCATCAAACCGTCCTCAGAGCAGTTAAATGTCAGCAGATCAGTGAGGAGAGAAGAAGCTGCTGAACAACATGAACGTTTAACTTCAGCTCAGACTCGACGAGTAGAGAAATGAAAACAGACACAAATCTTCAGTTCATGGATGAATGAATGTTTGACTGTTTCTCCACAAATACAACAGAAAAATGTAGGAAATGAAACTATAGTCTGGTCTTTACCTGTGAGAGGATTCGCTCTCTGTTCATTTGTTTAAACCACAGGAGGTTGAAGGCTTCAGTCTGCAGTCGGCCTCTCCTGAACATCGTTGTTTGGGGTTTTGAAGGATCAGATGTTTCTTCCTCATGTTTGGAGTCTGCAGCAGCAGGATGTCGGCCCCAGGTTTTATTTTGACGGTGCGTTTCCTGTGTTTCAGGGGAAGCCGTATGTGTTCGACCGAGTCCTCCCTCCGAACTCTGAGCAGGTTCAGGTGTACGACACCTGCGCCAGACAGATCGTTAAAGGTCAGTTCAGCTGATGATCAGCCGTCCATATCAACATGCGTCAGAACTGTGATGTTTATATTCACACGCTTAAAGTACACGTTAGTTATCAGCTGTGTTTATTGTTCATTTTATTGTTTACTCATCATATTTGTTGTTTATTTTATTGTTTACTCATCATGTTTGTTGTTTATTTTATTCTTTATTCATCATGTTTGTTGTTTATTTTATTCTTTATTCATCATGTTTGTTGTTTATTTTGTTCTTTATTCATCATGTTTGTTGTTTATTTTATTGTTTATTCATTGTGTTTGTTGTTTATTTTTTTCTTTATTCGTCATGTTTATTGTTTATGTTTATTGTTGACGAAGGTTCTCAGTCATTCAGGTCATGGTCATTCTTACTTTTATTGTTTAAGTTGTTTATTCATTGTGTTATATCTTTATCCAACATGTTTGTTTGTTTGTTTAACCACCACATTTGTTGTGTATATTTATTCATCATGTTTATGGTTTATGTTTATTGTTTATCCAGCATGTTTATTGTTTGTTTATTGTTTATCCAGTATGTTTGTTTATTAGTTTATTTTTTATGTTTATCCAGTATGTTGTTTTTTGTTGTTTATCTTTTATGTTTATTCATCATGGTTGTTGTTTTTCTTTATTGATTATCCATCATGTTTATTGTTTGTGTTTATTGTTTATCCAGCATGTTTATTGTGTCCAAGTCTGTAAGAAAATGATAGTTATGAAGAAATGTGTACACAAACAATGTGGAACTGTTTGTGTGCATGTTGTTTGTTGTGTGTGTGTGTTGTATGTGTTGTGTGTTGTGTGTTGTGTGTGTGTTGTGTGTGTTGTGTTGTGTGTGTGGTGTGTGTGTTGTGTGTGTGTGTGTGTGTGTGTTGTGTGTCTGCTGTATGTTGTGTGTGTGTTCCAGATGTGTTGGGAGGATACAACGGGACCATCTTTGCTTACGGTCAGACGTCGTCAGGAAAGACTCACACCATGGAGGTCGGTCTGGTTCTCTGCTCAGATCAGTTCAACTCGTCCGTCTCGTCTGCGTCTTAATGTTTCTTGTGACGTGTTCTCAGGGGAACCTGCACGACCCTCAGCTGATGGGAATCATCCCTCGTATCTCCAGAGACATCTTCGACCACATCTACTCCATGGACGAGAACCTGGAGTTTCACATCAAGGTGATGATGTCATCGTTAACACTGATGACATCATCAGGAGCCGCGTGGATCAAACTGAAACCAGAAAAGATTTATTTTATTCAAACACTGTTTTTGTTCATTTCTTTGTTTCACTTTGTCTTATTTTTATGTTTCTGCATTATTTATGAATGTTTAACATTTTTTTATTTTAATTTTTTTTATGTAAATTAATTTTCATTTTTATGACCTCATTGTTTTCTGCTGCCTTGTTTGTCCTTCAGCTGAAAGTCACTTTGAGCTTCAGTAACCTCCATGAAAGGTGCTACAGTGATAAAAAATAAGTTAATATGAACATAAATAACATATGACATATAAATAAACTCTGACTCAACACGACATCACGATAAAACATTTAAAAATCTAAATATCATATAAAATAATTAGATATAATGATTGTATGTGTTTGTTTTCATGTCATATGGCAGCTTTTTGGACCTCAGGGACACTGTAGCTTCCTTAAGTTGAGTCATCCTCAGTAAATAATATTAATACATTTTGTTTATATTTAACCTTTAATGGAACTAACGATATTAAACATCATTTAAAAGGAAAACGACACTATAAACAAACACTCGTTAAAATCTGCATCTGAAGAGTTAAATCTGTTCTGAGATCAGACGTCCTGCAGAGAAACCAGCGAGGCGTTCACTGACCCACCTGCTCTCCATATGTTCACTGTTCACCAGCACACACACACTTTGTATCAGCTGCGTCGTCTCTACTCACACAAACAAACAGCAAATATAAACACAACAACAAATACAAAAATAAATTATGTTTATTCACAGAAGCCTGAAAAACAAATCAGGTTAAAGTTCTGTTTGACCTGTGAGTTCGTCTCTTTACCGGTTTGTTTACATTTATGAACATTAACAACAAAAACAGACATTGTTGAGAATTTGTGTTTAATTGTTGTGTAAGATGTCAACTAGTGTTTCCAAAATAACATGAAGTTACATCAAAATATCTGTTGATAAAAAAATCACAAACATCACAGAGACAGAAATGAAATCATGAAATGATTTAATTAAAACATGTTCAGTGTTTCAGCGAGTGAATCATCACTTACACATGAAGTCTGGTTACTGGTCCTGTTCGTCTCCTCAGTCTGTAAAAACATTCATCTAATAAATATTTTGTCTCTGTAATATTACATACTACAGTGATATATTTTAGTAATATACAGTATTTAAATATCATCATCTTGTTTTACTGCATAATGAAACATGTTTTTCTCTGCAGGTCTCTTATTTTGAGATCTACCTGGATAAGATCCGAGACTTACTGGACGGTAAAGATTTATTTAATATCTGAACATGAACGAGCTGTTGATGAACCTGCTGACTGTGACTCATGTTTCAGTGTCAAAGACCAACCTGGCCGTTCACGAGGACAAAAACAGGGTTCCCTTTGTCAAGGTAACCACTACTACTAACTTTGATATGTAATACACTGACAAGTATCAGTACTGCAGTAACAATACTGTGAATGTGTACTTCCTGTTCCTCAGGGCTGCACGGAGCGTTTTGTTTCCAGTCCTGATGAAGTGATGGACGTCATCGACGAGGGGAAGGCCAACAGACACGTCGCCGTCACCAGTGAGTATATACTACTGTAATACTATCGCTGTAAAACTACTGCTACTGTAGTACTACTACTGTACTACTACTACTATAAATACTTTTACAATCTTTGAAACTACCTCTACTACTACAACAAATATGACTACAACTCTACTATTACAACTGTTGAAACTACCTTTAATACTTCTACTACTACTGCTACTACAAATATTACCACTACTATGTTGAAGCTGCCTTTACTGATACCACTTCTACTGCTACTACTGCTAAAAATACTACTACTTCAACTATTGAAACTACCTTTATTACTTCTGATGTGAGTACTACCTCTACAAACACTGCTACCACGTTGAAAGTGCCTCTACTGCGACCACTAACACTCCTGCTGCTGCTGCTGCTGCTGCTTCGTCCAGGACAGACTGTAACTTAGAGGATGACGTCTTCACATTTCACTGACTCCATGATGTTTCCTGCAGCGCCCCCCTCAGGACAAACTGTTCAGCCTGTTAAATCAGCAGCATGCTGTTTGTTCATGTTGCAGCTGTGATGAACTCTGCAGCCTGTTTTCTCTGACTCGAGTATTACGAGTGTTTCTCTCCTGTGGTCGTCCTGTATTTAGAGTTTAAGATGTATTTCTCCTGTTGTTTCCTGCAGACATGAACGAGCACAGCTCTCGCAGTCACAGCATCTTTCTGATCAACATCAAGCAGGAGAACGTGGAGACGGAGACGAAGCTGTCAGGGAAACTTTACCTGGTGGACCTGGCAGGCAGCGAGAAGGTCACACTGCTCCACCAGCTCATCGTCCAGCACATCATAACACAGCAGTCCCAGTGATGTTACTGATATCTTGATGATGATGATGATGATGATGATTTCTTTGTTCAGGTGAGTAAAACGGGAGCAGAAGGCGCCGTGTTGGACGAAGCCAAGAACATCAACAAGTCTCTGTCTGCTCTCGGCAACGTCATCGCTGCTCTGAGCGAAGGAACGGTGAGTCTGACCTTCATGTCTGCATGCTGATGACGTTAGCTAACACAGCGCCAGCTAACCTCATGCTAGCTAACGTGACATGTCTAATAAAAAGCTGAAATATTTAGAAATCGGTTTCATTCGTTCAAAATAAACTTGTTGCCTCTTTTAAAATAGATTCTTGTGAAACTTCATTGATAAAACTTTAATGTAGTGAAATCACTTGTTGTCGTTGTTTCTTATTTGTTGTGTGTTTGTAGAAAACCCACGTCCCGTACAGAGACAGTAAGATGACTCGGATCCTGCAGGACTCTCTGGGAGGAAACTGTCGAACCACCATCATCATCTGCTGCTCGCCGTCTGTTTACAACGAGGCTGAAACCAAGTCCACCCTCATGTTCGGACAGAGGTACTGTCTCCTGTGTTCAAATCAGTCCAGCCCACAACCAGAGCAGCTCCAGAGCAGTTCATTCATTCAGAGGATGATTCATAATAATGCTGAGCAGCCTCTGATGTCTCCTCTGGTGCCACCAACAGGACAAAATGTGCACTTATCTTCAGGATCAGACATTTGTTTACTGTCAGAGCGTCTCTGAGTGTTTGTGAAAACCACTTCCTGTGTCTGTTTTAGAGCTAAAACCATAAAGAACACAGTGTCGGTGAACCTGGAGCTGACGGCTGAGGAGTGGAAGAAGAAGTACGAGAAGGAGAAAGAGAAGAACCGGAGTCTGAACGTCGTGATACAGAAACTGGAGAACGAGCTGAAACGCTGGAGGAAAGGTAAACAAAGTACAAAACTTCAGTCTAATTACTGGAACACTGCAAAATCCTGAACTAAATGTCATTGTTTTAGTCATTGTGTTTCTCAGCCTCACCAACGGATTATTTTTTACTGGATTGGGTGAAAATTCATCCTGAACGTCCAAGAAAACCCTTCGGATCGTTTACAACATGTGTTCATTTAAATAGTCGTTGCTGAATGTTTACAGTCAAATGTTGATTCTGTGTTGTGTTAATGTAGTTTCATCACATCTACAAGTTATTTGGTCCATAGATCTTATTACATTTTAAGATATTAATTATATTTTGGTAACACTTAATTTTACAGGTCTGCACATTTCCTGGTAACTGGGTGGTAATTACCAGTTAACATATTTGAAATTACTCCCAAATTACCACAATAATTACCCAATGTTATCTGATAATAACATTCTTCTATTTTACATCAGGTAGTTAATAAATATCTGTTTGTTTCTGTGATACATTTCCAGGAAACTTCTAACTGGTTTCTGCTTAACTTCAGCTGAACATGCCGTTTTATTCGCCAGTTAGTTTCTGTCCGACTTCCCCTCAGCAGGCCACGAAATTGAAGAGTTGTTGTTGCTTCTTTTCCAACAATTTCTGCCTGATAGCAAATATTTTTCTTGGCAATCACCAGCTACTTGCAAAAAAGGTTTAACGCAGCGTGCACACCCATAACAGTTAAAACACTTGGCCCCTGACAGACAGTCTGCACAATAGATAATACTCACATGAACATATTTTAACTTCACTTCCGACGTTTCAGGCCCAAGTCCGTCTTCCCACATACACTGTTTTTCCATCACATCTGCAGGTCAGGCTCTACTCGGTTTGACTGGGCATGACAGGGATTTGCATTCACACCACAACCGGTGCTTGAAGGCACTCGTCCCGATCCCCGCAGTACTATTGAACAATAACCGCTAACAAAGTGGCTCCGCTAATTCAGTTACAGACAGGTGCTTGTTACTGCACCTGTTTGTAACTGGTCATCAAGAGTTTAGCTTAGCTCGCTTGGAGGCGCGCCGGCCTCTGCTCGGCTCAACTCGGTGCAGTAAAACTTGTCGTAGAAAAGCAAATCGGTGCATCTCAGTTTGACACAAAACGTGCTGGTGGAAAAATGGCCATAGCGCCCCAGCCCCTCCTCAGACACCATCACATGTGGAGGTAACACATGTTCAGGATTGTCGAAGTTGAAGTGTTCCCAACATGGAATAATTTAATTTCCTTAAAGCGTACTTACGTTCTTCTTTTTTTTAATATGGCTGAATTGTTGTGCTCATTCAGTTGTTTTAGTTCTTAGATATCTTTACTGTGTTTGACTTCAGGTTTTCTATCTTTGTGAGATACCGATTGAGCCTGTTTTCATTGGGTTCAGGAAATGAGCAAGTTACAGCTTGTAATGGTTTGATGTGTTGCAGACGAGATGATGTCCTCCTCCTCCCTGTGGACAGAATATTCTGCATGAAGTTGAGCCTTTTTTAACTCTTCCAGGTGAGTCTGTACCTGTGGAGGAGCAGCTGAGCGGCAGAAACAAGAAAGGCGGCGGCAGCAGCAGCAACGAGACGACGGTGGCGATTGACAGCTTGGCCCCGCCCCCTGTCCCTCTGTCAGATGGAGAGAAGACGCAGTACGAGACGCTCATCACCGACCTGTACCATCAGCTGGACGACAAGGTGAGTCTCACCTGCACCGGCCCAGACTGCTTGGTTCTGTATGAGGCAGTGAAACATTAAAAATCTGCTGACTCATGTTTCAGGATGAGGAGATCAATCATCACAGTCAGACGGCCGAGAAACTCAAACAGCAGCTGATCGATCAGGATGAGGTGAGTCTCACCTGAGTGCTACAACCTCCACCTTACTGCGTAACCTGACCGTGTATCAATGTAACGCTCATCCCTCCACCTCCTCATCCAGCTGCTGGTGTCGAGCCGTCAGGACTACGAGCGTGTACAGGACGAGCTGTCACGTCTGCAGAGGGACAGCGACTCTGCCAAAGAGGAGGTGAAGGAGGTGCTGCAGGCGCTGGAGGAGCTCGCCGTCAACTACGACCACAAGAGCCAAGAGGTGGAGAACAAGAACCGCTGCAACGACCAGCTGAACGAGGAGCTGGCACGCAAAACTGTGAGTCTTAAAGAAACCAGGGTTAAGATGGTAGTTTGTAGGATGGTAGTGTGTGGGATGATAGGGCATCAGGATGAAACGATGCTGTGATGTTAGGATTCTCTTTCTCTGTCTGCGCTGTGTCAGTTTTAGAGATCAGCTCTTCTTGTCTTTTGTTTCCAGGTGAGTCTGGAAACAGTTGAGAGGGAGTTTTCCACCCTGCAGGAGATCAGTTCTCATCATAAGAAGAGGTCAGCAGAGATCCTCAGTCTGCTGCTCAGAGACCTCAGTGAGATCGGAGGTGTCCTCGGCACCACCGACCTCAAAGCTGTAAGACTCGAACTCTTCAACAACTCCACTGTTTACATTCCTCCGACCGAAACGCCTGCTGTGATGTCACTATGCCTCACTTTCTCTCTTTAGATGATGGAGACGAGCGGAGTGATGGAGGAGGAGTTCACCACAGCTCGTCTCTACGTCAGTAAGATGAAGTCGGAGGTCAAAACTCTGGTGAACCGCAGCAAACAGCTGGAGATCAACCTGACGGAGAACCTCGGCAGGATGGAGGCCAGCGAGAAGGAGCTCAACACCTGTCAGCTGCTCGTCTCACAGGTATCTGATTAAAATGGAGAAATTCAGAGGTTAACTTTATGTAAAGTATAAATCAGTGGGTTGCAGGATTTATCTGCAGGTTAGATTGGGAGGTTTCATGGGGTTAGGAACTAAATATAAATATAAAGAAATATATAAAAATGGGACTCAAAGCTAACATCACTATACTTCCTGTTTACATTCCCCAGAGCATGATGGGAACTATTGTCCTTAAACTTACAGCGTGATTATCTAACAACTAGAAGTAAGATCCATTAATGTAAACCTTTGTGGTGATGTACTACTAATATTATTGTTATTAATATTATCAGTGTGTTTTGTTTGTTGTTGTTGTTATTATTATTATTATTATTGTTATTATTGTTATTGTCTATATTTTAATGCTAAATAACCGTCCTGTGCTTGATGTCGCAGCACCAGGCGAAGATTGTGTCTCTGACAGACGACCTGATGAAGGTGGAGCAGAAGAAGAGGAAGCTGGAGGAGAGTCAGGACTCTCTGATGGAGGAGGTCGCCAAACTCCACGCTCAAGGTCAGACTATGTCACCGTGGTTACAGGAAACACTGCTCTCTGATTGGCTGGTAGCTGTCGATATCAAACAGTTCAACAGATAAGAGGCAGAAACTGTCATTTTTTATGTCATTACATTTTGGGAAAAATTCTAAAAAGAAAATTCAATTAAAATTTTGTGTGTGTGTGTGTGTGTGTGTGTGTGTGTGTGTGTGTGTGTGTGTGTATGTTCAGGTCAAATGCAGGAGGTGAATGTGATGGACAAAGAGAAGGAGCACATGAGCCGACTGAAGGATGCGGTTGAGATGAAGGTAAAAATGATCCGATCACGTTGTCACATTGTGGAGTGAAACTGTCGAGTTCTTCTGAAAATAAAACGGTAAAAGTTTGATCACATGCTCAACCCTCTACAGACCCTCTGCAGCTCCCTAACATTATAAATGTTTATCTGTATTTGTCTTATCGTAAACAAATCCCATAAAAAGACTCAAATCAACAATGTGTTAAATGTGGTGTTCCTCAGGGGTCGAGTTTAGCGCCTCTGTTGTTTCATAAATTACATCAATGATCGATGATCAATGATCGACTTAATATTTGTAAACTAATATCTACATTTGAATTTTTCAGGGATGTTGGACTGTAAAGCTGCTAATTAATGAGAATTGAATTGAATATTTATCGAATATTTAGATATTTAATGGGTTCACTGGACTTTGGACAAATTAACGGAAACATTTATCGACTTATTATTATTATAAGTTATGAAAGACTTCACATATGTCGTATTATAATGGTTAAAAGTTTTGGTAAAAATTTAAATGTAGGTCTCCTCAAATGGTTTCTTAAAAGGACCCACATTTTTGAATTATTCCAAAATGCTTATCAAACTAATTTATGATTAAATGAATAGTTTTTATTGTGTTATGACATTTTAATAGATTATTTGCACAGTTAAACATTAATAACCTTTAAATTTACTGAATACTATCAGGAGCTGACCCCATTTTTTTCTTTAAATGTATTAATTAGAAGTTCATTATACTTTGTTGTCAGTTTCTCCAGTTTAAATTGACCTATTTAATAAACTAAGCTGTTCTTCATCTGTTTGCTTTGATGCTTCATGAATTTGTCTGCACAACAGATGTTACTGTCATTTAAATTAAATGTAATTAACTTGTTTAAAATGATGTCAAAGTCATTACCTGGCTAAACTTTGAAAAACATACAGAAGAAAAGTTTTATTTAATCATAAAAATATTCAAACAACTTAAAAAAATGTTTATTTACTCAAACATGATGTTAGAAGTTTCATATAGAAGATATTTAAATACAAACTTTGTGTTCCTGCTGTGTGTTCTGCAGAGAACTCTGGAGGAACAGATGGAGAACCACAGAGAGGTTCATCAAAAACAGCTGAGTCGCCTCCGAGACGAGATTGAACACAAGCAGAGAAACGTCGACCAACTCAAAGAGTAGGTTATTGATTATAATAACTGATCACTGAACTATGGCAGCTGTTCTGTGTGGTTTTCTTTTCTTTTTTTCATTAAACACAAGTGTGTGTGGTTGTGTTAATTTTGGCATGTTGTTATGAACTAGTGTTGGTCTGTCACACTAGTCAACAGAAAGTAAATATACTTTAGTTCAGTTTTTCTGAGGGCACAGCTGTGCACACCTGGTGGCAGTTCTGAGTAAGAGTGAATAAATGTTTTGTTGTTTCAGCGTGAATCAGGCTCTGCAGCTGGAGAACAGGAAGCTTCAGTCTGACTACGACAAACTGAGAGCTGAGGATCAGAACAAAGGCCATAAACTTCAGAAACTGATGTAAGTGTGTCCCTCAGTGCTCACTGTAGACTCAACAGGCATCTCTGCACATCAACATCCCGAGTGGAAATGATCATGTCATCAGCGTATTATTAAACTCAGACTCTGCTTGTGTGAATCAGGTTCCTGAATGAGAAGAGGGAACAAGCCAAAGAGGACCTGAAGGGTCTGGAGGAGACCGTGGTACGTAACTTTATTATTTTTTTCTAAATTTGCATTTCTTGATCTGCAGCAGTGACAGATCTGAGATCAGCTGAGTTTTTGTTTCATCCAACAGGCCAAAGAGCTTCAGACGCTGCACAATCTTCGTAAAGTCTTCATCGAGGACCTCAGCATTCGAGTCAAGAATGTAAGAAAACCATCAGCCAGTTAGTCTGATCAGTCCAGACAGAAGCTGATCGATTGATTATCCTCCTGAGCCCCGAAGTTCAAGTTCAAATTTATACACTAAAGGCTCATTCTGTGTCTTTGTGAGAGTGAGATGTTAAGTGTCGGCTTGTAGGTTTGGAGATGAATATCGTTGAAGTTGTCTTGTTTCTTCTTTAAACAGAGTTTTGAGAACGACTGTGACGAGGCTGGTGGCAGTTTGGCTCAGAGACAGAGGATCGTCTTCTTAGAAAACAACCTGGAGCAGCTCAGCAAGGTCCACAAACAGGTCGGTGATTACACCCCACCACAACCTTCCTTGCGGCTTCCTTTAAGTTCAGTCTTCATTGTGTTTACGCTGCTTTCTGGTAGAAGTGACCACACACAGGAAAGCCTCAGTGAATTTAACCCTTTGTGTCCTCCAGCTGGTGCGGGACAACGCTGACCTTCGCTGTGAGCTGCCCAAGCTGGAGAAGCGTCTGCGGGCCACAGCAGAGCGGGTGAAAGCTCTGGAATCTGCCCTCAGGGACGCCAAGTCATCGGCCGTGAAGGACCGCAAACGCTACCAACAGGAGGTGGACCGGATCAAAGAGGCTGTCCGGTCCAAGAACGTCTCCAGGAGAGTTCACTCTGCTCAGATAGGTGAGGAAATGTTTGTTACAGCTCGGGTAACTAGGGCACAAGGTTGGTCCTGAGGGGGGTGCAGTAGAAAAGATGATTTAAATGTAAGGATTAGTTCTTTGAGGAGCAGTGTTTGAACCAGGACTTTACAGGACAATTTGCTGAGCATAAGTTTTTGTCGTGATGCTGAAGTTCAGGAGGTCACCAGATGAGTTGTTGTGATACTTTAAGGATCTGGTGTTGAAAGAAGTCAACAGCTGACTCACCTGTCACATGTTTCCGTGTAGCCAAGCCAATCAGAGCTGGACATCAGCACCATCAGCACCCGTCCTCCTCTCCAACCGTCAGACCAACCATCCGAGGAGGCGGTGCGACGGCCAGTCCCCGTCATCACTCCCTCCGGCAGCAACCACATCAGCCACAGCAGCAACAACCCCATCAGAGCCTCAGCAAGTAAGCTGAAGGTGAGTGACAGCAACCTCAACACAACTACGACATCAACCAAACAAAAACATCCTTATGAACAACACAGCAACAAGACCACAGCCACATCGTTAACCATAACACCAACCACAGAAACAGCAACACAACAACCCTGTTAGAGCGACAGCAAGTCCACAACCACATCATTAACCACATCAGCAACAACACAACTTCTACGACATCAACAACAATTAAGTCAGCAACAACACAACCACTTCATCAACAATGGCACCCACAACCAAAAAGTCATCAACCACAACAAGAACAACTACAACAACACCAACCACATTATCAACCATGTAATCAACCACAACAACCATAACATCAATCACAACATCAACAACTGTGTCATCAACCACAACAACCATAATATCAGTCACAACATCAACAACTATGTCATCAACCACAACAACCATAACATCAGTCACAACAACCATAACATCAGTCACAACATCAACAACTGTCATCAACCACAACAACCGTGTCATCAACCACAACAACCATAACATCAATCACAACATCAACAACTGTGTCATCAACCACAACAACCATAACATCAGTCACAACAACCATAACATCAGTCACAACATCAACAACTGTCATCAACCACAACAACCGTGTCATCAACCACAACAACCGTTCATCAACCACAACATCAACAGCCGTGTCATCAACCAGAACACAGCAGCCACATCAGTAACCATTTGAATTAGGCTCTATTTCTTCCTGTCTTCGCAGGCAGCAGACGACTCCGGATCAGTTTCCTTTTCTGTGGATCTTTTGGATTTCTGAACTCTCCTTCTCTCACCACTCTGCCTTTACTGGAACCAGTCTCCTCGTTTCTACTACTTTCCACCTTAAAAGCCATCCCACCTTAACAGCCAACAAGTGCATTCTGTCCTCCTCTCAGTCTGTTACTGCCTGACTCTGTCTTTTCTTATCGGGACAGAAACTCAGTCAGCTCTGGTGCTCCGAATCTGTTCATTAGCCGGGATACATTCAGAGTGTAAAGTGTTAAATAATGAGTTCAATGTGTTAAACAAGGTTAAGAATGAGTTAAATAATTAACTTTGGGTTTCTATCTGAAGTTAACGGGAGTTGGATGATAATGACTTTAATGTAGACTAATGTCGTGTCTCTGTTATCTTGCTACCACGTTGATAAATGTGTTGTTATGGAAAACCAAAATGTTCAAAAAAAAAAATTTATCAGTATTAATTTATCATTAATTATTATTAAAATATGATAATTACTGTGACAGTAAAAATGTAGGAATGATACAAATAAGTAAGCAGGCTCCTGCAGGGAAATCAAAATTATGAGATACTGAGTCAACTTTACATTTAGATTTAGGTTTGTTTTTTCTTCTTGTTCCTGCAATTGAATGTTGAAATCAATCACCAGAATAATTGTTGGAAATGCACGTTTTTGCAAGCCACGGATGTTCTTATAGTCTTGTTAGGTTTAGGCACATAGACCACTTGCTTAGGGTTGTTTTGGCTTAAAATATCCGGTGGTTTCACATGAACAATGATGTACAAACTTAAAATCCCTGGTTGTGTCACCACAAACACAGCTGGAAAATGACCTGACCTCTGGTTTAAAATACCCAGTGGTTTCTTGCTAACTAATGTTGAAACACTGTCTGAACAGTGGTCTCTGGCTTGGCAGCCGTCTCGTCCAGCAGAAATACTTTTTTATGTTTTTGAGTTAAAATTTAAAGTCGGTGACTCACTTTTCACTTTGACATAATATCTCATAATTTTCACTAATGGTGAAATAGTTGCTTATAAGGATGAGTATTGTGCTCACAGCTGTATGTACAATTTTATTGTATATATATAGTATTTCATCCACAGTATTTATGTATCAGAACTATTCATGTATGACTGAGACACAGTTAGTCTGCATCATATGGGAACTCCATCTTTGTTCTGATGAATGTTTACGTCACTTTTTTTAGTATTATGTTTTTTAACATTTTACAGTTTACACTGTTAAAGATAAAAACACAAACACATGCAGGCCTACATCCCATCGATGTACAAAGTTCATCGTCTGGAAACTGTTTACCACCAAGAAAATAAATACATGAACAGTTAGGAATAATGCAATTAAAGTAATGTCATGAAGACCTAATGGGTGACATGGAAATGTCTTAGTAAGGAGGTGGGAATTACCAAGAGTAATCTTTTAAATTAACCCCTTCAGTATTATTTAACACTAATGTACTGCTATTTTCCAATAGTCAGTTAATAACTGCTAATTTCTTTAATAAGTTTCCTCGAAACTTTCAACTAGTTCCTGTCCAGCTTCCCCTCAGCAGGGTACTACAACGAAGTGAGTTGTTAAAGCTTTCCCCTAATTTTCCGACACTTCTTATACTTGATTAGCAACCAATGGCTAACTATAAAAAAATTAGGAATTCAGGAAATTTAGGAAAATAGTTTCAAAGCGGGAATGATCTGCTGAAACGTATAATAGCATGATGACCAGAAATATCAGCTATTTATTAAATGCTTATTGGAAAAGAGCAGGATATTATAATTTAATCATATCAGGGTAATTTTCAATAGATTTTAGGGTATTTATTTTAGTAATTTTGGGATAATATCAAAGAAATTGCCTAGACATGTGTTTGTTGGTAATTTTGACATTTGTGGAACGTTAAAATGAAGTTTTACAGAATGATGTCTAACTGTGTGTCCACTGATGGGAAATAAAATCCGTTATAAGAGAAAAATGTTGAGACTTTTAGTCAGAATTTATAAAACGTTACAGTATTAAGAGATGCAGATGTGATTTTGCAAGAAATAATAGTGATACTGACGCATAATACAAATGTTTTCATTTATTCATCGAAAAATACAATTAATCCTCAAACTTTCTTTCTTATGACTGAAAACAAAACCTGCTTAGAAATGTATGAATATATAAATATTATCATGATGATATAATAATAATTAAATGACGTCTTTTCTTCTCATAACATTTTGACTTTCCCGTCACAGTGGCCCTAAGAGTCATACAACAAGTCTGATGTCTTATTTTGACTTTATTAGTCCTAATTATGATAAAAATATATCAATAGAACAAATAAAACATTCCCGATACATTATTATATAAAAGCTACTGAGTCGTATCAGGATATAAAGAACTTGTATTATTCCTAACGTTTCATGATGTTTTCATTTTCCCGGACTGAATGTTTTATAACGCAGACATTGATTGTGTTTTTTTTATATTTGATATGTATTTCACGGGTGTTTCTATTGATTCAATTTCTGGATGTGTTCTTACTTTTTCTGGACAGTATTCATGAGCTCAGAGTGTTTCTCTCTGTAATATTTCTACACAGTGTAAATCGGTGTCGAGCTGCTGCTGTGTCTCGTTGTAAGTCGTAACTGGATTCATCTGAAAGCATCGTGAACATCACGTGTCTGAGAAGCACAGGGTCTCTGTCGAACCACAGTGTTTGTGTGTCTGTGGGCTTTAAGTATTATTAAACTGTGGTGTAGTTGTTGTGTATCATGCAGTATTGTTATTTTTACTATTGACGCATTTCAAAGCTTCAGCACAAATATATGACTGAGAAACAGGAAGTTAATGATGCTCCTCACTGACACGAGGCTGAAGAATACATCCAGTTATCTGCTGTATTTATGGCATCATACATTTTACCTTTATTAAGCATTTAAAACATCTACAAACTATCAATAAATGGTTTATCACACATTGTCAGTAGATAGGACATTTATATTAACAATCTTTTGTCTGTTGACTCGAACACAAACTCCTCACTAGTTACAAAACATTAACTGTTGACACGAGTGTGAGATCCTTATGCCACATTATAAAACATTTATTTAGTTACACATTCCTGGAAATGTAGTTATCCTGAAACACCTCTATAACTATATCACTGAAAATGTTTTGTTTTTCTGAGGAAATATCCAATTGTCTGGCAATAAAAGTCTCTTTTGTGACCCCAGAGTACCCCTGCTCGAGACTAACAGAACCACAAACACATTGTATTTCTTTATTTCCATATTTAAACTAACTTTCTGCATATAAAATAGTCAAAAACAAGTGCTGAGGTGGGAAAACAGCTTACAAAATGAGCACAATGCAAACAGGCCTTAGAAAACCAATATAAACTATATATAACTGTTTATGAACGACTCAAAGACGCTTCATTGGTGAGCTGCCAACCTTAATAAGCGATTATCTGTTTGTACCGTTGGTTGTTTGTCGACTGTACCTGCTGTTGGGTCGGCTGGGTTAGCTTTCAAATGGTGTATGAGCACCGCTGGAGGAACGTTAACGCCACATGAGGAAACATTAACTGTTGCCTGGTGAATGAATCTTACACATTATTTATGGACGTCTGCGAGGTAAAAGAGTCAGCGACGGTTAAACTCCTTCTTTGACGATTGATCAGTTTGTGTTAATTAAAAACAGAAATAATCTTAAAACTTTGTTCTGATCAGAAAACATTTATTTATTTTTTACATTTATTTATTTTTCTACAAAACAAGACACTGCTTCTGCTTCCTGTTTAAACGACAACGTTTCTGAAGGAACTTGGTTATTTTTAGCTTTGGTGTGTAAATATGAGTCCGTCAGATGATCGGGTCCGACTCAGAGCCGGGGCGCTTCACTTCCTGTCCAGGTTGAAGATTTGTCGGCTCTCGACGAGGATGAACTCGACGATCTGGTTCTGGTAGACCATGTTGACCGCCATGTTTCCTCCGTCCAGCTCGGGCCACATCAGCGTTGGGCCGAACACGATACCGATGCCCTGAGTGGACATCAGGTTCTTCCTGGAGAAGGCCAGAACTCTAGAAAGCAGCAGGACAACAAAAGTGAGTGGAAACATGGGAACGTGTTTAAAGGACCCACCGCAGCTGCCCTCCGACAACAACCAGGAGTGTTGTGTATAATCAGTACTTATGTTGTTGCCGGCTTCAGGCAGGACAAAGAGGCTCCTACTGAGTCCAACGAGATGTCAGACAAAAGGTCAACATGTTGATATTCACAATCTGCACTTTGTTCTTTGATTTAACATGATGAATAATAGATATCATATAAATACAACAACAAAGTGACAATGTGACATTAACACCTGTGTAACTGAGACCACTTCTGTATCTGTTATTGCAGTTTAAACCTGTGTGAAGTGACTTAAAGGACAATACCACCATTTTTTCTCAGTCATCACTCTTCTTTCTTTCACTGACTGTAACTTTGAACTCTGTCTGTCCATATGTTTGTAGACGTACCTGTGCAGGTGGCTGAAGAGCAGCTTCATGGTGTCGTGGTTTGGTTTGGGCAGATCCTGGATCAGTTTCTTCACAGTCTGAACTTTGTGACTGGCTTCTTTGATCCCTGTTCAGAGAAACGACAGCAGCAGGAGATTAATATATGCAACCTATTGTAGTTCACCTCTGTGAGTCCAGAAGTGCATAAAGAAATGTAAGTAAGGGAATAAATAGGTTTGTGGAAATGAACAGGAGTAAAATGCAAAGGGAACGAGTTATACATACTATAGTTTATAGTATATAGTTTTACATAATATGAACATTTTCTTTTTTGACGTCTTTCTCAGTGAAGCTCTTTGCAACTAAAAATGAAGTTATCACTTTTTAATCGAGCTGTGTTCCCAAATATGAAGTAACATCTAATAATGTGGAAACATTTTGTATTTTCTCAGGTTTGACTCACTGATGGCCTCCACAAACGGCTGGAAGGACCTGAAGGGGAACAGCGGCTCCGGCAGCTCGCGGAAAAACATTTTGAGTGCTCCGGTGACGACGTGGACGTCCTCCCACTGACTGTGGTCCAGGTCCAGGTCCTCCTCTGGGGGGGTCAGACCAGAACAGACACGGCATCAGGTCATAATGTGAGTTGATCACTTCACTTCCATACGATCACTGTTGTTTACTTTTGCTTTGGCTCCGTTTTCACGTAAAAATTGGATTTAAAAAAGAAAAAAAGGGCGTACAGGCTCTGACATGTACTCAGAGTATCAGAGTAAAAAGTCTCCCTCTGAAGGACATTTGTGGTCAAAGCTAACTGAAGCTCACGTCATATTAATATAATCCAAAGACTATTAAAGTTCAACGTAGAGTCAGTAGGATTTGTCCCAGCTGTTCCTGAACGCACCACAAAGATAGTTGATTGTTGAGTCTCATTCCCAGGACGTCAAATAGCCACATTTTGTGTTGGTAAAGCGTCCCGAGCAGCAACAAAGAGAGACAGAAGAGAACATAAAGTTTCTGTTGAACCGACCTTGATCGACGATGAAGCGAAGTTTCTGGATTGTGGCCAGATTTCCACTGACTCTGTAGATCCCGTCGACGTCCAGACCTGAAGACACAAACACACATTTAATGAAAAAATATTTATAAAAAAACATCAAAGACCTCAAACCAGAACAAATCCAGTTGACGGCAGCCTCACCACTGACGCCGAACACTTGGCACACTCTGTGTCCATGTTTTTGTGTCCAAGTGACTAATGTGGACTCACTCATGGGAATAGTAGTTGAGTAAAGTATCTGGTAAATCTGATATTGTGACGGCTCTAATTAATACAGAAGTTTGAATGTTTATAGTTAATTTCTTCTGATTTAAAGTTTTTAAAAAAGCACATTTAAAAATGGAAATTAACAAAACTTGCGTCACTGAGCTGAAACTCAGGTACAGTACTTGAGTAAATGTACTTAGTTACATTTTATTAATGCATACAGTATTGTTGCCCAAGTTTTGACATTCACTCTGCAGTGTTAGACTTTGTCCACCAGGTGGCAGATGTTGATATTTTTTTTTTTTTTTTCATGGTTTCATTTTATTTTATTGGGGGGATAATCTCAGCGAATAATTGTCAAACATCCAGAAGACGCTGTGTATTTCTGATTGTCAAATCAAAACGTCATTATTGTTGTTATGGAAATATTTTAAAGGCAGGTGCTCTGATGAAGAGCACAGTGTGTCTTCATGCAGTGAAAAACAGAACGTACCTCGTTTTTCAACAGCATCCAAACAGATCTGAACGAACCTCGGCACCGTGGTTCCTTCACGCTCGCACAGAGTCGACAGATGGCAGCCGAAGACTCGATCTGAGGCGTGACGACATAAATCCTTCATGTTACAGATTCATTACTGAATTAATATACACACAAGTTCAGTTTTATGTTTTTAAAAGTCTCTAAATTCCTTCAAAATAATGTCAGAGTCACAAACGTCGTCACACAGATCCTGTTGATCGTCTTTAAACCTCTCTGACCTGTTCGCGTCCAGAGAATATGGATATACTGAAACAACAAGCGTGAATATTTCACTGAGTGGAAACATCAGAGAGCTGCAACATCACGAGCCACAGAGTTTAAAGTACAGTCAGAAAGAGCAGAAGAAAAGGATTCAAACAACCGTAAAACAAATTTAAAGTCGTGTAAAGAAGAAGCAGAGACCTTTGATGAGTCCTTTCTCCTGCAGCGTCTTCATGGACGGACGTCTGGTGATGAACTTCTTCAGTCTGTTCTTCACTCCGTTCTTGTCGGCGCTGTCGGAGGTGCTGTGTTTCAGCTTGGAGCTGCCGAACATGTCTGCAGGAAAAACACATCAGCATTAAAGCTGAAGTTACTGAGCGTCTGTCTGTGAACTCAACATCCGACAGATGATCAACGGGCTGTGTTCAGAAGAAGTCCGGTGCAACGATGGAGCTCATTGTCTGTACGTTGCTTTCTAAGTTTCCGTACTTTTAAAAAAGAACAAGTTGCAGCGCCCAGCGTGTTTTATCTGTATGGCCGAGTTGAAACTCTCTCAACTCTTCAGAAAGGCTCTGGTGACGTCACCGTGGCTCTTTGTCTTTCTCCTGGCCAAGACGATAATATTCAACGTATCTTTGTCTCCTATGGATCATTTCATCACCCACATCCTCCTCGCTGTCAACATATTGTTGTCAGAGAGCTTCAACGCTTCATCTCAGTGTGACGTCGGTTTGTTTTCACGGATGAAACCTCCAAATATGTAAATGTGAGCAGCAGAGATGAGTTTCCAGCGTTGGATTAATGCCAGGAGAGAATTAGATATGAAGATATCACTGAGCAGTCTTCAACATTACAAATAAATGTTAGTGAACAGTGACAGATGGATTCAACAAATCAATCCTTAAAACAATCATTAACATCACTTCACTCATCATTCAGTGTGAAATTACTCTCACACACAACAGGTCATGTGACGCATCGCTAATATTAAAGTATCTTTCTTTAGACGGAGCTTCAGACAGCCCGAAGACTTTCACTTTCTGTTCAACGGTTTGAGCACGACCGCCTCCGTCAGAGAGAGATTGATCTGTTAGTTAGTTAGTTAGTCTTTTTTAAACACAGCTGTCTGTGGACGCAGGGTGATGAGTCCTGTATTTAGGTCTGCGATGGCACCGTTCACACAGCCGGGTCACGTGCAGCTGACAGACTGGGTAATGTTGGTAAGAAACCTGAATGTACCAAAGTTACTCACTGATGGAGCGTCTGTGGACCGGGTTGCGTTGCTTGGCGCTGGGGGAGGCGGAGCCGTGTCCAGGTAGGGAGCTGTGTCGGGGCAGGTACTCTGTGCTGTTTGACCTCCGCAGAGGAAAACCTCCGTCTGCTTTAGTCTGAGCAGAAAAAGTGACAGGAAGTGTTTTGTTTCGGTAACAATCTGAAGAACAGTGGACAGGCAGACAGAGATGTAATTCACAGATGTCTCAGACGTAAACAGTGAACAGAATATCTTTGAGTTCTGGACATTTTAAAAGATCAATCTAAGACACAGTTGATAATCAAAGTAACAGCCAGTTTCTCAGTCCTTACTGAAGAGTCGATGGTCTTTCTGATGGCATCGTGCCATTTACTGGCGGTGGAGTAACTGTCAGCCTGGAGGAGGTACTCGCTTCCTGCGTTCGTTGTGATCTGGAGCAGAAGAAAACGACGAGTGAGGGAAAAAAAAGTGTTTTTAATGGAAAAAATGTGTTAAATTCAGTCCAAGTGTACAAAACAAGTAATCAGAGGGGAAAATACATCTGAGACATGAAGAGAAAAAACTGAGATTAGGATGAAATGTTGAGTGTTGAAGCCTGTAAAGGAACAGTTCACCCAAAAAGTGAAATCCAGTCATTGTTTTAAAACTTAAAAAACAACCAGATGTCTTCAAACAGCTCGTCTGCTGTGATCACAGTCTGCTGAAGAGAAGAGATCACACACTGATCTGAAGAGACGTCATTTTAAATCATCTCCAGCTGCTTCAGGTGTTCAGCAGAACGCTGCAACTCTGTTTTACTGTGAAGCTCCAGAAATGTTCTGTGGACTACGAGACTTCAGCTGACTTTATATGATCAGGAGGAGACGATGACTGAGCCTGACTTTATATCATCAGGAGGAGACGATGACTGAGCCTGACTTTATTTCATCAGGAGGAGACGATGACTGAGCCTGACTTTATATCATCAGGAGGAGACGATGACTGAGCCTGACTTTATATCATCAGGAGGAGACGATGACTGAGCCTGACTTTACATCATCAGGAGGAGACGATGACTGAGCCTGACTTTATATCATCAGGAGGAGACGATGGCTGAGCCTGACTTTACATCATCAGGAGGAGATGATGACTGAGTTTACTGATGATGATAAAACAAATCAATCTCTGAATTGAGTTTGCATTTAAGATGTCGGTCTAAAGGCTGAAAGAGGTTTAATCAGAGTCACTTTAGATCGAGAAGACATGAAAAGATCAAAACAAGGAAAAGTGAGACTCATTTCTTTCCTGTGGTGCTGGAATAAGAACAGGACCGATCCATGATCCGTCCTGATCCACCAGCAGCAGCCTCAGTGTAAAAACATCAACACGTTGGTTTGTTTGTTACCTGGAAGACGTTTTTCCTGCTCGACTTCTCCGTCGTCCACTCGATTACAGCTCCGCACAGATGAACCACGTCCGTCTTACCTCCTGGTTTCTGAACACAAAGTAGTTGGACACGAGGTCAGAGGTCAAACATCAACTATCAAGTAGAGATAAAATGTATTTTTCACCAGACTTTCTTCTTGTTGTCTGAAGAGACGAAGAGCTTTCACACCTGACTCGTTTCTTGTTGTCTCTCTTTATAGAGCAGCAGCTGGTCTGAGGTCAGCACGCTCCACATCTGAGTCCAGTTCTTCCTCTGCTTCTTACCGCCGTCTGAGATTTTAGCCACGTTCAGGTGTTCACCTTTCACCTGGACACACACACACACACACACACACGCACACACACACACGCACACACATGCACGCACACACACATTATTATAAATAAATAAAACACAATGAAATTGTCTCCATTTTGCAAAAGAAACAGTTTCTAAACAGAAAAATATTCTCGATGTTTCCACAACATTTTAATGAAAAACATTTTGACTCCTCTGTCTGTAATTCATCTTTGTGGACTTTTAAAATATTTTATTTTACATGTTAAAGTTAAATTATAAAAAAAAAAAAGTAGATAAAGTTGAAACTGAGATGTTGTGACGGTGCAGATGGTGATAGTGACTGAAAATAAATGTAAAATGTGACTCCACAGTTTAATTTTCTTAATTAAAGCCTTCAGACAAAAGTAGATTTTTATTGGTAACAGGCAGGAAAGATGTCTGAGTCGGTTTTGAGATGATAATAATGTTTCAGGACTCGGGTGAGCTGACTGTGATGAACTGTCGAGTCTCACCAGAGGTTCAGAACCGTCAGCTCCTCCTGCGCCGAACACGTTGTGCTGAGACTGATTCCTGCGATGTCGAGAGATCTGAAAGCAGAACGAGTGAATGAAAATCTGAGCCGCGCCCACTGTGAGATGAAAGATGTGTGTTTTCTCACAGGTTTCGGAGGAAGGTCGGACTCCTGCAGCACCATGGACTTGGACTGACTGAGGCGGTCTCCGGGGCTCTGTGAGCTCTTGATGCGCAGCTGCACGCCGCCCTGCATCGCCTGGCTGCGCTGTGGAGGCGGAACCAGCGGCGGCTGCTTGGCGGCACTCTGGAGGTTCGTGATTCTGCGTGTTAGGGTTTGCAAACACTTCAGTCATTTGGATTTAAAGGAAAAGTCTGGTGGTTTGTGGTGGCAGGTTCAGTTCCACTCCACAGAGGACAGACTTCGTTTGTTGTGTGAGCGAACGAGCTTCATTTCTAGTTTTTTGTCCTGAAAAGCTCAACATGAAAAACTTGAGCTTCAGGAAGGGAACCGGTTTTGTTTAAGACCGAGCTGCAAAATAATTTGTAATTTTGTGAGGAACTGATCACTGCAACTCTACTTGTGGTGTCTTGTAAACCCACGAGGGTACTGATCCGATCAAATCATACAATTCTGACTTGACAACTTGAAACTGAACAAAGTTCAGCACAGCTTAACAAACCAGCAGAAATCAGCACATTGGGCCTCCCCGAGCTGCTCGGTGCAGAATATAAGATAAAAGTATTAAAAAGAAGATAAAATAGAACTGAAGAAGAAACCGAAAATCAAATTGTTATTCAGAATAAAATAGGCAAAAGGACGATCAGCACAGTTTCTAGAAAAAAGAATAAAAACATGAATAAACAGATAAAAAATAGTCGGGACTCATTCACACATGTTGATCTGTAATAGATTTATCTTCCTCTTGTGTGTGAAATCCATTTCACTGTGGAGGGTGAGGGTCACCCTCCTGAACAGGTGTCATATGACAACACACCATAAAAGGGCATGCTAATCATGTAGCAACATAGTCATGTAGCAACATAGTCATGCAGCGTACCCACGTAACAGGAAGAAGCTCAGCTAAAAGCACATCACAAACGTTTTACACAAACCAGACACGATTCAAACACAGAGAAAGCAGAGTGCACAGCCACAGCGCTGCTGTTAGCCATCACAGCACTTCATGCTAACCAGACAAACAATGTGCCAGATAACAGCTGAGACAGAGTCAAGGCCAAAAACAGTGATAGTGTACCGTGTTCAGACTTCCTTTTACTCCGACCAGTGAGATCCATACTGACGCTCACGCTGCTGCACAGATCTCACGAGTGTTTCCTCTGTTTTACTTTGGTGCCAACACTTTTCAGTTAGACCTTGTAGTTGCAGAGATCCACTTTTCAATTTGTGACAAGGGATTTTCAGATAATTCAGATTTTTGTAGGCTAGTTCTTGTAATGGAGCTGTCCTCACAACAACTGGAAAATGATATTGATTTGATGATGTGGATTTTACTCCAGACTTCATCAGCGAGGGTCAGTGACCGTACGAGCTGGAAACAGATGGATAGCCGCTGTCTGTGAACCGACTTCAGACCTGGAAGCTTGAAGTTTCTCCGTGTTTTACGTTGCTTTACTGTTAATTTTGTAGGTCAGCTGCTGAAGCAGGTGTTAGCATGTTGCTCAGCTAAAGTGGGGCGATGATGGCCATTAATTAAGAGACAGTCGGAAAAACTGTGTGAACGTTAAGCCTCATTTAATGTCAACTAAATGACCAGTTTGATAATAATAATAATAAACTTTATTTACATAGCACTTTTTAAAAACAGTTTACTAAGTGCTTTGACAAAACAAAGCAAAATTGCAGAGGACAAACGAAATAAAACTCATTTATAGTTAAACAATTTGAAACAAGTAACTGAAGAACAGAAGTAATGATAATTAATAAAATAAGCAAAATAACCAAATGGAAATAAATTAAAAAGTAAGTAAAATAAACAAAATGTTTAATTTTCTTTAATTAATTTATGTATTTAGACTTTTCTGTAGTTTCCAAGTTTGATCTCTAGAACGTTTAAATGGAGGACTGTCTGAAAGACTGGTGCTGTGCTGGTGGCTCCTCAATGATTCATGTTATGGACCCTGCAGAGATGATCCTGTGCTGTCTGTGAATATTTTTATTTTAGGTGAATTTTTGTGATTAAGTATTTCTTCCTTTATTAGCTCTGTTTCTGTTGAAATAATGTTGGTGAACGTTGGGTTAGCGTTGGATCCAGAGCAGTCTGAGGACTGTTTCTTGTTTGGGTTCCTGTTTGCAGCTCTGATTGCTTCACTGTGGTTACACAACATTTGTCCTTCTGACACCAACAAGGAAAAGCTCAGCTAAAAAAAAAAAAAGTGGAAACCAACAGTTTCACATGAAGCCTTCTTCTGACAAAAAAGTACTTTTTTATTACCAATACTTTAACTTTATTTTTCTATTACTATATTTGATCCTGTTTTCATGTTTTATCTCTCGCTGAGTCACTGTGTCTGTGACTCTTCAGCTGCTGTAACAAGAAACAATGAAGTCTTATCTTATCTGAGTTAAACCCGAAGTTACCTCAATAACCACAAATGCTGCCTCACAGCACCGGCTGGAGTCACTCTGTGTTTGTGGGGTTCAACATTCATTCATACAGTGTAAATGATGCTTGCAGGTGCTGGCTTTAACTTTCTCCGTCCAGACTTGTCCCTGACAGTCCAGAGGATTGAACCAACAACCTTCGGTTGCAGGGTTGCTTATATAACCTTTAAAGGAAGAGTTCACCCAAAATGTAAACTCAGTCATCATCTCCTCCTGATGATATAAAGTCAGGTGAAGTCTCGTAGTCCACAGAACATTTCTGGAGCTTCACAGTAAAACAGAGTTGCAGCGTTCTGCTGAACACCTGAAGCAGCTGGAGATGATTTAAACATCAGATGTCTCCATGCAGCTCGTCTGCTGTGATCTCAGAGATCACCACCTGATCTGAGGAGACCAGATTAAACCCTTTTTAAAGAAAAATCTTCTTCTGAAGTCACGAGCTCGACCATGCAGCGAGTGTAAATAAAGTCTATGCAAATAAATGTAGGATATCGTGGCTTCCGGAGAGCTGTCTGGGGCCATTTCATGTGTTTTTCCCAGCTAACTTCAGCAGACTTTCCACCAGAGGTGGGAAGTAACAAAGTACAAATATTTGTTACTGTACTTCAGTACATGTTTCAGGTATCTGTACTGTACCTGAGTATCTCTGAGACTTTCCCTCTCTACATCTGAACACAAACATCTGAACTTTCTCCTCCTCACAGCTTCAAAACAGCCTCGTTACTTTAGTTTGATGCATTTGAGGTGAATTATGGATTATTGTTGTTTGGCGTCATCGCAAAGACGTAAAAGACGTGAACAGACAGAGAGGGAGGCTGATGGGGAGAAAACGCGTGTTAGTGTCTCGTATCTGCAGAGAGTTTCTTATTTTCTCTCTTTGTTGCTGCTCGGACGCTTTACCAACCCAACATGTGGCTATTTGACGTCCTGGGAATGAGACTCAACAATCAACTATCTTTGTGGTGTCTATTACTTTCACTGGAGTAAACAAGTTGAATCAGGGGACAGACTGTGAGGACTTTTACCACCTCTGCCTCCCATCAGCATGGGAGTGAGGACATCATGGCTGTATTTTCGTTTTTATGTCGACTGTTCCTTCACGACACCGCTGCCTCGTCCGAATCACTATTTGTCAGCTGGTCCACAGAGGGAGAAATAAATAATGATGCCAATGAAGAAGAAGAGTGTTTTATAAAACAAAGTTCTTGCAGATACATTTTATCATCAATATCACCATTTATTGGAGGATTATAGAAGAGTGCAGCTGCTGTCAGCACGTATCTAAAACCCTCCTTAAATAACACATTCAGCAACAGGAAACAAACTGAAACCCTTCATACGGAAGCTGAAGCTTCAGTCATGCATGAGGTCTTATCACCTCACGATATGTGAGAGTAAACTGTGAAGTTGTTTCCACCCTCAGAGGATGAAGGCTCAACTTTGACTCACGACATCCGTCTGTTTAAAGAATACACAAGTGAAAACAGTCAGCTCATGTAAGTTCACCCTGTCCATCACACGTCGGTGAGTTCAGGCCTACAGATGAATAAATTAAACCAAGCAAGTGTCACAGCCGCTAATGATGAAGAAACCTGCAGACGGACGCCAACACGAACCAACCACCAAGACAACAACAGCGAACCTTTGAGTTATAAATCCTGACAACCTGACAGATCATTTAATGTGATCTTACCTCGTACCCGCCATCTCTGTGTGTCACTGATCACAAAAGACGAGATGCAGAGCGCCGAGGACTGGCTGTTAGAGGAAGTATGATTCATCACGTGGTTGCTTCAAACCAGCCGTCTCTCACTCTAAAACTGCCGCAACCTCCCCATTTCCTGAACAGAAAACGTCCAACCTCGCTCTCATGAGACGAGACGAGAGCAGTTTGTCACTTCTGTCAGTGTACGAACATCAACAGTGACAAACTTTCTTTATTTACACTTTATAAATCTGCCGCTGTGAGTGCTGGTTAATACGGATGCTGAGTGACTCACAGTGACATTTAATCAGAGAGCTTTGTGTCTATGTTAAGTGTCACTGGCAGTTGAACCCACAGAACAGAAAGAGTAACCAACTCTGCAGCTCTCCAGAGGTTTTCTCTTCTTTATGACACATTCAGTCTCCGGCAGCTGTTTACAACAAACAGTCTTAAATGATAAATGCTAAATCATTATTTTAAAACCTTTTCAACTGGTTGTGATCAAGACACACAGTGACAGTGTTGTAAAAAGTACCTCGAAGTAAAAGTAAGATATTAAAATATTACTTTGGTAAAAGTGAAAGTCACCCGTATGAAGAGTACTTGAGTTAAAGTCTGAAAGCAGATTTAATATGCTCATTAAATTTGAAAGGAGAAACACAAATGACTTTTTACACCATAATTTTGACTTTTTTTCTGATAGTTGTGATATTTTTAATCTAATAATTTAGATTTTTTTCCTCATTATTATGACTTCTCGGATATTTTCAACTTGTTACACCACAACACGACTTTTCATTTTATAATCTCAACTCTTCTCCTCATAATTATGACACTTATGATTTTGACTCCTTCACAAAATTATTACTTTTAATCTCATAAATTTTACCTTTTCACTCATAATTATTACTTTTTTATCATTTTATATTTATGGCTTTTAATGTCATCATTTCGACTGTTTATACGATAATTATTGCTTTTATCTCCTAATTTCGGTTTTGTATCTCATAAACTGACTTTTCATCGCCAAATTTCAACTTTTTATCTGATAATAATGGCAATTTATCTCATCCATGTGCAGTGGCGGATTTAAGAAATTTGGGGCCCAAGGCAAAGGCAGGCATGGGGCCCTCTGAACTGAGAAGACAACACACAAAACAACAGGTCAATTATACAGACACATACATTTTAACAGAATACACATGTATTATGTGTTTTACCTGTTGTCCCTCTCTTCCTGTCCCTTTTTCACGTTGTCTCTCTCCCTCATTCTGAAAACAAACACACAAACACAGTATCAGGCTCTGACCCAGTGGTGAAGTGTAAGTATATTTACTCAAGTGCTGACGTAGACATTTTAGGATTTCATGCAACTTCAATTTGTCTGCTCCGCTGTATCTCAGAGGCAAATACTGCACTTTCTACTCCACTACTGTACATCATTTACGTTGCTGGTTACATATTTCAAACCCTTCCTGCCCAGTGAAAACCATGTACCCTCAAAATGATGATTTAATGCTAATATTTGTGATAAACTGAAAGAGTCTTCCTTTGTGGGGCGACTTCTTCAGCCAAAACTCTTTAAAAAATCGTCTGGGGCCGGCTGGAAAATACATCATGACAAGACTTCAGTGAAGTTAGTTTTAAGTTGGATATTCGACATTCGCAGCCACTCCAACATTTCAAGTGCACCCGTATTACAGACTTTACAGTAAACACACGGAGAAGACGGCTACAGCGTGTACCGACTTCCTGTTTTCAAAATAAAAATGTGGGATATTTAAAGCAGAGATACTGTGTTTAAAGCTATTGAGAAGCTATTGAGCTAAGATGCTAATATTTACATATAGCCTAAAAATTATGTAATAAAAAATTATGAACAGATGTAAAATGTAAAAACAAGAGGTGTATCTCATGCAGCCAGTGTAGTTACATGATCCCAACATGATTTTGAGTCAATTGGTCACATGACCTGGACGCTATTGAGCTAAAATGCTAATATTTACATATAACAATTAATAAAAAATAATAAAAATTAATAAAAAATATGAACAGATGTAAAATGGCAAAACAAGAGGCGTATCTCATGCAGCCAGTGTAGTTACATGATCCCAACATGATTTTGAGTCAATTGGTCACACGGTTAAGGATACAGTGCAACATCCATGCAGGATACAATGATTGCATCCTGCATGGATTTCAGCTCGTCACACTAACGGAAACAGGAAGACACAGACAGTTATGTCAACACCTAGCAAGATAGAAAAAGTTTCCTCTCTGTTAGCTCTTACTACAAAACATGTCTTCAGGGACACGCATCAATTGATAACATTTTGAACTGACATTGGCACTGACACTGACAACGGTCATTTTTATAATCTATTTTACAAGTGAAGTCCCAGCAGCTAAGTCAGAGCTTTAAGGTCTGAACATTAAATGCAATTGTATAAATCACTGGCTTTACATCTTTGATCAAGAGTTTGACCCATATCATTTTAGAAATGTCATATTTTACCTTTTAGAATTATCTATTGAACAGTGTATCTCCATCTTGGGGGTAGTAGTTGTTAATAACTTCCTTAAGTTACATAGTTTCTGATGTTTTCTCAGCCTCTGTAGCAAATAGAAACGAAATTCAAAGCTTACTTCAAAATGACTCATACTCTTCCGCCTTCAAGGAATACTTATCAATATAAGGGGAAAAAAATCTCCCCTTGGACAGTTTTGATACTCACTAGTTCATCTGTACACGACGGACCCTCCCCAACAGGTGTCGACGTCGTCGTTGTTGTACCTGTCGGGTGTGGGTTGCTAGCCGCTGCCACTGCCACTGCCACTGCTACTGCTGCTGCTGCTGCTACTGCTGCTGCTGCCACTACTGCTGCTGCTGCCACTGCTGCTGCTGCTGCTGCTGCTACTGCTGCTGCTGCCACTACTGCTGCTGCTGCCACTGCTGCTGCTGCTGCTGCTGCTGCCACTGCCACTGCTACTGCTGCTGCTGCTGCCACTGCTGCTGCTGCTGCTACTGCTGCTGCTGCCACTACTGCTGCTGCTGCTGCTGCCGCTGCCGCCGCTGCTGCTGCTGCCAGTAGTCACTTTCTGTAACTTGGAGATCAGCTTTCTGTTTTCCTCCTTCTCTCTCCTCTTGTCAGCTCGGCTGGGGCAGCTTCTTTTCATCTGTCTCTTTTCTTTACTTTTCTCTTCTATACTCTCCTCTTCTTCTCTCGCCACTTGGCGCCGTTGTTTTCGTTTTGCTGCTGTCTTCCTGGATCCGTTCTGCACATGCGCAGTAAGATGGACTGATCCAATGTAGTGGAGACTGAAGGGGGGCCCGACACACACATAATACGATTAGCATTCTGCTGCATTTTAGCGAGAGGATTTTAATCTAAAACATAATTAATGTGCGCAAATAAGTAATAACTGTATTAACCACAAGTGTATGAGGATTTTTATGGGGCCCTCAGGAACGTGGGGCCCTAGGCAACCGCCTAGTTTTGCCTAATGGTAAGTCTGCCCCTGTCCATGTGATGAGATAAAGAGTGAAGGCTGAGTGAAGGCTGTTCATGTCCCCTCCTGTGAGATTATTGATCAATAATACTGGTCGATAGAGGGCGCTGCTGAACTTTTGAACTTGAGACAGGTCAGAGGTCAGAGGTCAGGTTAGGTGAATGATGGGCATCTGTGAGCAAAATGGAGCCCCACCGGACACTTGAGAGGCCAAACTAGAGCTAAGAAAAGAAAAGAAGCAAGAGGTCTTTGTGCCCTGAAGCCACTACTCCACCACCTGTTCACTGCTTGTACCTACCTGAAAACGGTTGGTTGTCCAGAGCGATACGCTCCATCAGTTTCTGAGTGATGCCTTTTGCCCTCAGGTGGTCGCGGTTGTAATTCTTGGCTTTATCCAAGGACTGTAGAAGAGGCAGCTGTTTTTCTCCCGCCGGTTACCTGTTGTCTCCCCGTGTCCTTGTTTGCTGTTAAAAAACTTTAGCACCGCCGACATTTTAAACTTCTCCCTCACTCCGCTGCAGGTTGACGTAGGTGACGTGTCACGTCGCACCAAGCACATAATCCTTGCGCCGTCGGACATTTCATCTGATTTAATCGAGTTATTGACTTATATCGGCGTGTTATCCAATAGCCGATAGTTAATTCTCAAGTTAATATTGGCTGATACCGATAGCTTGCTAAGATAAGATTATATCCCTAAGACATAAGTAATAAGATGTAATAAAACGTCCTTGAGAACGGACTGGGAGATACTTTATTGAATGAATAGTCCGTAAATACCTGTGAATAAACATTCAGACCACTTTTTTCACGAGTTGTTCCTGATTAACTATCAACCAGCTTACTGAATCATTATTGTTTTTGTGTTTCAGTTACCAAACAGACTCAGTAATTACGAGGTGTAAACAAGTCAGACCCTTAATATCAATTGTATACACTTTTAACTTATTGTGATCTTTCAATTAAAACAGAAGAATGATAAAGAAAGGGACACAAATAACCACCGCAGAGACATCCTATAGTGCTGATAATCATGCTTTATTAAATCAATAATTGGAGAAAAACTCAAGGAGGCTGCGAAAATAATCAACGCTAACAACTCTAACTTCAATCAAACCAAAGTGCTGAGCGACCCACAAGATCATGCTACTCCGTCCTCGTTGAACGCAGCGGTGGTTGGTTTTTGCTGCAGTACATCTGCTTGGGGTCGCACAGCTTGACAGACATGAACTTCTAAAAACTAACACACAAACACACCACAGACCTCCAAGAGACAGCTCTGCCTCTGCAAACAAGCACAGGATTGACTCTTATTTACTGTAATTGGCCAGGTTGATGGTATGACTGAAGAGTTCAGCAGGTGGTCGTTTGCCAGAAGCAGAGCACAAAACAAAAAATAAACACTTGTGCTCAGGGAGTGCAGGCCGCACGCACTGTGAGCATGTCATCGAAATGGCGGTATGACATAATCAGTCAGAGCGCGAGGTTCAGTCATCCTGCTTACATGAGGGTAGATGCAAACAGCACTCAGGATCTCACGCTCTTGTTACCATTCAAAAGCACCGCTCCCACTCTTCAGCAGTGCATTCATAGTTCTGTCTCTGATTGAGTTAACGTCAACAGGGAGCCTCTCCACCTGTTGAGGCAATCTTAAGACTTCAACTTATCGTTGAGGCACAGAGTTTAGTTTCTAAGTTTAACAGGGTATTCGTTCCTAGTGAAACTTTCTCCTGTTAAACCACATTAGTTTCATTTTGTTTCAGTTAATATTATTGTCATAAATAACAATGCATACATTTCCCATAACCGTTAAATTTCGGCTATATACATTATGTACATGTCACAGAAAAATGGATCAAAAATCCTAAGTCATAGTTATCCAATATGGCACATTTTATAACAACTTTAGACTTTAGTCTAGTTTGGCATAAATTAATGTCAAGATTGGTACAAAAATAGTTCATATTTACAAGAACAGAAATCCAGATCTTTATCAAGTAGATTATTTCGCTCAATTAATAAATAAAAAGGCATGGAATTAGGGAAAGGGGGAAGATTGGAAGAAATTTCTTTTTTTTTTTTTTACACTGATCGAATGCTAATGTGAACAGTCGCTGTGTCGGACCCGAGCTCATTGGATAGTTTGAGGGTGTATGTTCCAGCGTCTTCCTCCCTCACCCCGGTGATGATGAGCGTGGTCAGGTCCTCTGTGGTCTCGATGTGGAAGCGTCCACCAGCAGTCACCTCGATGGTTTTGCCACTGCGGGACCACTCAATGTGTTTGGCGTCGCCAGAGAAGGCGCATGCGACTGTCAAGATTTTGCCTGGCTCAATGCTGATGTCTTCTGGGAGAGCCTCAATTCTGGGAGCAGAACCTTGAAACCAATAGTACATGTATATCAGTGCACGTGTTTAGATACAATTTTGGTGACCACACTATTTAACAACAAAAAGTGGCAATTCTGTTGCACATGAATATTAGTGTGGAAGTGAGAAAGCTGAAGCAGAGCTTCACTTCAAATAACACGAAATGCAAAGACCCATTGTTAAACGGGCTTCATTACGAATAGTGTCTTACCAATTGCTCTGAATGAGGATCCCTCCATGTGGGACGCCATCTCCGTGAGACTGCTGGAGCTCATTGCATATGTCTCAGATGCCATGGAGGACATGCTGGACATGGACATGGTCTCAAACTTCATTTCAGCTGCCATGCTGCCGAAGGAGCTGGATTCCATCATGGACGACATCATCGCCTGCTGGGAGGAGGAAGAGAAGGACGACGACTCCTCCACAGTATGCATTTCTTTCTTCATCATCATGGATGAGCTTATGGATGATGCGGACTCCTTGTGACTCATCATTGATCCTAAGGGGAAGGGGTGGAAACAGTAAATACACAAATTTTAACAATGACCTTAGAATTAAAGCTATGTCAGTATTTCTTTAAATTAGTATGAAATTAGAATAAATCTACTGGGATATTTGAGCAATGTTTTCACCTTTAAGTGTCAGTTGCTGCTCACGGTAGGCTTTAATCTTCATGCGTATGGACTGGAACACCTGTCCGGTAAAGGAGAAGGAGGATTTGGATACTCCTCCTTCTGAGGTCATCTCACAAATGAACTCTCCCTGATCACTGTCTGCCAAGTCATGGATTAGAAGGCTGCAGGAACCCTCAGAGTAGTGCATCTCAAAGTGGCTGCTCTGTGAAAGCCTCTTCCCGTTGACATACCACACCACCTCCCTGACGCTGCTCTCACAGACACAAGACATCCTGACAGAGCCCTCACAGGCCTCAGCTGTTAGCTGACTCAGGACCTTGGGAGGTTTCGGGATTGGGGACTTGACAGTAGGTGGAGACATAACCCTCTTGGGGGACATGATGGGAGGAGGAGACTTCATCCTAGGAGGTGATTTGATTCCCTCAGGCTCGGGGGACTTCAAGGCCCTCGGTGATTTGATTCCTGAAGGTTCTGGGGACTTGAATCCTTTTGGTGTTCTGATTCCAGCAGGTTCTGGGGACTTGAATCCTTTTGGTGTTCTGATTCCTGCAGGTTCTGGAGATTTGACACCCCGAACTGATTTTACTTCCTCGGGTTCAGGAGACTTGATTCGTGGTGGTGACTTGAGTCTGGGTTCAGGAGATTTTAGACCTCTTGGTGATTTAACTCCCTCAGGTTCAGGAGATTTGACACTTGGAGTTGGTGATTTCCAGGAGGGAGCTGGAGAAGGTGCAGATGGCTCAGGAGACTTGACGCTCCTAGGAGATTTCATCCCTTCCGGTTCAGGAGACTTCACACTTGGTGTGGGTGACTTAACACTGGGCGTTGGTGACTTCACACTGGGTGTTGGTGACTTCACACTTGGAGCTGGTGATTTACTTGAAGGCTCAGGAGACTTGACACTAGGGACAGGGGAAGTTATGGAGGGAGCAGGTGACGTTACCGAAGGCTCTGGTGACTTAACACTAGGAGTGGGTGACTTTACAGATGGTTCAGGGGACTTGACAGTCTTGACCTCCTCTTTGGGAGCTGGTCTGCGGATGGTCAAGGTGAAGTGAGCCTCCTGTCTACCTGCTGAGTTCTCTACCACCACAGTGTAACTGCCCTCATTGGAGGTAGTCACAGAGGAGATCTCCAGGCTGGATTTGTACTGAGTGGTGGTGACCTGGACATGATGAGATGATACAATGGTTCTGCTCTCGTGTATCCATGTTACACTGGGAGCAGGCTCCCCATCAATATCACAGGAGAATCTGGCTGTCTCTCCCTCTGCAACGGTCACAGACTGGGGCTTTGTGAGGATTCTGGCAGGAAGAGATGGCTTCACCTTGTGGACAGCAACTTCCTCAGCAACAACAGCAGATGATGACTTCAGTTTAGCTTCAGATTTGGTATGTTTCCCAGTCAGGGAAAACTTGTCAGATGAGTACGAGGAATCAGATGACAAGTATTCAGTAGAGGCGTACTTGATAGATGAGTCAAACCTCTCAGCAGAAGAATACCTCTCAGCAGAAGAGTACCTCTCAGCAGAAGAGTACCTCTCAGAGGAGGCAGCATATCGTTCCCGTGTGACAACCTCATGTGTCTCGGTGAGCTTAGACTTGCTCTCTTCTACCTCAAGGTGGGTCTGGGAAGCATAGCCAGCTTTGAAGTGGGTGGTGTGGTAGTGGTCGATTCGAGTGACTTCAGGGACATATGCTTTGGGAGCATCCTCATCTCTGCGACGAGAGGAGAAGGTGGTGTAGCCGCCGCCTGACACATCAAGTGTGGCATAGTCAGAAGCCTCTCCCTTGGAGTTGGAGCACACACAGCGGTACGTGCCACTGTCCTCTTCCTGGCAGTCCAGAATAGCGATGGACAAAACACCGCTCATGTTCATGAAGACGTATTTCTCACTGCTCTCAGAGATTTCAGTTCCATTATGGAACCACTTCACCTCGGCCTCTGGCTTGGATTGAATATTCAGGGTGAATTTGGTCTCTTGGCCGATTGGTATGCGATGAGAGCGCATCCTGACAGTCACACGAGGAACATGGTCCAGGCTGAAAGGTGTCTGGCTAACCACCTGATATTTCCTCTCAGACTTCAGAGCAGCCTTTCTGGCCTCATAGCGGGACATTATGTCAAAGCGAGCAGTGCGCTCAAACCTGGAGGAGGAGCGGGATGACCTCTCAACAGACCTAATGGGACTGGGAGAACGTGGACGGGTCCTCTCAGGAGTGGGGGACCTCCTCCCCACAATCTCTCCCTCTCCTTCCATAGGAGGCCTTGCACGTGGTGGTCTGATCAGCTCTGACACTGGGCGCATCAGCTCGATGTATGTGGGAGACAGTGACCGTCTCCTTCTTGTAAACTCAGAAATGGTGCGTTTCTTCTTCGTCTCACTAACCTCGACAGCCTCTCGCCTGACCTCATGCCTTTTCTCTTCACGTTCCATGGCAAATCGGACAGGGCTGCCAGAAGGAGAGGCAGAAAAGCCGAGCTCCAGTTCATCCTCCAGCATAGATTTTTCCTCCTCTGTTCTCCTCATGGTGTGGTAGTCATCCACAGGCATCAGCTCCTCGTCACTAAGGTCTCCCAGAGATCTCCTCCTGGATCTGAAGGAGGCCTCCGATTCAGGAGAGGGTGAGCGGCGGGCCGGCCTGACAGTCTCTAGATCATCCAGAGTAAGTTTTGGAATACGCCATCTAGGCCTGTACTGGTCGGTGATTCTAGGCAGGGGCATGACGTAGAACTGCTCCCACCTGGACAGGCGAATACGTCTCTGCCTCTTCTGTACAATTCTCTCCATCCTCTCTGGAATCTCATACTGGTCTCTCAGCTTTCTGTACCACTTCATGTCAGAGAGAGGCACAAACTGTTTGATACCTTTGTCCTCATCCAGAACTCTGGGATCATGTACTATAGGTTCAGGTATCTCATATGGCATGAAGATCCTCCTCTCCTCCTCCAGCTTCTTGGTCTCAGACTTCTCCACAGTGATATCAAACTCTCCCTCAACGTTCTTGGTGCTGACTGCAGGCTTGTAAATATCTGCAGCAAATTTAAGAGCCTCTTGTGCTGTGGGGTTGAGAGCCACGAGCTCCTCAGTGGCAGCAATTTGCTGAGCCATCTTGTTAGTCTTTTCAATTTGTTTCTGTACATGTCTGTATTTCTCCTCTTCATTCTTGTATTCTCTCCTAGTGTAGGTGAGGCGGTCCACCTTCAGTGTAGCTTGGCAGCTTGCAGAGCCAGCAGAGTTGGTTGCAGTAACCTTGTACACACCAGAGTCCTCAAGCAGAGTCTGTCTGATGTGCAAGATATGGTAGTCAACGTCTTCCTGTATGACAACAACCTTGTAACCAAACTGAAGTGGTTTACCATCCTTCTCCCATTTCAGAGTAGGGGCTGGGATTCCAGAGACTCTGAGCTCGAAGCGGACGCTATGTCCTTCAACACAGTCAACATTAGCCAGCAGACGTTTGAACATGGGCCTCATAGTTTCCTCCATCACAGGATGAGGTGTCACAGTTAAACGGGCCTTACAGCTGTCTTCTCCAAACTTGTTGTGGGCCATGACGGTGTATTCAGCATCATCACTGATATCCAAGTTGTGGATCATCAGCTGGTACAGACCCTTATCACTGGTGAACGTATACTTGCTGTCATCATCACCTGCCTTGATTCTCTCTCCATTCTTAAGCCACGCTACATGCGGCTCTGGGTGCACTGTAATAGTGACACCAAAGCGGACATCTTCTCCTATGTAGGCGGAGCGATTGTAGAGAGGCAAAGTGAACTCTGGTGGTCTCTGCAGGAGTCTAGTCTTGTCGACTCTCCTCCTCAGTTTCTTAATGGAGCGGCTTATATAGTGCTCTCTGATGCTCCTTACTGTCTCAACAAAGAGCTCTCCATAAGCACTATCCTCTCCATCGTCACTGACCACCTTGCATTTGTACACTCCATCATCACTTTCTCCAATGTCCTTTACATAGATGCTGGCAAAACCATTACTATAAGTAATTTCATACTTGGGGCTTGGGTGCAGCTGACGGTTACCAAAGTACCATGACACCTGTGTACTCTTGTCATAGTTAACAATGCTACAAGTGAATCTGACATGGCCACCTTCCTCAGCTGAGCAATGCATGACTGGACCAGTGCGGAGACCATGGTACTCAGTTCCAATCTTCACTTTACCCACAGCCAATCCTCTCTGGTTCTTGAAAGCACCACCATACGCCACACGAGCTACTGATACAATAGTATCTGTCTTCTTAACCAGACACTGATAGTACCTTCTGTGTCTCAGTGTCTTAATGATCTTATTGCTGACATGTTCTATCTTCATCTTGAGCCATGGGTGCTCCAGAGCCTCATGGGCCGTCATACGGAGCCTCCTGTCCTTGACTAACAGTCTGTCCACAAAGTCCATAGCCTCCAGGCTGATGTCCTTAAATGCTTCACTGTCAAAGACATACTCACAGTTGGAGATGTTCTCAATCATCTTTGTAGTGGACTCTGCTGCAAATGGATTAAGGCCACTGAGCAGAACGTAGGCCATTACACCAACAGACCACATATCAGTGGCTGTTGTGACCAGGTCGTGACGGTGGATTTCAGGGGCACAGTACTCCGGAGCTGAGAACAGCATTCTGATGTTCTCTCCTGGCACCAACAGCCTGGCCTGGCCCATCTCGATAATCTTTATGTTGGTGCTTCTCCTTGTGGTGTAGATAATGTTGTCTGGGCGGATATCAAAGTGGCCAAAGTTATGGCTATGCAAGAACTTGAGGGAAGAGCAGACTTGTCTGAGGTAGCGGACTATCTCCTGCTCTGTAAGCTCAAAGTTGCTTGTGCCAAGGCGCTCAAAGATGTCAACTCCGGAAATGAATTCAAAGATCAGGATGATCTCCTCCATGCTTTCAAAGTATTCATGTAGGTAGATGATATTCTTGTGCCTTGCTACATTAAGGGCCTCAATTTCCCTGAGAACCAACTCACGATCAGTTCCTTTGACCTTGATAAACTTGGCCATGAAGGTCTTCTTTGTGGCAATCTCTGTGCAGCGGTGGACCACCCCGAACTGGCAGCGAGCAAGTTCCTCAGAGATGATATACTTGGAGGACAGCTCCTTCACCTTGTAGAACAGTGCCTCGTCCTTGGTGATTTCTCTGGTTTCATCCACTTCCTCATCATAGTTCCTAATCACAGACTTGTCTTCCTTTGTAGTGACGGGCTCAGTTGGCCCAGAAGGAAGGCTTAGGCCAAACTGATTTTCAGCAATGACGCGGAACTGATACTTGGTTTTTCCGAAAATATTGATAATGGTGATGCTGCAGTCAGTGGTCTGTCCAGCACGGATCCACCTGTCAGCAGTGGTGGGACACTTCTCCAAAATATAGTTAATGATGTCGCTTCCACCATCATTGGCAGGGGGCTCCCAGGTAAAGGTGATGGAATCCCGAGCAATGTCACTGACAACGAGTCCCTTTGGAGCGTCAGGTATGTCAGCCACGTTAACCTCAATGGTTTGCTTGTCCATTCCGAACCTGTTCTTTGCGGTAATAATGTAGTAGCCAGTATCCTTCCTCTGCATTCCCTTTTGGAAGACCAGGGAGGTGAAAGACCTGGTGGTGATAACTTGGTGATAAGGAGAATTGGAGAGGATTTCCTGACCCTTCTGCCAAGTGATTGCAGGCTCAGGTTTGCCAGAGATGGGGATCTTGATGGTGATGTGATCGCCACGGACAGCATGAACTGCTCCCATTCCCTGGAGCTCCTTGGGCAGGTGAATCTTAGCAGGAACTGGAAATGAAATTATTAAAAAAAAAACAGTTAGTTTGACATTCATTGGGGTTTTTATTTCAGGAATGACACTTCAAACATCATCAATAATTATCTTGCTTTACATAAATTATATCATTACCTTCCACTTCCAGGTTCGCAGTCATAGAGATGGATCCTGAGGGGTTGGTTGCTCTGACTTGGTAAACTGTGGCATCATTCTCATCAGCAGCAGTGATGACCAGCTGGTAGTAGCCTCCCTTGAACTCCTGTGCTTTGATCTTGGTTCCATCTGCCAGGATCTCCTTTCCACTGCGGTACCATTTTACCATAGGCTTGGGATGTCCCACCACCTTGTCATATAAAAAATAGCCAAGTTAGGTAATTCATGAAAAAGAGCTCAAAACATAGACTTGTGCTAAATTAAAAGTAATGTCCTACTTTCCCTGTATACTACTGTACCATCTACTGAGTCACAGGAGAACATCTATATATTTAATCTCTGAGCATCCAGTAAAGAGTTCAAACCTGTGTTTGGACTGAAACAGGGGGAAACTCCTTCCCCTTAATCAGATGAAACTGATGTCAGTCTTCTCAGTTTACTCTGGATGTCCCATCATAGTTTTAATATAGCAGCAGTTGATTGATTTCTTCAAACAAATGCAATGTAGTTAATATTGTAAAAGTACCTTAGTGACAAAAGTGGCATTGGCGTGGTATTTGACAGTCATGTCCCTTATCTCCTCTCTGAATCCAGGAGCACGAGGAGACTGGTCGGACTTGGGGATGATAGGCGCAGAGATCTCACTCCAGTCACTCTCACCACCGATGTTCGCACACTTGACACGGAACTCATATTCAAAGCCCTCAATCAAGCCTGTGACCTCGAAGTGGGTCTCCACAACCTTCTTAGTAGTTACTGACATCCACTTGTTCTGCTTCTTCTCACGTTTCTCCAGGTAGTAGTTGGTAATTTTAGCTCCACCGTCACTGCTTGGAGGCTTCCAGCAGACAGTACAGGAGTCCAGAGTAGAACTGACGATAAAAGGCTGCTGTGGGATGCCAGGTTTTTCTGCAAATTAAGGCAAAATGTTACTGTAGTACTCTACTTATCTGTTAGTCCTGCCTCTACATTGTAGCTAAAGAAACCAAAACTGGCAAACAAAGTATAAATGGACTTACCAAATGGACTCTTAATGATGACCACTGATGGGATCTCCAGAGACTCACTGACTCCATACTGATTCTGGGCAGAGACTCTGAAGTAGTACCCAGCATTCTCTGTCAGGTTGGGGACACGGCAGGTGGTGCCAGAAACGGAGGAGGACACCAGGTTCCACTGCTCGCCTTCTTTGGCCTCACGCTTCTCCACAATGTAGTTGGTGATCATGGAGCCTCCGTCGTCCAGGGGAACCTTCCAGCTGATGACAACTGAGCTCTTCAGCAGTTCATCAACAACAACAGGGCCCTCAGGGATGCATGGTTTATCTGGGAAAGAAAAAGTAAAAACAGCTCTTTTATATTATATATATATTTATCTAATAGTTATTTGTTGGCTGAAATAGGAAACAAATTCATAGGTGTAAAATTTGAATACACTCTTTACCAAGAATACTCATCTTAAAATATCCTGTCTTATCATATTTAAAATGCAGACGGCATGTTAAAGGGGTTTTCCATTGTCGACTTTCCTTTGAATTTTAAAAATAATATAATTGTTTTCATTGGGTTATTTATTATTTTACATTTGAATGTATTCCAACTTCTTTAAGGTTTAGTAATATTTTCCTCTGCTCAGCAGTCTGGTCATACCTTGGATTTCAACACGCAGCACAGTGTCAATGGTTCCATAGACATTGCTGAGCTGCACCTTGTAGCGGCCAGCATTGGTCTTCCTCTGGACGTTCCTCACCACCAGGTGGGTGTAGCTTTCAGTGTTTTCAATAACCACATTTTCTGATGAGTTCAGAGGCTTCTTGCCATAGAACCACATGATCTGGGGGATGGGACGCCCAATGTATACAACATGGAGGCGGAGGCTGGTGCCAGCTCCAGCGTAGTACCTCTCCTTCAGAGGGAAGCCTGGGTGGAACTGTGGCGCAGCCTGCAAACGCAGCTTGCCACTGGTCTCGATCTCTCCAGCCTCGTTGATAGCCCTACAGGTGTACAAGCCTTCATCTTCCTGCTCATCTGTCAGGATGCTGAGGGAGTGGTTGCGGCCATCTGAGCTCATCTTGTACTTGCGGCTTTGGATCAGTTCCTTGCCATAGCGGTACCACTTAATCTCAGGCAGAGGTCTGCCAATGATCCCACAGGTCAGAGTGCCGGACTCGCCAAGCTTGGTGGTTGCGTCTTGGATCTCTTCCTTCAAAGCTGGAACTTCACCAACTGCAGAAACATCAGTAGAGTTTAATTTAAATACCTTTTTCTTTTTCTTTCTTTTTTACGATTTTTACTTGCGAATATTTTTAAAAATCAAATTCACATGAAAAATTGGCTATGGGATTTATTTCACTGCTCTGAGCAAATCCACTGTTTCCAAGTTTTTGATTCAGCTAACAATCTAAATATATTTTAAAGAAATATTACACAAATGCTACTTTGGCTACTTTTTAGCTTTTGTTTGATGGGATCTGAATTCTGCAGCCGCTCACCGCTCAGTTTGGTCTTGATGCCCATGGGTGTGCGACGAGGTCGGCTGAGTCCTGTTTCATTCTCAGCAAAGATTCTGAACTCGTACTCGGTGGCCTCCATCAAGCCGCCCATGGTGAACTGACGATCCTTGGAGCGCTCCTTGTTGCATTTCTTCCAGGCGCTTTCTCCAGCCTGCCTGAACTCAATCCAGTAGCCCAGAATCTCTTTGCCACCATCATGCTCGGGCCTGAGCCAGTGGATGGTGATGCAGTCTTTGGTGACTGAGATGATGTCAATCTCTCCTGGTTGGCTGGGTTTGTCTATAAGATGACAGACAGGAGGAGATTAATACTCATGGACAAAGTTAAATTATTGTAAAACGGATCAAAATTAGTTTTACACAAATCGACTTAAATTAACATTTGGCTCAAGGCAAAAATGCCTCTCAAGGTTTTAAAATGTTCAATGATTGTCTACTTTTTCCACTTAGTTTTATCAATTTATTCATGTAGATATAATGATAACTCACCAAATGGATCTTTGCAAACCACAGGCTCTGAGGCAGTACCAGGCTCACTCTGCCCAATGTCGTTCTGAGCCACTACTCTGAACATATACTCGGCATCAGGGATGAGACCGGTGACATTGTACATGGTGGTGGTGATGTGTGTCTTGTTGTGGCGGACCCACTTCTCTGTTGAAATCTCCCTTCTTTCCACGTAGTATCCTGTCACACGGGAACCACCATCATCCCTTGGCCGGGCCCAGGACAGAGACACTGTAGTCTTGGTTACGTCCATGATCTCTGGTGGGTTGCTGGGAGGTTCTGGTGGGCCTGGAGGTAAAGCACATTGTTAGTGAAATCAATATTTACAACACTTGTTGACCTCAGAATCAAATATGTATATCATATTCAATGTACATTTATAATCAGAACATGACAGTGTGTTTAATTAGTTAATTATTTTGGATAATATGTACACATTGCAACTTTGTACAAGTAACAGTTGGTAGTGAGAACATTTGCAACAAGTATTAATACTCACAAAGCGGTGTCTTTGGCAAGACAGCCTGTTCAGACTTGAGAGATCTGCTGACGCCGAACTGGTTCTCGGCGGAAACCTTGAAGTGATATTGCACATTCTCCTTCAGGCCCTTCACCACCAGAGAGGTCTCAGTAACCCGAGCGTCCACTGTGCACCAGGCAGCCTTGGGTACTTCCCGCCTTTCCACAATGTATCCAAGGATGTCGGAGCCGCCATCATCTGATGGTGACCTCCAGCTGACCCGGACTGATCTGGCCTGAATGTCGTCAAACTCCAGAGGTCCCTCTGGAACATCAGGGCGACCTATCACCTTCACCTGGAGTGGTAACATAAAAAGAAAGTGGTGTTTCAACCATTTGAACCAAACATATTTTTAATTTAACTTTTGATACTGAAAAACACTTTAATTCAGGCATCCAAAAAGTCTGCCAAATGAGCTGCTCACCTTGATGTACACAGCCTTCCTGCCGCATTTGTTTTCCAGCACTAGGTCGTAAGTACCGGTGTCATCTTTGTGTGCCTCTTTAATGACCAGCTCAGTCAAGTCATCATGAGTGGCAATCATGGCCCGGTGAGAGATGTCATGACCGTCCTTGGTCCACTTGCATGTAGGGATTGGTTTACCCTTGATGGGCACAGACAGATGGATGACTCCGCCCTGCCGTACCACGTAGCCCTCCTCGTATTTATGATCAAGCTCATAGTCAGGATGATCTAAAGAAGACACAGTTGAGATTTTTGTCAGTTAAATTACATATTTCATGAAAGTATGATGCTTATTTGACTGTACAATCAAATTGTAAATGATGTAAATTTGCTCTATTACCAAGCATTTCCTGGACTTTAACCACTCCGGGGATCTCAGCGGGCTCTCCGGTACCACCAGCATTGCAGGCAATGACTCTGAATTTGTACTCAGCTCCCTGGGGCATGTGGGTGAGGGTGTACTCGCACATCTTGATGGGCGTAGTGTTGCACAGTGTCCATTCCACCTGGTCAACCTTCTGCATCTCGATAAAGTAACCGCTAATGACTGAACCGCCCTCTTCTTCAGGTGGCAGCCAAGCAAGAGAGACTGAAGTCCTTGTGGTGTCTGTGACTCTGGGATGAACTGGGAGACCTGGAGGCTCTGTTCAACAACACAAAGAAATGTTTTAGTATTCACACTGGTCAGATTAATCTAAAATGGGCGGTGATGGTTCCATGAATGAAGACACTTAAGTGTCATTACAGCAACACTGCAGTTACGCTGAGCTTTGCAACACGTACCAATGGGATCCATGGCAACGGTGATGGCAGAGCTCTCGCTGGGTTTGCCAGATCCTCTGGAGTTGATAGCAGTGATCCGGTATTCATACTCCAGGCCCTCTATCAGGCCAGAAGAGCGATACCTGGTCATGGTGACGGGATTCTTGTTTATCCTCATCCACCTGTCAGTATGGGCCTCTTTACGTTCAATGATGTAGCCAGCAATGGTGGAACCACCATTGTCCTCAGGTGGATGCCAGGTCAGCGTCATGCCCTCGTGGGTGACATCAAGCACCTCTGGTCTGCTTGGAGGTCCAGGAATGGCTACACAGAAACAAATTCATTGAATGACAGTAAGGCAGAAGATATTTTTTCCAGAAATGTATATATGAGATTCACAAAGCCTCTGAATTGTCTGAACTTGAGAACTTTGGGACGTGGACTAGGGGACAGATGTCTGCAAAAGTGAAATTCTAAGTGCTGTATCGTAGGCAACTGGACGTGTCTTAGTTTCTCGAGGACGTTTCACCTCTCATCCAAAAGGCTTCTTCAGTTCTAACTAACTGGATGGGAGTTGCAAGCTTTTAAACTCTTGTGTTGGGAATGTCCTTACAGAGTCATTATGAACACTTGTGAGCTCTGAGTTTCAGAGCTGTGAGGGCCACTTGTGAGTCATTGACCCAACTGGCCATCAGGTGGGTTTGCTAGGGCTAGGTGAGCCCAGGTGTGAATGGTTGTTAAGCTGGTGGTTGATAAGTAATGTCTTAGGCCACCTCCTCTGTTCAAAGATGGTCGTTCCAGTTTGACATAGATGGATTCTTTTACTCCTCTTGCAAACCATCTGTCTTCTCTGGACAAGATGTTTACATTGTTGTCCTCAAAGGAATGATTTTTCTCCTTAAGATGTAAGTGGACAGCAGATTGTTGACCTGAGGAGACCGCTTAACAACCATCAACACCTTGCCTACGATACAGCACTTAGAATTACCATGACCTGGATGACTGAGAACCTTCATCAATATGCTCCTCAGTGAAGTATCATATATGCATGGCACCAAACGAAGCTGGACTAATGAGACCAAAACAGTGGCAGTTTTTGTTACCACAGAATTACACAAATATGTAAAAGAACAGAAGCCTACACTTGTGATGGGAAAATAACTCACTCTTAGCGCTCTTGCACTCCACCACCTCGGACTGCAGGAAGCCACCAACACCAAAGCGATTCATGGCGGCAACGCGGAACACATATTCAGTTCCCTCAGAGAGTCTAGTAAACTTGAAGCAGGGTCGGGTCACTGACTCTGAGACGGTGGACCAGCCTGGCCGGTGGGCATCACGTTGCTCCACCACATAACCACTGACGTTGGCACCGCCGTCCTTCTCTGGAGGTTCCCAGCTGACTGTCACTGACACGCCATCGACTTCCTCGATCTTCACTGGTCCAACAGGGATGCCAGGTTTGTCTGCATGGACACAAGAAGGTAACTTGTTAGATTCTTAGAATGTTTTCACTGATCATTAGCATTTGACTTAATATAGTAAATGATTTGGATTGTATGCATTTAAAAATGTTAAGTGTCCTATATTGGTCATAACTTGTCATTGTGTAGCCTTCATTTGTGTGCAGAGAGTCTTACCGAGGATGATGACCTTGATGACTTCGGTTGCTATGCCAACAGCATTCTTCACCTCAAGGGTGTAGTCTCCTGTGTCATTGATGGTCGTCTCACGGATGACAAGGTGGGTGTATTTGCCGTTGCTGTCAATCTTGATGCGGTCCAAGCTGTCCTTCAGTTTGATGCCACCAAAGGACCAGGAGCAGACAGGTAGTGGTTTGGCCTTTATGGGGATGTTGAGGTCGATTGGTTTGCCGTGGTGCACATGGACAATCTTCTGAGGAATGTTGGTCATGTCGATCTTGGGCATCACTGGAATACACAAGAGGAATGTGTCAACTTGATTGTATGTCAATCATTATTATAAAATCAAAATTTAGAATCTGTACAGTTTAAGACACTCTGTCCTTCAATGTGGACAAGGTAAAACTCCAACAAAAAAAGCCTTAATAAGAAACCGACACAGGAAATAGATGTTGTGTGTACAGAACAGATCAACAAAAAACACAGTCTGTACTCATTTTGATGGAAAAAATAGATGTAAATTGTGAAACATAAGTGAAGTCTGTGCGATGTGTTCATTATATATTATTGCTTTTTCTAAGACTTTCAAGACGTTTCTGAGTTTTATTAAATGCAGAAGTAGTTGTGTGATGATTTTTTGGGTGTGTTACGATGTTGTCTCACCCTTGATGTCCTGGATTGTGACAGGAGTGACTGTATCCATGGGTTCGCTGGCTCCCCTGCTGTTGGTGGCTCGGATTCTGAACAGGTACTGGTCATTCTCCATCAGAGACTGGATAGTGTACTGGGACACTGAGGCCTTAACTGTCGCCACAGCACTCCACCTGTCTGAGCCCACCTTGCAGGCCTCGAGGAGGTAGCCCGTCAGCCTGCTGCCGCCATCATGCAGTGGCTTATTCCAGTGTAGTGTTGCGGTGGACTTGGTGACATCGACAACCTGGAAGTTCAGAGGCACAGAAGGCACCTCGCATACCAGCACGGCCTCAGCTGTCTCACAAGGCTCTCCAATGCCGTAGATGTTCTCTGGCAGGACTCTAAAGAAGTAGTGGGCTCCCTCCTCCAGACTAGTGATCCTAAACAGGGTTTTCCTACACTCAGTGGTCACAGTCTTGTATGACTTCATGTTGGCTTCTCGCTTCTCTACGATGTAGTTGCTGACGTGGGCGCCACCGTCAATGCTCGGGACGTCCCAGGTGATCACAACCGACTCCTTGGTGTAGTCCTTCACCTTCACAGAACCTGGAGGACCAGGTGTGTCTGCAGGAGAGATGAGTAGTGTCTGTTAACAAGTGTCTTCATGGATAACCCAAATAACAACATTGGTGATTCATAAAAGTGAAACTATTGTACTTTTTATTAAATGGCTTTTTTAATTCATGTTACCCCAAAATTGACTGTAATATTTGGTATCTCCAGAAACTTGGGATGACATACCGTAGACTTTAACCAGGATGGTGGCAGTCTTCTTCCCGGATGGGTTCTCTGCCTCCACAACATATTTTCCGGAGTCGTAGCGATTGACCTTCTCGACCATCAGCGAGGTGTAGCTATCTGTGGTCTCAATGTAGCCACGGGTCTGCAGCTCCACGCCAGTCTTCCTCCAGGCCACAACTGGTGCTGGCCGGCCAGTGACAAATACCATCAGACGCAGGGTTCCTCCAGCGCGCACACACACAGTTTTCTTCAGGTCATCAGCCAGCTCCAGGTCGGGCATTTCTAACATGTGGAGAGCATGATTAGGGGATAATGTTGTGATTGACATGTAACAAGCTGGAATATGACACTGATAAATGTCTATTACTGGGAGAAAAGCAAGTTGGAAAACACAATGTTCACAAGAACATGCTCATTATGCTCAACAAGCAATAAGCTCACTTCCCATTAAATTTAAAAACACAATTAACCTAAACATTTGAAGACAAAAAAATCTGAAACTTTACTCTGTAAACATTAAAGAGAGACATATACTATATGCTGCCTTGATTAAAGTTTAAGGTTTATTCATGTTTCAAGTCTTGCAGATGCAGCTTTAAATAAATTATTATGGCTTCCATACCTCACCTACCATTGTGTTTGTTGTTGGTTAGTGCAATAATGATGCTAACATAAAACTAAAAACACGGTGATAACTATTATTTTCTTAAAGAAATCTACACTGACTCACCGATTCTCTCCAGCGGCTCAATCTCAGCGCTAGGTTCACTGAACTCTCCGGTGCCGTTGCTGTTGATGGCAGCTACCCTGAATCTGTACTTCTTATTGGCTGCCAGGCCAGCAGCCACATACTCGTTGGTCTTGAGAGCCTTGGTGGTGGCACGGTACCACTGCTCAGAGTCTTCTTCAAGGATCTCCACCACGTAGCCGGTGACATCTGAGCCACCATCATACATGGGCCTGGTCCAGGTCATGCTGATGCTGTGCTTGGTTGTGTCAGTGATGCGAGGCAGTGATGGAGGAGCTGGGGTATCTGGTAAAAGACCATTCCATCAAATAACAATCAATCATAAATAATCCTGATGTCTGGTGGAAATTTTGGGAGCACCACAAGAACTAAAAGAAAAATCAGCTCCAAACATCTCTTACACCAGTTAGCGCTTTGAAAATAAACAAGTGAATAGCCAGTTCTCTTACATGTTGGGTCTTTGCAGAGGATGTATGGTGAGGCGTCGCTCGGATGACTGTCTCCAGCAGCGTTGACAGCAGTCACTCTGAACTGGTACTCGCTTCCTTCCAGCAGACCTGTGATCTTCAGACGGGTGTCATAGATGGTGTAAGTCCTATTCACCCTTGTCCACCTGGTCCATACAAGAAACAAATTAATATTGTGAGAGAGAGGCAATAAGAATCCACATTTCAGAAAGTATATAGAAAGTGAAAACTAAAATCTTTCCGTAAGTTTAAGTTGTTCCCACCTGGTGCTGCTCTTCTCTCGTTTATCCACTATGTAGTTTTTGATCTCGCTGCCTCCATCGCTCTCAGGCTTCAGCCATTCAATGATGACATGCTCCTTACCCACAGCTGTAACCTCCGGAGTGCCCGGCTGGGATGGAATGGCTGGGAAAGAGAGGTGGGACAAGTCAGACACTGAAACAAATCTAGCCGCCATCTAGTTTACACTTTCATAAAACAGAACCTTAACCATAACACCTACTATGCAGTAGTAGTAGTAGTAGTGTAGTAGAGTGTAGTAGTGTAGTGTAATTAGAAACGATTGTGTGTACATCACCTTTTTTGATCTAAAAATGTACAATAGAGAAAATATTCTGAACCATCATTGAACACAGGTCTTCATTATGCCCAATTAAATATACCCAATGAAGAAAGTTTTCTTAGATGATGAAAGAAAATCTTGTGTGCTGAAAAATAAATCTCCCCAGCAATCCTACATTCTACATTTTATAAAGCTGTACTGTTAATTAGAAAGGATTGTTTTTGTTAAATCCTACCTTACATGGTTGCTATAGTAAAACAATATGGAAAAAAGCATTTTGATGGAAAGTCAAATGCTGCAGCTTACTGTAGGCATTCCTGGCAATGATGGGGTCAGACTCCAGAGGAACTCCAGGCCCGAACTTGTTGACTCCTCTGACTCTGAAGATGTACTCATTGTTCTTGATTAGCCTGGAGCTGACACATGACAGTGACTTGCATTCAGTCTCCATCATGACCCAGTTGAGGCGGCTTGTCTCACGTCGCTCCACAATGTAATGGCTGATGCTGTCTCCACCATCCTCCAGAGGAATCTTCCAGGACACTGTACATTTCTCCTCTGTCACTCTGCTGATCACAATCTTATCAGCTGGAGCTCCAGGAGTATCTGAAGGAAATAAACAGAGAGTTTGATCACTGCTAGTCAACAGTGAACTTAGTCATACACTTTAACCTCAGTGTTTAAAGTGATATGATTACTGTTTAATTATTGAAGTTTCTTGACAACTCACCCAGAACTTTGACACTGACGGCGGCGGTCTTGATTCCACTGGCATTCTTGACCGTCAGAATGTATCTGCCGGTGTCGTATCTGTCACAGTTCTTGATCACGGCCATGGCTCTGGTTGCGGTGTAGGTCAGAGAGTATTTCTCTCCGAGCTCCAAAATCTTTTCGCCCTTTGACCAGTACACAGTAGGCTCTGGTTTGCCACCCACAGCACCGTCCAGGACGATGTCAGAGCCAGCGGTGACGGTGACAGTCTCTCCCACCAGCTTGCTGTCCAGTTCGGCTTTGGGAGGAGCTGTAGCAAAGACAAAGCAATTAGTTTTACCTCAATAAATGCCATTTATGCCATGGAGCATTTTGTAAGGATAAGGAAGGGAAGGAAAAACATTTGAGTATTATTACATTTAGCATCTGAGTATTATTTTCTATAAATTAATAGAAAATATTTCAGCTGTGGATTTATTTATATGCTAATATCAAAATATTAAAAACAAACATAAGAGGCAAGGAGAAGAGTAAATAATAAGTTATAAGATGGAATTTTGAAATTTAAGCAATTTCACAAGCTCTGATTTAAACTTAAAAAGAAATCCTACTTGTCATGATTTTGTAATTATCTAACTTACAGTATTCATCTTTGCATGTGACTGGTCCAGTGGTCTCAGAGGGTGCACTGTGGACACCGGCAGCATTCTTGGCAATGACACGGTACTCATATGTCTCCCCTTCTCCGAGGTTGCTGACAGTGAAGTAGTTCTCTGTGATAGTGGTGTAGTTGCACTTGAGCCAGCGGTTGTCGTCCCACTCATCCGTGCTGTACACTTTCCTCTCCACCACGTAACCAACAATCTTGCTACCGCCATCATTGAATGGCACGGTCCAGCATAACGACACGGAGGAGCGGGTGATGTCAGTGACCTCAGGTTTACCAGGAGCATCTGAGCAGGGAGAGGTTTATCAAAAACTGTAACGCAGCTTTAATCACACAGCTTTTTATTCTCTTTAAGGATTCAACTGTTTTAGCTGAGCAATGTGAACAATAAGTAGCACAACATGTTTTGAAATCAGATACACTGACTAATTGGTTGGTTATTCATGTTTGTAGTTATGATATTAATGTTCCCCTCACCAACAGGATTGAGCGCTATCACAGGTCTGGAGGCCTCGCTAGCCTTGCTGAGTCCGGCGATGTTCATGGCATACGCCCTGAACTGGTACTCCAGGCCCTCGATCAGGTTGGACACTCTGTAATGGCACTCGAGGCAGGGCAGCTTATTCTCCCTCACCCACAAGATCGTGTTCCTCTCCTTCTTCTCAATCCAGTAGCCTGTCACCTGGCTGCCACCATCAGCGTATGGCACATCCCATTTGATGCTGATGGCATTGGCAGACACTGATACCACATCTGGACGAGTTGGTGGACTTGGAGGAACTGTGAAAATAAAGTGGATGATAGATTAGGGATTAATTTGCATTAGACATGAATGTATTTTCAAGTTTATACATCCATATGTATAAAAAGAATCCGGGCTATCATTTACTTTTGTGTGACTGTTGAACTTACCAAATGGATGCTCGATGACAACAGGAGCAGACTCAGTGGACTTGCTGACTCCATACTTGTTCTCAGCGCACACTCTGAATGTGTATTCCATATACTTGGTAAGATGAGTCACTTTGATGGTGGTTCTTTTCACACTGGAGTTCACTACTTGCCAGGAGGCAGTGCCAGACTCTCGTTTCTCCACAATGTAGTTGCTGATGTCACTGCCACCATCATCAGCTGGTTCCGACCAGGACAGGTTGCAGGACTCTGAGGAGACTCCGGAAATTTCTACAGGGCCTGTGGGTTGGCACGGTCTGCCAACTACAACCACGGTCACTGTGAATGTCTTCACACCAGCAGAATTCTCAAGGACCAGGTAGTATTTGCCACTGTCACTTCTCTTGCTGTCTTTCACCACCAGAGTGGTTCTCTCTTTTGTGGTTTTGATGGAGACTCGGTCAGTCTCCTTCAGCTTCATCTCCTCCAGCTTCCAGGTGACTTTGGGTGCCGGCCTGCCGCTGATGGGAATGTCGATTATGAAGTTGTTAGAGACCTTGCAGGTGATAAGTTGGTTGGTGATGCTGCTGAGGTCAGCAGTTGGTTCAATGCGAGGCTCCTTAATGGCAACAGAGCTAAAGGTGCCCTGAGGCTCACTGATTCCAGCATCGTTCTTTGCCTTGACTCTGAAGTCATACTCTGTGTTCTCAATCAGACCCTCCACCAGCATCTTAAGGGACTTGGTCTCTCCACTAACAACCCAGCGGTCACTGCCTTTAGCTCTGAATTCAACAATGTAGCCTCTGATGTGGCTGCCTCCATCATGCTCAGGTTTCAGCCACACCAGGGAGGCTGTGGAGTTGGATGTGTCAGCAATATCCAGTCTCTTAGGTGGTGCAGGTTCTTCTGTGGCAATGATGGGTTCCGTCATCTCGTGAGCTTCTCCCTGGCCATACTGGTTAACAGCAATCACCCTGAACAGATATGGCACACCAATATCGAGCCCAGTAACTCTGATCATCTGGCGAGAGCATTTAGTACTGATTTCCTGCCAGGCCAGGCGACTGGCCTCACGTTTGTCCACAATGTAGTGGTGAATTCGGGATCCACCATCATTTGTAGGGGCATCCCACATCAATGTCAAGGCTCCGCGGGTAACATCTTTGAAAGTGATGGCTCCTGGAGGTCCGGGTGTGTCCAGCACTTTTACAGTGAATGTGATAGACTTACGCCCACTGTTGTTCTCCAGGGACAGGGTGTATTTGCCGGCCTCATACCTAGTGCAGCCCTCAATGGTCAAAGTAGAGGAGGAATCTGTGGTGTTGATGTCAGCCATGACAGGCAGTTCACCGCCTGCTTTAGACCAGGTGGCGAGAGGAGCTGGTTTGCCACGGAAGGCAATTTGGAGGGTTACAGTGCCGCCGTTCTTTACAATATGAGTCTGCTTGAAATGTGAATCAATGTCAATCTCAGGAGATGTAAGTCGGTCCAGAGCCTGAACAGGGTTGGCCATCACTGAGGCTTCACCCTCTCCAGATCCATTCACAGCACAAACCCTGAACTTGTAGAACTCTCCAGGCACCAGACCCTTGGCAGTGTACTTGGTGTGGAGGCAAATCTGGTGGTTGACTCTGTGCCACTCCTCCAGACTGGCCTTGCACATGTCGATATTGTAGCCAATGATTTCCAGGCCGCCATCAAAGACTGGCTTTGTCCATTCCAGGCTGACTGAGGACTTGGTGGAATCAGTTACCTGAACAACAGGAAAAGAGCACGGTTCATGTTCAGTGAGATTTCTAATGTAGGTTTTTCATTGTTCCGTAAGTTATTTTTTAGGTTTCTTGTGTACTAGAATAGCACCAAATTTATATTTTTAATTTAATATTGATTATCCTTGATAACTTTCTGAGAATCGCTAGAATTGACTATGTCTTTATAATCATATTATATCTTTGTTCATATTTGTTAATGTTTTCTTTGTAATTTAAAAATTGACAAACATTTTTACATGAATTATTCTTCTCTTACAATTCTAAGTTCCTGCAATCCTACCTTGATTACAGTGGGGGCACTGGGAGCACTTGTTGGTTCTCTGCATTTGAATAGCCTAGAGGTACTGCTGGCTGGTCCAACACCAGCACCATTTTCAGCCATGACACGGAACTCGTACTCGTTGCCCTCAGTGAGGTTGGTGACACGATGTCTTAGCTCAGTGATGGCCCTTTTAGAGGAAACCTTCACCCAGCGTAGACTCTTCTTCTCTCTCCTCTCCAGGATGTAATGTTTGATCTCGTTACCCCCATCTGACCTTGGCCTGGTCCAACAAGTGGTAATGCTATTTCCGGTCACATGGGTAGCATCTGGGGTACCAGGGGCATCAGGCACAGCTGAGGAGGACAGCATCAAAATAGTTGGGTTATAAAAGTCATATTTGACTTTGACGGTTTTTGTAACTTTTTTCCCTGTCAACGTTCAAGTGCAACAGATCAGGGTTATGTTTTTAAGGTATCGTCATCATACTGGACAGATAATAATTGTGAATGACTTTACTTACTGTATTGCATCCGTGCGATAACAGGATCAGAGTCCAATGGTTTGCCAACACCAAACTTGTTGACAGCAGAGATTCTGAACTGGTACTCGTTGCCTTTGATAAGGTTGGTGGCATTGTAAGAACAAGCTTCGCATTTGGAGGTAACCATTGCCCAGGATATCCGAGATGTCTCCCTCTTCTCCACCACATAGTGAGTGATGGCAGCACAGCCATCGTTCTCTGGTGGGTTCCACCACACGGTGCACTTCTCAGCTGTGATACCGGTGAAACGGATGGGACCCTCAACAGGTCCAGGGGTATCTGCAGGGAAACCCAAGAAGAGGAGTTGCTTATGTCATAAATGTCATAAATTGCAATATTGTCACTTCATGGAATTTTACATGAAGTGTTATGTCTTTAGGAGCTCAAACGTTAGTGGAAACAAGTTTAAAAATGTTTGTATCATATGTCTTTAACAGATACTGAAACACAATTGTATTTATAATTGTAATTTAATTAATTACTAACCTTGTACCCTGACGTTTACATCAGCTTTCTTGGTACCAGAGCTGTTCTTGGCCTCTACAGTGTAGATGCCGCGGTGGTTCCTATCAGCATCACGGATAAAAACACTGCTGGTGCCAATGCCTGTGGTAATCTCAATGTCAATCATGATCCTCTTGTCAATCTCTTTGCCATCCTTGTACCAAATAACCTGGGGAATGGGACGTCCAGAGATGCTACAGGCGAGCTTAACGTTCTCTCCTGCCCTAAGAGTGACCACTTGGTCTGGAGACCACTCAATCTCAGGAGAAACTGAAAATGCAAAGAGAATGAATGATGAAGGAATCAGCACAATCAAAGGGATGTGAGAATTTTTTAACATTTAAATATATGTATGTGTGTGTGTGTGTGTGTGTGTGTATCCATAAATATATATGTTTTTGATAAGTTAAAATTCCAGTTTGAAAATACTTACTGCTCTCATCCTTGGTCATAATGTATCCAGAGGAGTTAGATGGTGGACTGACTGTGCCCACAGCATTCCTGGCAATTACTCTGAATTCGAATCTGTCTCCAGCAGACAGGCCAGTCACGGTAAACTGGGTCTCGCTTATATCAGTGAAGTTGCACCGCAGCCATTTGCCTCTACCCTGGCGCCTCTCCACACTGTATGCCACAATTTTGCTGCCACCGTCCCGCTTGGGGATGTCCCACTTCAGGGTCACTGAGTCCCTGGTCACATCGATGCAGACAGGGTTACCAGGTGGATCTTAATGAGAAGAAAAAGAAGCAATTAATTCAAAGTGCTTTATTGTGAAATCCTGAACAAATACAGAAGAAACTGTCTTGATCAAATTGATCATACATTACAAAAACACAACATAGCTCCATTTAAAATCAAGTGTTTTCCTTATGGTAGACTAGCAGTTTCCCTTTGTTTCCAGTCTTTAACAGACTCAACAGGTCCTATTTCTGTACTGTATGAATAAAGATGAAACTGATGATCTATCTTCTTATTGGAAACAGTAAATAGAATTTGCCTAAAAGATGGACTGTTCCTATGAGTACAAAAATATTCCTTAACACAGATGTAGTATTTAGCGTGCACTTACCAACGGGGGAGATGGCGAGCGCATGTTTGCTCTGTTCGCTAACAGGACTGAGTCCGGCGTTGTTCTCAGCATAGACTCTAAAGGAGTACTCCAGACCCTCAATGAGACCAATGATCCTGTACTCTTTGTTGGAAATGATAGTGGAGTTCACCTTTTGCCACATGAGGCTGTTTCTGTCCTTTTTCTCAACATGATAGCCCAATATCGGGGATCCTCCATCAAAGCCAGGGGCCTCCCACCTGATGGTCATACCATCACTTGTGATGTTGTAAGCCACTGGCTTTCCTGGAGGCCCTGGGGGTTTATACTGGTGCTGGGCAACAATGTCTGAGGAGGTGAGCGGTTCACTGACTCCATACTTGTTCTCTGCACGGACTTTGAACTGGTACTGCGTTCCCTTGACCAGGTTGGGAATCTTGAAGGTGGTCCTGATGACGCTTGAGCAGACCATCTTCCAGTTGGCCTGGGAGGTCTCGCGTTTCTCCACGCTGTAGCAGGTGATCTCACCACCTCCATCTTCCTTTGGCACATCCCAAGAGATAATCATACTCTGGGCTTTAATCTCATCAAAGCGGATGGGACCAACAGGCACTGAGGGAGGTCCCAGAGTGATAACATTAATATCAAAGTAGTTTTTGATGACTCTGTTGTCCAGAACCAAGGTGTACTGGCCTGCATGTTCCTTCTTGGCTCCTCTGACTGTGACTGCAGTCTTGTTGTCAGTGGTCCGGAAGCGAATCTTCTCACTTTCCTTTAGAGGGAAGTTATCCTTTAACCAGCTGATTGCGGGTCTCGGTTTACCCCTGAAAGGCAACTCAATGTGGATGTTCTGACCAATATGAACAGCAAGCTCTCCATTGGGGAAGTCAATCAGGTTGGCCTCCGGTGGAATGATGAAGTCCACCACTGTGATGGGACCAATCTGGGAGAAATCACTTCTGCCCTTCTCATTCTTGGCAAACACTCTGAAATCCATGACAGTGTTTTCCTTGAGTCCTGTCACTTCGCAGCTGTAGCGCTTGCATGTCGCACCCAAAGTCCAGGTGGGATCTTCCTCGGTTCTCTTCTCAATTATGTATTCCGTAATGTGGCTGCCACCATCGTGGTCAGGTCTTGTCCACTGTAGGGTAACAGAATTCTTTGTGGAGTCAACCATCACCAGGTCTTTAACAGCTCCTGGAGTTTCAGTGGCTCTGACAGGCTCAGTGGTCTCACAAGTGTCACCCACACCATACTCGTTTTCAGCAGACACACGGAAGAAGTAAGCTATGTCCTCCTCAAGGCCTGAAACCTTGTAAGTTGAGTTGGCACACTCTGCACTGATTACCTGGTAAGCCTTCATAGTGGAGGCCTTCTTCTCAACAATGTAATTAGTGACAGGGGAACCACCATCAATGACAGGAGCCTCCCAACTGAGCGTCAGCTTTCCTCTTGTCACATTCTTGATGATTAGTTTCTGGCAGGTGGATGGACTGTCCAGAACCTTAAGGGAAACTGTGATTATCTTAGGTTCTCCTACGCCGTTCTCAATCTCCAGCAGGTACTTGCCGCAGTCATCACGAGTGACCTTAGGAATGAGGAGTGTTGTGGCTCGCTCACTGCTGGTGATGGTGTAGCGGTTGTCACCAGCCATGTTGCGATCGCCACGGCGCCAGGTGACGTTGGGGGCTGGGCGTCCCTTCAGGGGGATAAAGACTTCCACATCACGGCCGGCTTTGGCTGTGTACTGGGTTGTCATGGGAACGTCCAAGTCCAAATCAGCCTCCTCTGTTAGAGCAAGGTGGGAATTGCCCGAAATTAATAACACTATCAGTGACATAATAATACGCCATCTTAAGTCAATAGATTTAATTTAACAATGAATATCAATGTGTCAATTCCATGGAGAGGTCTATATGTATACAAACCCAAGATATCTTTGGCTTGAATAGGCTGGTACATTTTGATGTCTTCTCCTTTGCCTTTGCAGTTTACAGCAGAGACTCTGAAGTAGTAGTAGGTTCCAGGTTTCAGGTGGGACACCACGTACTCACAGGTCTTGACCTGTGGGTTGATGGTCACCCATTCTTTCTCCTCTGTGTTCATCTGCTCCAAAATGTAGTGTGTAATTTTACTACCGCCATCATAGACAGGCTTCTCCCAGCCAAGGGTGATGGAGGTCTTTGTAGAGTCGACCACACACAGCTTGGATGGCTCACCAGGCAGATCTGGAGAAGACAAAAGGGCATGGATGTTTTCAGTGGTTCCATGTGAAGACCTCAATACTGAAGACATCTTCAATAAAGTTGTTAAAATAGTAAATTCAAACTATATGCATACCAATGGGGTCATAGGCCTTGTAGAGGTCAGAAGACTCAGAATAGTTTCCAGCTCCAGCCTTGTTGACAGCACAAACTCTGTATTGGTACTCATTATTCTCCACCAGGTTGGTGACTTTCTGCCTGGTGTCTCTGATGGTGCCCTTCACCACCTGGACAAAAAAGGGATGCGATGATGCTTACAAATGCCAGTTATTAGTTTTCTTCTTTACTGCTTAAAAACACATTTTAAAATGTAAACACTGGTCAATAAACTAACCTTGAACCATTGCAGACTCTTCTTCTCCCTCTTCTCCAGGTAGTAACCGTTGATGTCGCTTCCTCCATCCAATGCTGGTCTTTCCCAGATCACTGTCATGGTGGACTTGGTGATCATGGTCACTTTAGGCTTGGATGGCTCGGTAGGAGGAACTGTGCAAAATCAAAATGATCATGAAAAAAGAGTTTTTCACTGAAAATTAAATATGTATGAAAAGTATAAAAATGTATTTAAAAACTTGCTATACTTTCTGTCACAAATGTTATACATTCAAATAATACATTGAAGTGTGGTTGTTTTTCAGAGCTAATAATCAACTCTGGGCTGAACAGCAGTTGTGGTAAAGATTATTCAGTTTGCTTACCAAATGCATTCTTGGCAATTATCGGCTCAGACTCCAATGGGTCTCCAATGCCGTACTTGTTCACTCCACGGACTCTGAAGATGTACTCATTGCCCTGGATGAGTCTCTGCACATTAACGATGCAGTCTACCAGTTTCTCTGAGACAATAGACCACATGACTCGGCTGGTCTCCCTCTTTTCCACAATGTAATGCGTTACCATAGCACCTCCCTCATCAGCAGGTGGAGACCACATGATGGTGATGTTGTCAGCTGTCACCTTCTTAAACTGAATCTCTCCATCAGGGGGGCCTGGCTTGTCTGATTAGGGGGAGAGACATGCATGTCAGGCTCTATACCTAATTAACTTCATGTAAGACAAAATCACTGTCATAAATATAGTAATTATATAGTATGTGAGCACCTTGAATGAGCAGCCTGACAAGGCCGCATGTAGATCCTAGGGAGTTCTTCACCTTGACCTCATAGGTTCCAGAGTTAAGACGAGTGGTTTCCCTCAAGAACAAACTGGTTGACTCAGATGTGTGTTTGAAAGAGAGTTGGGCGGTGGGCTTTAGCTCTCTGCCATCCTTAAACCACTCAATAGTGGGAGCAGGTTTGGCTGTGATATTAAACTTAAGCTCCACATTAGAGTCAGCCATGTACTTAACCTCATTCAGATACTCCTGAGGTATTTCAATCTCTGGGGCACCTAGACGATTAACACAAAAAAAGGCATGTAAGTTCCAATTCTAATTAATACATGCATCACGCATGGTAGAACATGATGTGACAATGACAAGAATCATCTCCCAAAGTGTAAAAGGACAAGTGTGATAACAGGTTTCACACATAACACTGGCAATACAGGAAAGGGCATAGAGTATGTTAAGTGTTCATTCAGTGAGGAGAATAACTGTACACCATCTTATAGAAATATGGCAGTTTGAATTCAAATGCTCAAACACACAAAAGACACTAACCGTAGGTATCCACACATGTGACTGGCCCAACAGTCATGGATGGGTTGCTAACTGAGCCAACAGCATTCCTAGCTATGACTCTGAACTCGTATGTCTCGTCCTGGGTAAGGCTAGTCACAGTGAAGCGGGTGTCTGTGACATTGGTAAGGTTAGTCTTGGACCATCTGGCACCAGTGGCCTCTCTCTTCTCAATGATGTAGCCAGTGATCGGGGATCCACCATCATAGTTGGGCTTTTGCCAGGCTAGGCTAATGGAGTTCTTGGTGATGTCACTGATGCGCAAGTTGATGGGTGGCTCTGCAGGAAAAGACAGTGAGAACTTGCCGTTAGTCAGCTGTTGCTTTAAAGTAAAATCAGATTTCCTTGACTTTAAAAGAATGTTTTGACACTAGACTTACCACAGGCATCAATAGCCAGCACTGCATCAGAAATCTTGCTGAAGGCACTAATTCCAGCAGCATTCTCAGCTGCCACCTTGAACTCATAAATAAGTCCAGCATTGATGCTGGTGACCTTGAAATGTGTAGCACGGATCACCATTTTGTTGACTCTCTGCCAAAGGATGCTGTTTCTGTCTTTCATCTGGAGATGGTAGCCAAACACATGGCTGCCACCATCTGACTTAGGCTCCTTCCAGGCAACAGTGATGGTCTCCCTGGTTACAGCAGTGATCTCTGGAGTCGATGGTGCTTCAGGAATAGCTGGCAGATGAGAATTCAAGGGTTTTAGCATGATAATTCTGAAAAATTCTGAAAATAATAAATATGAAGATAAGAGGTATTCAAAACAAAGACCACTTACTGTAAGGAAGGCTGACAGTGACTGTTGGTGAGTCGATGTGCTCACTGATTCCATATCTGTTCTCAGCTCTGATTCTGAACTGGTACTCCAGGCCAGTGGTCAGCTTCATGATCTTCATGGTGCAACGAGCCACAGCACAAGAGACATCCATCCAGTTGGCTGTTGTTGTCTCTCTCTTCTGGATGATGTAATTGGTGATGGGGCTGCCACCATCATATGTCGGTGGGAGCCACGTCAGGCTCACACTGTCTTCTGTGACATCAGACAGTTCCACGGGTCCGAGTGGGGCACTGGGGCGGTCCAGAACCACAATATTTACAAAAGACTTGGTGGTTCCACTGGAGTTGGATGCAGTGATATCATATCGTCCTGAGTCTCCAGCAATGCTCTCGCGCAAAGTGATCTTGATGCTGTCGGGAGTGACTTCAGAATTAAATCTCATTGTTGATTTGAGCAGCACATTATCCTTGGACAGGCTGACTTTAGGCAAAGGCCGGCCTGTCAGTGGGATCTCACACTTCAGGTTGGAGCCGGCTCTTACATACACAGTGTTGTGAGGGAAGTCCTTCATGATGATCTCAGGAGATTCTAGGGTAAAAAAGTAACAAGTTATAGCAGGGGAAATTAAGTGTATCACGGTGTCATTTGAATGCATTAATTGAAAGTAATGAATGTTGGCTTATTTTGTTGCTGTATTTCATCTTTGTCTTCACTGTCTGATCAATCAGTTCAGTCTGCAACTTACCAAGTTGGTCTTTCACCATTACAGGGTTGACCATTTCCTTAGTATCACTGAATCCAGCATGGTTCTCCGCTCTGACTCTGAAGAAGTACTCAGAATTCTCCCTTAGACCAGAAACTGTGAAGTGGATGGACTTGGTTACGCCACACTTAACCCATTTCTCCTGGCCTTTCTCCAGAGCTTCTATCAGGTAGCCAGTAATTCTGCTGCCTCCATCTTGTTCTGGTTTATCCCAGGCCAGGGTCACACTCTCCTTGGTCACCTCAGTTGCACCCAATTTTGGTGGTGGGCTTGGTTTTTCTAGAAGAAGACACATTTATTTTATATATTATTTATTTATTGAAATAAAAGTGTATTATATTTTTAACAATAAGAGTTCAGTACCTGTAATCTTGATTCCTTCTTTGGTCTCAGCAGAAACACCAACACCATACTCATTCTCTCCTGTCACTCTGAAGAAGTAGACTTCCCCCTCCTTCAGGTCTGTCAACTTGTATGTCAGTCTGTGGCATGTGTCAGTCAGCCTGGTCCAGCCTTTCTTGCTGGCCTCACGGATATCAACAAGGTAGTTCTTGACTGGTCCGCCTCCCTCATTCTCGGGAGTGTCCCAAGTTACAGTAGCAGAGGATCTGGTCACATCCTTGACTTCTACATGGGCAGGAGCTCCTGGTGAGTCCAGGACTCTGACATTGAGAGCCAAGGAGGAGGTTCCAGCTACATTGGACAAGGTGACAGTGTATTTGCCAGAGTCATCGCGAGTTGCTTTCTCTAAGGTGATGGAAGTGAAGGTGTCTGTGGTGTCAATTACAGCACGAACTCTAAGGTCAACATCAGGCTTAGTCCATGTAACTGTGGGGATTGGTTTCCCTCTGAAGGGCACTGTCATGGTGAATGAGCTGCCATCCTTCACTATAAGAGTCTTCCTCATCTCATTGCTGATGTCAAAGACTGGCTCCTCCTCTCTCTCTTTGGCGATCTGTTCATCTGACTCAGGACTGGGCTCACTGATTCCAATCTTGTTAATGGATTTGACAACAAACACATATTCAGCCCCAGGTGTCAGTTTTACCACTGTAAACTCTGTGTTCTTAGTGTTCTGGACCCCAACAATCCATTCATCATCTAGAGTCTTCCTGTATTCTATTCTGTAACCAGTCACAGGTGCTCCACCATCAAATAGTGGCTTGTTCCATGACAGGGTTACTGTAGTCTTTGTAGAGTCAATGATCTTAGGCTTAGCGGGAGGTGAGGGCAGGAACTGGGGGTCTTCAGCCTTGGTGAGTGGGCAAGGGATGCTGGGAGCACTGAGACCAGCAGAATTCTCTGCAAACACTCTGTACTCATACTCACTGCCCTCACGAAGGTGTGAGGCTTTGACTCTGAGGTCATAAACAGGTTTCTTGTTGACACGGCACCACCGAAGGCCAGTTTTCTCTCGCTTTTCAATGACATAGCCGGCGATACTGCTGCCACCATCAGAAACTGGTCTTTCCCAACATATGGTCATTGCCTCACTAGTAACTGAGGTGACCTGGACATTAGTGGGAGCTGCAGGCACAGTGAATGGATCCATGGCCTTTGTTGGCTCACTCTCCAGGGCCTCACCATCACCATATTTGTTGACTCCCCTGACTCTGAAGATGTATTCATTTCCTTTGAGCAGCTTGGTCACCTTACAGGTGGTTGCCTTCATGTCACCATAGACAAGAGTCCAGGCAAGGCGACTGGTCTCGCGTTTCTCCACAATGTAATGCATGATTTCAGCACCACCATTCTCCTGAGGGGGACCCCATGATATTGTGCATTTCTCTGCTGTGAGGCCAGCCACTGCCAAAGGACCTGAGGCAGGTCCAGGTCTGTCCAGAACCTTACAATTGATAGCCACAGACCTGGTTCCTGCCACATTGTGCAGGGTAAGGACATACTGGCCAGAGTCTCTCCTAATAGTGTCTCTGACAATCAGTGTGGTTGCAAAGTTGGTCGAGGTGATTTCACACCTGGCCTTGGCCTCGATCTCCTTTCCATCCTTAGACCATGAGACAACTGGGAGTGGACGGCCTGTGATTTCAGCATCAATTCTAATGATCTCTCCAGCCTTAATGACAACCAGCTGTCTCAACTTATCTTCCAAGATAATAGTGGGAGGGTCCACATCATCCTTGACTGTGACAGGACCAGTGTTCTCCGAGGGAGTACTCAACAACTCTGCAGAATTCTTAGCAATGACATGGAAGTCATATTGGACATCTTCTGTGAGGCCTGTGACATCGAAGTAGGTGTCTTGCAGGTTGGTGAAGTTACATTTCAGCCAGCGGCCATTTGGAAGCTCTTTACGCTCAACAATGTAGCCAGTAACCTTTGCGCTGCCATCATACTCTGGCTTATCCCAGAAAAGGGAAACTGATGTCCTGGTAATGTTGGTGACTCTAAGGTTACATGGAGGTTCACATGGATCCCTGGCAGCTACAGCGTCACTGGCCTTAGTGCATGGGCCAATACCAGCAATATTCTCAGCATAGACTCTGAACTGATACAGCAGGCCTTCTTCAATGCCTGTCATTTTGAACTGGTTCTCAGCTAGCAGAGCTCTGTTGACTTTGGTCCACAGGATGCTGCTTTGGTCTTTGCATTCAATGTGATAACCAATAACAGGGCTTCCACCATCACTGGCAGGTCGGCCCCATTCCACGAGCATGCCATACTTGGTGGCATGAGCAACATGTAGGTTGGTTGGAGGGCCGGGAGGCTCAAAGGGATACTGAGCAACAACAGGAGCAGAGTCAATGGCATGACTCTTGCCATAACGATTCTCAGCTGCAATACGGAACTGGTACTCTGTTCCTTGAGTGAGACGGGACACTTTGATTGATGTCCTGGCTACTGTTGCAGAAACAATCTGCCATGTGGTTGTGGTAGTGTCTCTCTTCTCCACCACATAGTTGTTGATCTGGCATCCACCCTCATAGGTTGGAGGATCCCAAGATAGAGAAATGAAGTCAGCGCTCACCTCATCCAGTTTAATGTTGCTTGGTGGGCCAGGTTTATCTAGGATTATAACAGAGATTTCAGCTGTCTTGGTGCCAACTGAGTTAGTCAGAGTAATCTCATACTTTCCTACATCATCCTTGGTTGAATCCTTGATAAGTATCTTGGATGAAGTCTTTGAAGAAAGAACATTGACCCTTGTCGTCTGCTTAAGCAACTTGCCGTCCTTTTTCCAGGACACCTCAGGCTGAGGTCTACCTCTGAAGGGAACATCAATCTTCAAGTCATCTCCTGCTTTTACACTGTATGTATCATACAACAGGTTGATGATGGGCTCCATTGTGATGTCCTTCACCACCACAGGGGTAGCCAGGGGCTTGACATCACTCTTGCCCTTGTCATTCACAGCAGTCACCCTGAAGGCATATTCCTCTCCAGTTGTGAGTCCGTCAATAGTAGCTTCCAGTGCTTTGACTTCACTGCATACAGTCCATTTGTCCTCTCCCTTGGGCTGCATCTCCACAATATAATTTGTAATTTTGCTGCCTCCATCATAGTCAGGTTTCTCCCAGGAAAGGGTAACAGTATGACGTGTTACATCAACCACGACAATCTTACCAGGAGGCAGAGGAGGCTCAGACACCTTGACTTGATCTGTGGATGCAGGCAGACCTACTCCCAGCTCATTCACTGCCAATACACGGAAATAATATCGGCCTCCTTCCTGCAGGTCAGAAATAATGTACGAGTTCCTCACACAGTTGGTGCAAACACTAGTGAAAGCCATCCTTTTCTGCTCTCTCTTTTCCACAATGTAGTGTGATATCTTAGCTCCACCATCAATTAGAGGAGGCTCCCAGGAGAGAGAGACAGAACTTCTCTTCACATCCTTAACCTCCAGGTTGGTAGGAGCGCTTGGGGAGTCCAGAACTCTCACATTGATGAAGGCTGATTTAGAGCCACTGAGATTTTCAAGAGTCAGTACATATTTGCCAGTGTCGAATCTGTCAACATTGTCAATCACCAGCATTGTATAAGAGCTTGTGACGTCGATCTGGGCACGCTCATTCAGAGTACCATCAGCCTTTGACCATTTGACCTCAGGCTCAGGCATTCCTCTGATTGTCACAAACAGACGCAAGGTCGAAGTGGCACGAATATTGACCATCTTCCTCAGGTCAGCATCTAGTTCAATCTCAGGAGCCTCCAGCTTCTCAGCAGCGATCACAGACACAGGTAGGTCCACAGGCTCTCCCACTCCCTCACAGTTTGCAGCACAGATGCGGAAATTGTACTCTGCATTCTCCTTCAGTTTCTTTACAGTGTAGCGTGTGTCCTGGACACCAGTATATGGTGTACAAATGATCCATTCATCATCTGCTGCCTCCTTCATTTCAACAACATAGCCACTTATCTGTGCTCCACCATCATAGATAGGTCTAGACCAGGACAAAGAGATGGTGGTGCTTGAATGGTTGGTGACTTTGGGGTTATTTGGAGGCCCTGGTGGATAAATGGCATCACAGGCCTTGATGTATTCAGATGGTGCGCTAGGCTTTCCCACTCCAGCAGCATTTTCTGCTGAGACCCTGAATTCATAGGAGTGGCCCTCTACAAGACCAGTGCATCTGAATCTCAGGTCATTCAGTCTCTTCTTGTTGCACTTCATCCATCTGATGCCATCCTTGTCACGCTTTTCAAGGATATATCCTTCAATCTCAGCTCCTCCATTATCCTCTGGTCTCTCCCAGGTAAGCACTATGGAGTCCCTAGTGACAGCGCTAGCCTCTGGAGTGGAGGGTGCACTGGGAGTGGTGAAGGGATTACGAGCAATAACAGGGTCGGATTCCAAAGGCTCACCAACACCGTATTTATTCACAGCAGTGACTCTGAAGATGTATTCATTGCCAGGCAGGAGTTTTGTGATTTTGTAGCTGATTGCCTGTATCTTAGGCTCAACCATTGTCCATGACAAACGACTGGTCTCTCTCTTCTCAATGATGTAGTGAGAGATACTTGCTCCACCATCATGTGAGGGATGGTTCCAGTGCAGATAACACTTCTCAGCTGTAACCCCTTTGACTTCTAGTGGGCCGTCTGGAGGACCAGGTCTATCCAGAACTTTAACATTAATTGGGATCATCTTGACTCCTCCCACATTGACAAGTTTGAGGACAAAGTGGCCACCATCCACCCTGATGCAGTCCTTGACTGTCAGGATGGTACGTGTGATTGTGGTCTTGATCTCCATTCTTGGTGTAGTTTTGTCAACCTCTTTTCCTTCCTTTAACCAAATGACCTCAGGCAGAGGCTTGCCAGTGTAGTCTGCATCAATGATGAATGTCTCACCAGCATTAACAACAGTCATATCCTTGAATTTAGAATCGAGGACTGCATCTGGAGCCTCAATTTCATCTTTGGCAGTAATTTCTCCTGTGCTTTCAGAGGGACGGCTGGAAATGCCAGCAGCATTCCTGGCAACGACTCTGAACTCATAAACACAGTCCTCAGTCAGGCCAGTGATGGTGAACTGGGTATCAATGATGTTGGTGAAGCTGGCCTTCATCCAGCGGGTATCTGGGTGCTTCCTTCTCTCAATCACATAGCCAGTGATTGCACTGCCTCCATCATACTGAGGCCTGGTCCATTGGAGTGTCACAATGTTTCTGGTGATTTCAATAGCCTCAGGAGTGCCTGGTGGGTCACAGGGGTCCCTGGCTACTGTACTCTCAGAGACCTTGCTAACTGGGCTGAGTCCAGCAATGTTCTCAGCATAAACTCTGAATTCATACTCAATACCTTCTTCCAACTCTGTAGTCTTGAAACGTGTCTCTGGGATTAGCAGCTTGTTGAGTTTAGTCCACAAGAGGCTGTTTTTCTCCTTCCTCTCAAGGTGATAGCCAAGGATGGGGCTTCCCCCATTGTTAGTGGGAGCTTTCCACTCAACAACCATGTTATCTTTTGTTGCAGCAGAAACAATTGGTGTTCCTGGTGCAGCAGGCTCACTGAATGGATACTGAGCAATAACAGCGGGAGATATAATGGCATGACTCTTTCCATATCTATTCTCAGCAGACACTCTAAATTGATATTCAACTCCAGTCTTCAACTTGGTGACTTTGATGGTTGTCCTGGCAATAGTAGCAGATACAATTTGCCATGCTGTTGTGGTGGTGTCTCTCTTCTCCACAATGTAGTTGTTGATCTGACAGCCTCCAGTATACTCTGGTGGCTCCCATGACAGACTGACATAATTTGAGCTCACCTCCTCAATCTTCACAGGGCCTGTGGGTGGGCCAGGCTTATCAAGAATAATAACTGTAATCTCCTCTGTAGCTGTTCCCACACTGCTTGTGGCTGTGACAGTGTATTTACCAGAATCTTCCTTATTTGCATCCTTGATGCACAGTTTAGTAGATGATGGTGTGCTGGTTACATTTAGTCTGGTTGTCTCCTTAAGAGCATGCCCATCCTTCTTCCATTCCACCTTGGGAACAGGGCGTCCAATCACTGGAATGTCAATCTTCAGATCCTCACCACTTGGTAAACTGTAAGTGTTGAACCTCATCTTGAATCCGGGTTCGATAGTTACATCTTTAGCAGTGACTGGTGCAGCTAGAGGCCTGGGGTCACTCTTGCCCTTCTCATTGAAAGCTGACACTCTAAGCAGGTACTCATGTCCTGTGCTGAGGCCTGTGACGGTGCCCTCACAGGTTTTCACTGTGGCTGCCACCACCCATTCCTCTGAGCCCACAGGCTGCATCTCAATGTAGTAGCCCATGATCCTGCTGCCTCCATCATGATCTGGCTTCTCCCAGGAAAGTGAGGCTGTGGTTTTGGTCACTGCCGTCAAAGTGATCTTACCCACAGACAGTGGAGGCTCGGAGGTCTTGACAGAGTCCTCTGTCTCAGCTGGCTGTCCCACGCCAAACTCGTTTTCTGCTAAAACTCTGAAATAGTAAATAGTTCCCTCAGTGAGGCCAGTGATACGGTAGCTTGTCTTTGTGCATTTGTTGTCCACGTTAGAGTAAACCTTCCTGGTGGCCTCGCGCTTTTCAACCAGGTAATTCTTGATTCTCGCACCACCATCAATAAGTGGAGGCTCCCAGGTCAGAGTGACACTTTGCCTCTTAATGTCTTTTACTGTAAGATTCAGTGGGGCCCCTGGAGTGTCCAGAACTTTAACAGAGACAAAGGCTGATTTTGTGCCAGCACTATTTTCCAAGTTGAGGATGTATTTTCCAGCATCATATTTATCACAGATGTCAATGGAGAGCTGGGTATAGTCTTCACCAGTCTCTATCTGAACTTTACTTGGCAGTTCTCCATCCTCCTTGGCCCAGCTGATCTCTGGAGTAGGACGTCCCTTGAATGGAATGCAGATTCTCATTGAGCCTCCTGCGCGAACAACTATTCCCTTTCTAAGCTGTGAATCCAGAATCATTTCTGGAGGATTAATCTTATCGATCGGTTTCACAACTCCTTGGATCTCAGTGGGCTCACCAACACCCAGCTTATTGATGGCACATATGCGCACCTTGTATTCCTGGTGCTCTATCAACTTGGTGATGGTAAACTTGGTAGCATTAACTCCAGAGGGTGGGGTGCATATAGTCCATTCCTCCTCATCAGCCTTGGTAATTTCTACAGCATATCCTTGAATCTCACAACCACCATCATAGATAGGCCGATGCCAGGCCAGACTGATGGAGTCTTTAGCTGTGTCGACCACATGAGCATTGGTGGGAGAACCTGGTTCAAAGGTGGGGTCACAGGCTTTGAGGTAGGGTGTAGATGGGCTTGGCTGACCCACTCCAGCTGCATTCTCAGCAGATACTCTAAATTCATATTCATGGTCCTCAGTCAGTCCTGTTACTCTGAAACGCAAGTCTGTCACTCTGCGTTTGTTGCACTTGGTCCATCTCACTCCAGCTCTGTCTCTCTTCTCAACAATGTATCCACTGATTTCACTGCCTCCAGTGGTCTCTGGGCGGTTCCAGCAGACAGTCATGGAGTCCCTGGTAATGTTGGTGATTTCAAGCTCCTGAGGTGAGCCAGGAGGAACAAATGGATTTCTCATGATAACTGGCACTGATTCAAGAGGCTCACCAACACCGTATTTGTTGACAGCCATGACTCTGAAAATGTACTCATTGCCCTTTAATAGTTTGGTAACCTTGAACATGGTAGCTCCACAGTCACCAGAGACGACAGTCCACGCCAGGCGGCTTGTTTCTCTCTTTTGAATAATGTAATGAGAAACGCTAGCTCCTCCATCATGCCTGGGTGGCAGCCATGACAGTGAGCACTTCTCCTCTGTGACGTTGCTGACAGTAAGAGGTCCCTCTGATGGGCCTGGTCTGTCCAGGACCTTCACACTGAATGGGACAGTTTTGGTTCCGGCCACGTTAGTCAGAACCAGTGCGTACTGTCCACCATCCACTCTGATGGCATCCTTCACAACAAGCAAAGCCTTAAAGTCTGTATTTTTTATCTCAGCTCTTGCTGAGTTTTCAACCTCAACATTTCCTTTGAACCACTGAGCTGTTGGAATGGGCTTTCCTTCCACACTGGCCTCCAGGCTGAAAGTCTCCCCAGCATTGATAACAATGGTCTGGTTGTACATAGGATCCGTTTCACACTTAGGTGGGTCGACTTCATCCTTTGCTGTGATGGAGCCTGTGCTCTCAGAAGGCTTGCTGACAGCACCAGCTGCATTCCTTGCAATTACTCTAAAGTCGTATTTACTGTCTTCTGTCAGGCCAGTAACTGTGAATTCGTAGTTAATGATGTTTGCAAAGCTAGCCTTCATCCACTTTCCTTCAGGAAGGTCACGTTTCTCCACTACATAGCCAGTGACTAAGCTTCCACCATCATACTGTGGAGGGGTCCATTTAAGCTTCACTGAGTGCCTGGTCACAATCAAAGCCACAGGGCAGCCAGGAGGATCACATGGGTCACGGGCTACATAAACTTCAGAGACTTTGCTGCATTTTCCAATGCCAACAATGTTCTCAGCATAAACCCTGTACTCATACTCAATGCCTTCCTCAAGAGGAGTAGATTTGAACCTGCAGTCTTGGATGAGCATTTTATTGATCTTTGTCCAGAGGATACTGTTCTTCTCTTTCCTCTCCAAATGGTAGCCCAAGATGGCACTGCCTCCATCAGATGGGGGTTTGTGCCACTCCACCACCATATAGTCTTTAGTGTATGAAGAAACAAATGGTGTTCCTGGTGGGCCAGGCTCCTGGAACGGATACTGTGCCAAAACAGGCTCTGAGTCGATTGCATAACTCTTTCCATATCTATTCTCAGCATAGATTCTGAACTGGTATTCAGCACCGGTTTTCAGATTGCTCACTTTAAGCGTGGTTCGTGCCACAGTGGCAGATACTACCACCCAGTTGGTTGTAGTTGTATCTCTCTTCTCCACTACATAGTTGGAGATTGGGCAGCCACCGGTATATGTAGGAGGTTCCCAGCTAAGAGTGATACTCTCAGCACTGATGTCCTCCAACTTGACAGGGCCTGTTGGTGGCCCTGGTTTGTCCAGGGTGATCACCTCAATAGTGGCATCTTTGGAACCCAGTGCATTGGCAATATTGATGCTGTACATGCCGCCATCCTCTTTGGTGGCATCCTTTATGGTGAGAGTGGTTTGGTGTGCTGAGTCAGTGACATTGACTCTAGTGGTCTGCTTAAGGGCAGCTCCATCCTTGGTCCAAGTGATGGTTGGCTTTGGATGACCAGCAATTGGGACCTCAATCTTGAGGTCATATCCCACCTGGACACTGTAGTTGCTCACTTTGGGTCTTACAGCAGGTTCAATCACTAGGTCCTTTGCTACAACTGATTGGACCAGTTGTCTGTGATCACTTTTGCCCTTGTCATTTACAGCAGCAACTCTGAACTGGTACTCCTCTCCCTTAAGTAGGTTTGTCACTACAGTCTCCAGTGCCTTCACACTAGCACACACAGACCAAGCTTCACTGTCCTTGGGTGCCAATTCGACTTCATAGTAACTGATCCTGCTGCCGCCATCATGTTCAGGCTTCTCCCAGGCAAGTGTTACTGTGCTACAAGTGACATCAACAACACTGACTTTTCCAGGTGGCTGAGGCTTCTCAGATATCTTAATTGGTTCTATAGTTTTAGCTGGGAGACCCACGCCATATTCATTCTCAGCCAAGACTCTAAAGAAGAAGATACCACCCTCTGGAAGAGGTTCAACTTTCCATGACATTCTGTTGCAGGTGGTGATGGGAGAGTAAACTTTTCTGGTGCTTTCACGCTTCTCAACAATATAATGCCTAATCTTTGAGCCACCATCCAGAAGTGGAGGCTCCCATGTAAGAGTGACAGAATTCTTGGTAATTTCTTTGACTATGAAGTTGTTTGGTGGACTAGGTGAATCAAGGACTCTCACACTGATGAATACTGACTTCACGCCACTGGCATTCTCTGCAGTCAGGGTGTACTTCCCACTGTCAAATCTGTCAACATTCTCAATGACAAGTGAAGCATAGCTGCCAGTATTGTCAATCTGTGCAGTCTCCTTAATCTCACCCTCAGCCTTGCCCCATTTCACCTCAGGTGCTGGACGACCTCTAACAGGGACAAACAGCCTGAGAGTGCTTGCTGATCTGATGTTGATCATTTTTCTCATATCGGCATCCAGTTCAAGATCAGGAGCCTCAAGCTTTTCCTCCAGAATAATTTTTCCTGGAACATCAGCATGCTCCCCAACACCAACTTTGTTGATGGCACACACTCTGAATTGGTACTCATGCTTTTCCAGAAGCTTTTTGACTGTAAACTTAGTGTCTGTAATTCCAGTGGCAGGAGTACACATAAACCACTCATCAGATGCCCCATTGCAAGCCTCAACAATGTAAGCCTGAATCTCACAGCCACCATCATAGATAGGTTTGCCCCATGTCAGGGAAACAGTGGACCTAGATGTGTCAACCACCTTGGGGTTGTTTGGTGGGCCTGCTTTGAAGATGGGATCCAATGCCTTGTAGTACACTGTTGGTACACTGGATGTGCCAACACCTGCAGCATTTTCAGCAGCGACTCTGAATTCATAGCTGTGGTTTTCTATGAGCCCTGTCACTCTGAAGCGCAGCTCACTCACTGTGCGCTTGTTGCACCTAGTCCATCTCACACCATCCTTGTCACGTTTTTCAACAATGTATCCCTGAATGGGGCTGCCACCATCATTAGTTGGTCTCTCCCATGTCACCACCATAGAGTCTTTGGTGATTGTGGAGACCTCTACCTCAGTTGGTGGGTTGGAAGTGACAAATGGATTTCTGGCAATCATCGGGTCAGATTCCAGAGGCTCACCAACTCCATATTTGTTGACTGGAATCACTCTGAAGATGTACTCATTTCCGGGAAGAAGTTTTGTGATCTTCAAGTTCAATGTCTGAACTTTTGGTTCAACGACAGTCCAAACCAGTCTGCTGGTTTCCCTCCTCTCAACAATGTAATGGGAAACATCGCTACCACCATCTTGCAAGGGAGGTTTCCAGGAAATGGAGCATTTCTCTTTGGTGACTCCATAGATTGAGATAGGGCCCTCAGGTGGACCTGGTCTGTCCAGGACCTTGACATTGATGTTAACAGACTTCTCTCCTCCAACATTCTTTACCAGCAAAGTGTACTGTCCTCCATCAACACGGATGGCTTCTTTAACAACTATACAAGCTGTAAAATCTGTGTTCTTAATCTCAAGGCGAGCGGCTTCAGTAATCTCGTGGCCCTCCTTCAGCCAGTATACTGTGGGCACAGGCTTTCCATAGATAGAAGCCTCAAGCCTGAACGTGTCACCAGCATTAACTATGACAGCCTGGGAGTACTTAGCTTCCAAGTCAATCTTGGGTGGATCAACCTCATCCTTGGCAGTGATGGCTCCAGTAGAGTCAGAGGGCTGGCTGAAAACACCTGCTGCGTTCCTGGCGATGACACGAAACTCATAAGTCTGATCTTCGGTAAGTCCTGTGACAACAAATTGAGTTTCAATAATGTTTGTGAAACTGGCCTTCATCCAGCGGCCAGATCCCTCCTTCTTCTCAACCAGATAGCCTGTGATCTTGACACCAGCATCATACTCAGGTTTGGTCCATCTGAGTGTCACTTTGTGTCTTGTCACAATAACAGCCTCTGGTTTTCCTGGTCTGTCACAAGGATCTCTGGCCACTTGCATTTCACTCAGTTTGCTGGCTTTGCTGAGGCCAACAATGTTCTCAGCATAGACTCTAAACTCATAATCAATACCTTCCTCAAGGCCAACAACCTTGAATCTGGTGTCTGGGATAAGTTGTTTGTTCTGTTTCACCCACAGTATACTGTTTCTCTCTTTGAGCTCCAAGTGGTAGCCCAGAATTTTGCTTCCTCCATCATTGCTGGGTTTCTCCCACACAACCACCATGCTTTCCTTGGTGGCTGACTGGACCACAACTGAACGTGGCTGGCTGGGCACTTCAAATGGATACTGAGCAACAATGGTATCAGAGAGCAGAACTGAGGACTTTCCATATCTATTCTCTGCAGCAATCCTAAACTGGTACTCGAATCCAGTCTTCAGACGGGCTGCTTTGATTGTGGTTCTGGCCACTGTTGCTGACACAATCTGCCAATTAGTGGTAGATGTGTCTCTCTTCTCGACAATGTAATTGTTGATAGTGCAACCACCATCATACTCTGGTGGATTCCAGGACAGGATCACACTGTCAGCAGTGACCTCATCCATCTTAATTGGGCCTGTTGGAGGACCAGGCTTATCTAGAACAACAACACTGATGTCTGTAGATGCCTCTCCAGCTGTGTTGGTCAGTTTGATAGTGTATGTACCCACATCATCTCTGCAAGCCTCCTTAATAACCAGGAGAAGGTTTTTGTCTGTGGCTTCAGCATTAACTCGGGTTGTCTCCTTTAGAACGACGCCTTCTTTGAGCCAAGTTGCTGTAGCCTTGGGACAAGCAGCGTAAGGCACATCTATCTTGAGGTCATCTCCTGCTAGTACACTGAATGTGCTAAAATGCAGTTTGAAGGTTGGTGAAATGACCAGGTCTTTAGCCACCACAGGCATACTGAGAGGACGCGGGTCACTCATTCCCTTTTCATTGGTGGCTGAGATGCGGAACATGTACTCCTCTCCTTGCGTAAGGCCAGTTACAAGAGCCCCATTGGTCTTTACCACCATAACCTGGGTCCACTTCTCACTGCCTTTACCCTGCATTTCAACAATATAGCCTGTGATTCTGCTGCCACCATCATGGTCAGGCTTTTCCCAGGTTAGTGTGACGCTAGTGCTGGTAACTTCGCCAAGGGACACTTTACCTGGCGGTAAAGGCTTCTCTGACACTTTAATGGGCTCAAGAGTCTCTACTGGGAGGCCAATACCATATTCGTTTTCAGCCAGGATTCTAAAGAAGTACATCTTTCCTTCATCCAGGTCTCCAACTTTCCAACTAGACTTATGGCAGCTGGCACAGACTGTTGAATAGGCCTTTCTGGTTGACTCACGCTTCTCCACAATGTAGTTGCGGACTCTGGAGCCACCATCAATCAGAGGTGCGTCCCAAACAAGGGAAACTGAATCTCTAGTGACTTCCTTGACAATCAGATTCTGAGGTGCTCCAGGAGTATCTAGCACTCTGACATTAACAAAAGCTGTCTTGCTTCCTGAGGCATTCTCTACAGTCACAATGTATTTACCTCCATCAAACCTGTCAACATTGTCTACCTGCAGAGTGGTAAATGATGAGGTGATTTCAATGTTAGCTCTGTCCAGGGATTCTCCATGCTCTCTTGACCATTTTACCTCGGGTGCTGGTCTGCCCTTAATAGGAACAAAGAGTCTGAGTGTGCTACAGGCTCTGATGCAGACAACCTTACGCAGCTCTGCTCCAAGTTCAATTTCTGGAGGAAGCAGTCTGTCTTCCGCTTTTGGAGCTCCAGGAACAGCGGCAGGCTCTCCCACTCCTTCACAATTAGTGGCACAGATGTTTATTTTGTACTCTTGGTTTTCCTTCAAATTGGTGATGGTGAAAGACATGGCTGTCCATCCCTTCTTGGGAGTGTGAATTGTCCACTCATCCTCCTCGGGGAGGCAGGTCTCCACAATGTAACCAGTGATTTCAGAACCACCATCATAGACAGGCTTGTTCCAGGCAAGGGTGATAGAGGACTTGGATGTGTCCAGCACTCTGGGGTTTCCTGGAGGTCCAGGCTGGAAGATGGTGTCTACGGCTTTGTAGAATGGGCTGGAAGGACTAGGCTGGCTTAGACCAGCATTGTTCTCAGCAAGAACTCTGAATTCATACTCGTGTCCTGGTGTGAGGCCTGAAACTTTGAATCGCAGGTCAGTTACAGTCCTCTTATTGCACTTGACCCAGCGCAAGCCAGTTTTATCCCTTCTCTCAATTATGTAGGTGTTTATTCTGCTGCCTCCATCATGTTCAGGGCGCTCCCAGCAGACAACCATGGAGTCCTTGGTAATGGTAGTGACTTCAGGCTGCTGTGGTGGGTCACTGGGGACATAGGGGTTGGCACAGATGACAGGTTCAGACTCAAAGGGCTCACCCACACCATACTTGTTAACAGCCATTACTCTGAAGATGTACTCATTGCCCTTCAGAAGCTTGGTGACCTTGAACCTGTTTGCCTGAAGGTCTGTGGCCACATTTGTCCATGCCAACCTACTGGTCTCACGCCTCTGAATGATAAAGTACTCAATCTTGGCACCACCATCATGTGTTGGATGCAACCAGTTAAGGACACATTTCTCAGCAGTGACGTCAGTAACAGTGAGGGAGTCTGGTGGTCCTGGTCTGTCGAGTACCTTGACATTGAATGTGAACTTGGCAAAGCCACCGGGATTGCTGGCAGTCAAAGTAAAAGCACCTCCGTCTCTCCTAAGAGATTCTTTGTTTATTAGAGCTGTGTGGAAGTCAGATGTCTTTATCTCTATCTTGGCTGTATCCTCAAGCTCCTTTCCTTCCTTGGTCCATACCAGAGATGGGAGTGGCCTGCCAGTCACACTGGCCTCCAGCTTGAACACCTCCCCTGCCATGACAACAACATTGCTGCTGTAAGATGCATCAACATCAAGTCTGGGCTCTTCAATGTCATCTCTGCATGTGATTGCCTCTGATGATTGCGATGGAGCACTAACAGCACCAGCTGAGTTTCTTGCAGTCACACGGAATTCATAAGTTGCATCTTCTGTCAGACCACTGACTGTGTAGATGGTTTCTAGGATGTTGTTGAAGTTGGCTTTAAGCCAGCGTCCATTGGGCATTTCTCTCCTCTCTACTGTGTATCCAGTGATGGAAAATCCACCATCTCCCTCTGGTTTTTTCCATGACACTGTCACTTCATGTCTGGTGATATTAAGTGCCACAGGCCTGCCTGGTTGGTCGACTGGGTCCAGAGCATACATAGGCTCAGATGGTTTGCTTGGTTTGCTGAGACCGGCCATGTTTTCAGCAGTAACACGGTGTTCATATTCGATTCCATCTACAAGGCCTGTTGATTTATAGATATTTCCAACAACAAGTGCTCTGCTGATTCTCTGCCATAGAATGCTGTTTTTCTCTTTTCTGTCCACATGATAGCCTAGGATGACACTACCTCCATCAGAGGAAGGCTCATTCCAGCTCAGAGTCATTGCATCCTTGTTGAAAGATGTGACCACAGGAGTGCCTGGCTGGCCTGGCACATCAAATGGATAGGCAGCCACCACTGATTCAGAGACAATGCATGGTCCAATGCCATATCTGTTCTGGGCCTTGACACGGAACTGATACTGGGTTCCAGTGTTGAGTCGGGCTGCCTTGAATGTGGTGCGAATCACCGTAGCTGCCAGCTCCATCCAGGAAGTACCAGTAGTCTCCCGCATCTCAACAATATAGTTATTGATGGGAACGCCCCCATCATTCTCTGGTCCCTCCCAGGACATGAGAACATAATCACATGAGACCTCTTCCAGTTTAATCGGACCTGTGGGAGGACCTGGAATATCGTGGACCAGGACTGTGATTGTCTCAGTCACTGTGCCCAGCATGTTCTTTCCAGTCATGGAATATTGGCCTCCATCAGTCCTCTTGATCTCACCAATGTTAAGGATAGTTGATGTAGGAGTGGTTTCAGTGTTGATTCTCTGTGTCTCCTTTAGTGTCATGTCTCCCTTCTTCCAGGAAACTACAGGTCTTGGTTTGCCAAGCACTGGAATCTCCACCTTGACACGGTCACCTGCCTTGGCGATGACTGTCTTTTGGTAGACTCCACGTAGGTCAAAGGAAGGAGCAGAAGTCTGCTCTTTGATAGTAGCAGGCCTACTCTCACGTGGGTCACTCCTGCCTGATGCATTGACAGCCATTATGCGGAAGGTATATTCTGCTCCCTCAATCAGATCTGTGACGGTGTAGTCCAGAGCCTTGATGGTGGCCATATGGACCCACTGGTCAGTATCTTTCTTCTGGGCCTCAATAACATATCCGGTGATCAAACTGCCACCATCATGAAGGGGCTTGACCCATGCCAGGCTGGCACTGTCAGCTGTCACATCAGTGACATACAAGTTTTCTGGTGCAGAGGGGGCCTGGGACACCCTGATTGGCTCAGGGGTTTCAGCTGGCTCACCTACGCCCAGGTCATTCTCAGCAGTGACACGGAAGTAATAGTAAGTTCCCTCCACAAGGTCTGGAATCTTGAAGGAACACTTCTGCCACGTGGTGCTAAGCACTGTGTAGGCCTTCTTGGTGGCCTCTCTCTTTTCAATAATGTAGTTGTGAATCTTAGAACCACCATCAATTATGGGGATTTCCCACTGGAGGGTGATGCTGTTCTTGGTGATCTCTCGAGGTTTGAGGTTGACTGGTGGTCCTGGTGTATCCAGAACTTTCACATTAACAAAGCCGGTCTTCTTTCCAGCAACATTCTCTAGACAGAGGTTGTACTTTCCAGCATCATATCTGGTGCAGTCAGGAATAACCAGCAGAGTGTAGGACTCTGTGGTGTCAATGTGTGCACGTTGTTTCAAGTTGGTATCATCTTTGCTCCAAGTTACTTCAGGAACAGGACGACCTCTGATGGGAACAAACATACGGATTGAAGCACGGCACCTGACCACCAGGGTTCTCCTGAGTTCAGCATCCAGCTCAAAGTCTGGTAGCGACTCCTGGTCCACCAGTTCAGTTACTTTCTCCACTTCTGCAGGCTCACCAACTCCCTCTGAGTTTACTGCACAGACTCTGAAGTGGTATTTGCCTCCTTTTTTAAGTTTACCAATTACATATTCAGTAGCTTTAAATGGGTACTGTGTTTCTGTCTCCCAGTCATCATGCCCCTCCTTTTTGTATTCAACAATATAACCCTCTACTTCAAGACCACCATCATAGTGGGGTCGGCCCCAGGAAAAGGTGGCTGTAGTTTTTGTAGTCTCTGTAACTCTGGGGTTGGATGGAGGACCAGGTGGATCTGATGAACAAGACAATAAGAGTTAAAATTATTTTTAGTTCTTTTAATTAGTTATTTGGGCTTTTTGAAAGCAATTCAGACAAAAGTAAGAAGTCCAGTTTTACTTACACACAATGTCCTTGGTCATTACAGGGTGTGAGGGCTCACTTGGCTCCCCAAATCCAGCTTTGTTCTCAGCAGTGACTCTAAACTCATACTCTATTCCCTCACTTAGGCCTTGCACCTTAAAGCGCAGGTCAGGGACTGTCCTCTTACAGGCTCGCACCCATCTCATTCCTCTCCTTTCTTTCCTCTCTACACAATATCCTCTAATGTCACTTCCCCCGTCCTGTGCTGGTCTCCTCCATGAAATGGTGACAGCATTCCTACTAACATTGTCAATCTCTGGTGCTGAGGGGGGACCTGGTGCGCCTGGATAATCAAAACAGACAAGAAAAGTTTGGTTAGTTATCCTTAGGTTCACATATTTTAGGAAATTAACCTGTAAATCTTCCACTTCAAATGTCTTTTAGAATCCTATGGTTAACTGGAAAAATTGTTTTTTAGTCAATTAATTTTATTTTTTAACATTTAACAAATTGTAGCCATATATAAACAACTTACGGAAACTGTCAACCATTTTGACTGGACCAGACTGGCTTGAGTCTCCAGTGCCATACTGGTTCACAGCAGACACTCTAAAGATGTACTCGTTGCCCTTGATCAATTTACTGGCTACATATCTGCAGTCCATAACATTTTCAGCTAGCTTGGTCCACTGCAGACGGCTGGTCTCTCTCTTCTCAAGGATATAGGACTTGATAGAGCAGCCTCCATCTTCGTCTGGTGGAAGCCAGGTCAGAGTACACTTCTCAGCTGAAATGTTACTAGCTTCGATGGGGCCTGGAGGCCCAGGTACGTCCAGCACCTTCACTTTAACGTGTTCTTCCTTAATACCGAAGGGGTTGCTGGCAGTGATGGTGTACTCTCCTGTGTTCTTCCGACTTGCATACTTGATAGAGAGAGTGGAGGAGGTGGGAGTGCTGGTGATGGTGACAATGTCAGAGGTCTTGAACTCACGGCCCCCCTTTGACCAGACAGAAGTGGGTGGTGGTTTGCCCACAATCTTGGAGGCTGAGATCACGATGGTGTCTCCGGCCCTGACTGATATACCATCCTTCATGTCTGGGTCAATAGTGATTGTTGGGGGCTCTGCAGAGAGGATGGAAGCAAGTGGTGTTACTACCGTCTACACAACTCATGTATTCAAAGTCATGACAGTATGTGTTTGAACACCTGATATTTGTACTACTAAAAAACATCAAGGATCTACATTCACACATATTTTTTTAAACACTAAACCACTCAAATTAGTTTGCTGCTCCGCTTACCATACTCATCCTTGCAGGTCAGAAGCTCAGTAGGCTCTGAAGGGACACTAATAGCCCCAGCAGCATTCTTGGCCCTGATCCTGAACTGATACTGAGCTCCCTCTGTCAGGTCAGTGACAGTGAAGGCACAACCCTGGATGTTTACATGATTGGCCTTCATCCAGGTCTTGCCCCCAGCCTCCAGCTTCTCCACCATGTAGCCAGTCAGCTTATGGCCACCGTCATATTTGGGTGCTGTCCAAATCAGAGTGACTGTGCTCCTGGTGACGTTTATCACTTCAGGCTTGCCAGGAGGATCTAGCAGCACACAAAGTAAATGTTAAAACACATACAGAAAACACAGAACACATTAGGTCTTCAAATTAGGGTAAAAAAAAATGTAAGATCAGTGAACTCACCAATAGGATCCAGGGCTACCACGGCCTCAGTGACCCTGCTTGCCTTGCCAAGGCCAGCCATGTTCATAGCCATCACCCTGAACTCGTACTCTAGTCCCTCTATCAGGCCAGTGACTCTGCACTCCTTCACTCTCAGAGGAGTCTTACTGGCTCGTTTCCACATCAGACTGTTCCTCTCCTTAAACTCCACATGATATCCTAGAGCGAAAACAAAATTAGTTGGTCATTGTGACTAAATTTGGCTATTTGCTCATGTTTAACTACAAACTGTTATCTATCACACGCTGTTACCAGTAATTGGGGAGCCACCAGTGTCTTTTGGATCAGTCCAAGTCAGGATGGCCGACTCGTGGCGGATGCTCACTATTTCTGGAGGAGCAGGCGCCTCTGGCACATCTAGAGGATGCAGAGAAACACAATGGTTGGAATAATTAGGAGAGAAGGTAAGAAATGAAAATACAAACTATAGCGAGCGTGAAAAGTCTTCACATGACCACAAGTGCCTGATCATTAAGGGTGTCACGATTTCGATTTAAAATCGAAATTGATCGAAATGAATTCACAATCTCGAACTTCGAATTAAAAAATAGAATCGTCGATGCTGCCACGCCCCCATGTCACGTCCGATCGGCTTGCCAAGGGGAAAACACACACGCACGTGTTGAAGTGCTGCGTGTCAACGTCCTCTAACTTAGCTACTAGCTAAGCCAGTAGCTATTAGCTACAGCCAGTCAAACGATAGCATGGTGTTCCTGTTCGGCTCCCGGACCGTGGTCGGGAAGCACAGGGGAGATGATTTCCTCCAGGGCCGAAGTTTCTGTTCACCTTCGGGGTGAACCCCCTTTCACGTGTTAAGCTGGTCGGGAAATAATACCAGGGAGCTCTGCTGTATCTGAGGAGCCGTCGCCTTTATTCAGCCAAACTGCAGCCTGTATTGAACACTTTATTGCTGTCGCAGCTGCTGCTACTCCTTTCGCTTCTCCTTCCTCTCCCATTCATTCACTGTCCGCACATACGCACGCTCCCTCACTCTCGCTCACCCACTCACACCTTACGCACCTGTATATGTCCAACTGTTCGGAAATAGTTTGTTAAGACACCTAATTGTTCAGAGAAGACTGTGGACATGACTGTTTTATTTTTTCGTTGTTTTGTTGTGAACTTGAATGTCATCTTCTGTGAAGAAGACTGCAGTTACAAAAGAGAAACTAGATGGCAGCTTATTTTGTTTCAGTTTCCAATTGACTGAAGATAGAAGTTATTGTAACATTAAGTTGGTAATAAATGTTTTAAATTTGACAATGTAGTGTGGTACATTGCGAACCAAGGTCAGATATTATATTGCATAAAAGTCTAGTCTAAAGATGGCATAGCAACCTGTGCTTTAAAAAAAATAAATGGAAAAATCAAGAATCGAATCGAACCGTGACCTTAGAATCGTAAAGTGAATCAAATCGAGGATTTGGAGAATCGTGACACCCCTACTGATCATGCTTTAATTGTTTTAATGAAGCATACTGTTCTTGCATATGTAACATTACTCATTTTGATTTTCATTAAAATATTGTCCCTCTTCCTAAAAACTGAATTTTGAAAAAGCTCATCTAACATACACTATGTATTTGAATCCGTTTCTATAAAAAAGAATGATAAACAATTAATAATAGTGGATAAAGATACATTCTCCATGCAGGCCCATTGGCATTTTTAAATTATGTGGCAATTAGGCAGGCAACAAACAAACAAAAAAAAAAAAAAACTTAACAAATCATCTGGCCTCACAACCATAACCCAATTTTCCTACAAGCAAGGAGGGTGAAGTAAAGTCACTCATTTAAGAAATTTTCTAGCAATCAGTGGCCATCTTGAAACAAGACTGAAAAAGGAAGATCACTAGAATCAAGAAAATGAAACAATATTTCCAAAAACAGTAGGTGCAAAAATGTAAACTAAGAAAAAATTAGGACGCAAGAGTTGACTAAATTACACTTTTAAAGTAAATATTATCGGAGCTTGGGCAAAACTTCTGACCACTTTAGTCATGTGACCATAATGTACTCTGAGTGTGACACTCACTGAATGGATGCTGTGCGATGACTGGGTCAGACCTCAGATACTCTCCAACCCCATACTTGTTCTCAGCAAACACTCTGAAGATGTACTCTACTCCATCATGGAGCCTGATCACCCTCATGGTGGTCTTCTGAATAGCTGAAGCTACTGTGGCCCATTTGTTGTCTGTGGTCCTCCTTTTTTCAACGATGTAGTTGGACACCTCAGCACCACCATCATCTTTAGGTGGTGCCCACTCCAGGGTGATGCCGTCAGCGGTGATCTCGTCAAACTTAATGGGCCCAGTGCAGATGCCAGGCTTGCCCACCACATTCAGCTGGAACTTGCAGTCCTTGGAGCCGGCACTGTTCTTGACGTTGATGTTGTAGGTCTCAGCATCTCCTCTCTGGCAGTCTCTGATCAGCAGAGTTGTGACACCTTGAGACGCCTCCACGCACATCCGGCCTGTGTCTCCAACCATCATGTCACCTTTCTTCCAGGTGGCAGCTGGGTAGGGCACTCCAATGAGGGGGATGTTGATACGTTTGGTGCTGCCCTCCTTCACCACGCAGCAACCGTCATGCAGACTACTCAAGTTGCAGTCAGGAAGCACTGAAATACAAAGGAATGAGCTCATCAGAAAATGTTATGCCCTAGCAAATCAAGGAACTATAACACTAGGTGGCATGAAGGCTGAGTCAGGCTGACTTCTTACCAAACTGGTCCTTGGCGACGACAGTGAGCTCAGTGGGTGGACCCTCTCCAGATTCGTTGAGTGCCTTGACTCTGAATGAGTACTCCTTGCCCTCAGTCAGCTCGCCGATGGTGTGTGAGGTGTTCTTGCCTTTCATGACTTGCTTCCACTTCTCCTCGCCTTCGCTCTGCTCTAGGATGTAAGCCGTCACGTGGCTTCCGCCGTCACTGATGGGCTTCTTCCAGCCCAGGGTGATCGAGTTATTTGTAGTCTTCTGGGCTTTGAAGTCCATCACTGGACCAGGTTGCTCTGAAGAGGCAGGACGGATGAGTTAAGACTGAGCATGTGTTTGTTCCCTCATCTCAGATTTGAATATAAAGGGAAGCTTTTTCTTATTTTTGTTATACTATATCTTGGTCTTGGCCATAAAACCATAAATATGAGTTTTATCTTAGTTGATGATCTAACTACTGGGGAAACAAATTCATGAAAATGAAGGATTCAGTATTTCTTAAACAGAATCTTACTCCTTGTTGTGTGGATAGGACTTTAATGTTGGGAATTAAAATGTACAAAATATACAGACAATATTTAAAAATAAAAGCTGTTTATATTTCTACAATCTTGGTTAAGGCTTTGGTTTAAGTTGGATCCTCTTATACTTACGTACAGAAAATAGTTGTATAATTTTGTTTACTGAATGATAAAATCGATTCTAATTTAGAAAACGGCAACAATGCCTTGTAGTTACCTGATGCTCTGACGCTGCCAGCTGTCTCACAGCCCTCTCCAATGCCATAGGTGTTTTCAGCCAGCACTCTGAAGCAGTAGGCCTGTCCCGCCTCCAGGTTGGTGATCCTAAAGGAAGTTTTGGGGCACTCTGCAGAGACGCAGGTCCAGGCTTTTCTCTCAGCCAGACGTTTCTCTACGACATAGCTCTTGACTGGGCTGCCACCATCGATCAGCGGGGCGTACCATGTGATGAAGGCGTGGTTTCTGGAGGTCTCCTTCACAGTCAGGTTCACAGGTGGTCCAGGAGTATCTGAAAGGGAGGAGAAACATCATATCTGGCTTAGAGCCTTTGCTACATGAACTGAGATACATATTAGGTTGTAGATGCACGTCATGTAAGTTAAAATGGTTTCTCATCAGTTGCGGAGTAAAAACAATATTTTGTATCTGTTTCTTCTCGGTGATACATTTGAAGATTCACAACTTCAGCAGATTATTTTCAACCTTACTGGTAATATTGATGATAATATTATTACATTATCTAATTCTGCTTTCCAGGAAGCATGGTTTGGGTGATTTGTGTGTAAGGTTCAATTTGGACTATGTCTTGTTAAAAACAGAACACTTTTAGGATGTATGTAATCTATTATATTTCCTCATTATGTTTCTTACCAAGGACCTTGACCACGATGGTGTAACTCTTGGAGCCGCTGCTGTTCTCTAGTGTCAGGATGTATTTGCCGGCATCGTATCTGTTAACGTCCTCAACCATCAGTAGGGTGTCCCACTCCGATGTATTGATCATCAGGCCCTGCCTGTCCTTCAGGTTGGCGTCCATCTTCGTCCAAGTCACCTTCGGTGCAGGGCGTCCTCTCAGTGGGACATAGAGTCTCATTGTGACGCCAGCACGAAGAACCAAAGCCTTTCTTAGGTCAGCATCCAGCTCAGCTTCAGGAGCAACTGGAAGATTGACAGAAGATCTCTTTAAATCATAGCTGTAACTTATTTTTGGTTAGTAGCAAAGTTGTATTAGCTAGAAAATACTTAGCATAAATTAATGTAGTTCAACAAGAATGTTGGTTATTATTGAGAACCTGTTATTTTATGCAAAAATAATTTGCAGGCTGAAATGAGTCATGATGCACATGGAAATATATTGGAAATGAATGACTGAGGCATTAACAAATATCCATGACGCTAGAATGTAGTGTGCAATGTAGAAGGCAATTGTTCGCTGAAGAAGATCAACTTTAGTGAGTTTTGATAGTTCGCTAAGTTAGCTAAATTAAATAATAGCTACCATACAGAACTGCCATATAATGAGTCTTCTATGTTTTCATGTATGTTCATTTTTACGATGAGTAGGCATTCTTTGTTTTTTGTTTTTTACTAATGTGATAATGCAAGGAAAATGTGTGGTTAGCAGGTTCTTAACAGTATCTTATATGAAAAACGGTCCTAATTAGCCTGTTTCTGCTATTGGAGTTCATCATTCATTGAAACATGTTGTATGAACAGTCAGAGCATACTCAGGATGTCCTTGGCCATGTGGTTTCCAGGAACCTCGCTGGGCTCACTGTAGCCAATCTTGTTGACAGCGGTTACTCTGAACTGGTACTCAGTGTTGTCCATCAGGCCAGTCATCAGAAATTTGGTGGCCTGGAGCTTCTTTGGGACGTTGCACTTGGTCCAGTCCTCAGCTTCAGCTCGCTTACACTCAACCAGGTAGCCGATGATCTCACAGCCACCGTCGTATGCCGGTTTGGTCCAGCTAAGGCTGATGGAGCTCTTGGTGGAGTCCACCACCTTGGGGAAGGCAGGTGGTCCGGGAGGATCTGGAGATTTACAGTGACACATTCGTAATTATTTTCAGATTTAGTGGAAAACAATGTACCAGCCGTGTCTGTTTGTAGCATTTTTTGCTTCATTTTTTTAGAAGTGATTTTTGAAACTGATACTTACAGACAGGGTCAACAGCCAGTGCAGCATTGGATGCGTCGCTAGGTTTGCCCAGACCGGCCTTGTTCATTGCAATGACTCTAAATTCATACTCAGAGCCCTCAGTCAGCTGAGTTGCTTTAATAGTTCTGTCGATGACTGGCCGACGGTTGACCTTAGCCCAGGTCAGCTCAGTGGCTTCACGTTTCTCTACCATGTAGCCCAGGATCGTGGCTTTGCCGTCGTTGGCTGGGGCCTTCCAGCTCACTGTCATGGAGTCTTTAGTAATGTTGGTGATGACAGGTGGGTCACATGGACCAGGAACATCTGAAGGAAGAGATCCATGATAATCTCATCAACATTCAATATCTCGTTGATCAAGTTACATGATTAAATACTGGGATGATAAATCATTGGCTGACTCACATAACATTTTAAATACTCAAACTAGAATGTTGGATCATTTTAAATACTAAGATTAAAAATCGATTTTTGTTCTTTAAATGATACACTTAAAATTTAAGAGCAGGTAGAACAATTTAAATGTATATCAACAGTTTTAATAATTAAAATGTTTCCAATCATGACAGACCTAAAGCATAATTTTTTGTGGCGATATTTATATTTTACTTTACTGTACTGTTCAAATAGACGTCCGTGTGGCAACAGTTTAAAAAGATTTTACCCAGTGGCAGCTAAAGGAACTGCAGCTCAGGGCGCTTCAGCTATAGAAGTCTGAACTTACCGTATGGGTTCTTGACCATGATGGCGTCAGTCATTTTGGGGTCTCCAACACCATACTGATTCTCAGCACTGACCCTGAACTGGTACTCATGACCTTCAATGAGTTTCTCCACTGAGCAGTCGGTGAGGTGTCCATGGATATTGGAGGTGACAAGTGCCCAGTTGGCCCTGCTGGTCTCACGCTTCTCTATGATGTAGTTGGTGATCTCAGAGCCACCATCTGCAAGTGGAGGCTCCCATCGCAGCTTAACGCGATCGGCAAAGACCTTAGCAGTTTTAACTGAGGCTGGAGGCCCTGGTTTATCTGCAGGGGGAAAGGTGGGCGGTTGGCATCTTTGTTTGATACACATACAATGCTTGCACAGACAAAATACTACAATTAAATGCTAGTAAATCTAACTTACCTAGAACCTTGACCTTGATAGTAGCGTACTTGCTTCCATTGATGTTCTCAGCTGTGATGGTGTAGTCTCCAGTCTCCTTCCTAGTGACTGAGTAGAGCTCCAGCAGATGGTTATGTTTCTTCTGGACCATCTTCATTCCCTCAGCAAGGACCAGAGGCACTCCATCTCTCTTCCAGCTCACCTTGGGCAGTGGCTTGCCGAACACCTCAGCATCCAGGACTACATTCTCTCCAGCTTTAATCACAATCAGGTTCTTCATGTTGACGCCCAGGTCCACACGAGGAGGAACTGCACAGGAGAAGAGAAGAGATAAAATGATCATTGCTTTGTCAATAATTTAATTTGTCAATCATATTTTTCTTTTCGGTGTGGAGCTGTACCATTCTCTGCAATGACAGGGATGGGATCGGACAGCTCGGACGGTATGCTGATGTTGATAGCGGTCTTAGCGATGACTCTGAACTGGTACTGTGCGCCCTCCTCCAGGCCGGTCACCACGTAACTCTCAGTCTGGATGTTCATGCAGTTGGCATTGCAGCGTGTCCACTTCTCCTCTGGAAGCTTTGTGTATTCCATGTAGTAGCCAATCAGCTTGCTGCCACCATCATGCTTGGGACGGTTCCAGACCAATGAGACAGAACTCTTGGTCACATCCATGGGCTCAGGTTTGCCTGGTTGGTCTGGATGGAAACAAAGGATTGTAAACTTAATTATGCTGTCTGAACAAGAGAGAAGGTTGAGGTTGAGCAATCCAGAGTTCGAACATGGTTGGTCTGAAAATTCAATTTCTCATGTAGCAATATAGGTTCAAACAGATCAGTCAATTAAAGCTCTATATAAAAAATAACTTTAATACCGAGGCTTCTGTTCAGTCACCTTAAGATTGTGACCTTATTTCATTATCCAAGGACAAGAAATTATGCTCATTCTTTTTTACTTTACATACTATTTCAATTTTAATAAAAAAAAAATAAAGTCAAATAATTTTGGGGGGTATTTGGTAAAGTACTCTAAAATTTTCAGAATGCCACAGAGGACTAGGGTTAAAGATGATTTACATTTTATGTTCTTTTGATATTGAAAACACATTCCCTTGATCTCACCAAAACATTTTTTTTTTGTAGTGATGCTCAGTTTGAAGTGTAATTTCCACTTCCAAAACAAAAATGTAGTTTTCCTGTTTTTCTTTAATCTAACTTTTTTTCAACATTACAACAGGATGTCATAATAAAGTTAAGGACATGTTCGTACCAATAGCATTCCTGGCGGTGATAAAGTCCGTCTGTTTGCAAGGTTTGCCCTGTCCAGCCATGTTGAGTGCAGACACCCTAAAGGTGTACTCCAGACCCTCAATTAGGCCGGTGCAGGTGTACTGTGTGGCTTTGACCATGGACTCATTGGCCTTGACCCACAGAAGGCTATTCCTTTCCTTCTTTTCAACGCAATATCCAGTGAGGGGGGAGCCTCCATCGCTGCTTGGACGCTCCCATGACAGGATGACAAAGTCCTTGCTGATCTTGTTGATCTGGAGGTTTCTGGGCTCGCTAGGAGGATCTTTAGGGAAAAACAGAAAAGTTAACAGAAAGTGACATATTGGTAATAATGGTTTCCAGTAATTGAGTTGAAAATGAAATGTTTTGGCTCAGACTCACCAAATGGATATCTGGCGATCATCTTCTCAGAGTAGATGGGCTCGGAGATGCCAAACCTGTTCTCAGCACGGACTCGGAAGCCATATTCTTTGCCAGGTGTCAGTTTGGTCATTCTAAAGCTGGTTTTGGTGCACGATGAGGACACGGTGATCCAGTCGCCCTGGCTGACATCACATTTTTCTACAATATAGTTGGTGATATTGCTGCCACCATCCTCTTGTGGGGAGTTCCAGAGCAGTGTACAGGCGTCAATGTCCTGTTCAGTGATCTCCAGAGGAGCTTCAGGTGGTCCAGGGATGTCTGTAGAGACACGGCAGATGACTCATTAACGATGGGAACGACACACTTAATCAATGATCTTTTATTTAACATTCATGTTTTAAGTATCAACTGTATCTTTTCAATTTAGAACCAGCATGTATTTTTGAAACTGACCCATGACAATGATTTTGAGGATCTGGTTGATCTTGCCGGTGCTGTTTTCTGCCGACAGGCTGAAGTAGCCACTGTCCTTTCTCGTCACGTTCTTAATGATAAGCGTGCAGGTCGTCAGCGTCTTTACGACAGACAGGCGATCAGAAGTGAGCACATCCTCACTTCCCTGCTTCCACTTGCAGAAGGGGGCAGGTTTACCTGCCACAATGGCCTCAACCACCATCTTGGTGCCAGCTCTGACTGTCACAGTGTCAGGCATGATGACTTTAGGAGACACTGGGGGAAAGAAGAAACACCAAAAGTTACTTCAGTGATTGAATAGATTATTTCAACCTTTTTAGTTAATTCATCAGGAATTATCAATAACTGTATTGTTCTAGCTTCAAAGTTAAATATTTGAGGTACTACCAATCGGTTACTATAAACTGAGGGCAGTCTACTTACTGAGTTGTTCCTTGACCTCAAACACTCCCTCTGCCTCTCGGGCCAGGCTAACTCCCACTGAGTTTCTGGCTGCCACTCTGAACTTGTACTTCTTTCCTTCCTTCAGACCAACCACCACAATGGTCAGGTCTTTGACCACAGAGTAAGGTGTCCACTTGTCCTCTGGCGCACCCTCCTCCTGGTAGTCCACCACATAACCGTTGATCTTGGCTCCTCCATCTCTTAGTGGCTTCAGCCAGCCCAGTGTGGCGCTGTTCTTGGTGATCTCCAACACGTCCATCTTCTTTGGAGGGTCTGGCTCACCTGAATGCAACAAACAGTAGGTGTTAGGAGGAATGAAAAACTAAAACGAAAAAGTTAGATGAACACACGGAATGCATGCTAAACTTTATTCACACAGTCTCTGGTGACACTCACTGATGGGATCAACAGCCAGGTATGACTTAGGCGAGTCCTGTGGAACTCCAATGCCGTACTTGTTGCAGGCCATGACTCTGAAGTAGTACTCAATGCCAGGCGTCATGTTGGACACCTTGAAGCTGGTCTTCTTCAGGTCCTCTGTGCACTTGGTCCAGGTCTTCCTATCTACCTCACGTTTCTCCACAATGTAGTTGAGGATGGGGCTGCCACCGTCATTCTCTGGTGGCAACCAGGACAGCTGAGCTGTTGTCTTGGTGATGTTGGTTGCCTCGAGGCCACCAACGGGACCGGGAGTATCTGTTAACAATGAATTTAAAAATCATTATGACTGTACAGTTTTATTACAACTGTTGCTGAATCCTGTCATAGATTTTCTGTTTCTTACCAAGGACTTTGACACGGACGTACACAGCTTTCTCTCCAGCTGAGTTGGACAGAGTCAGCGAGTATCTCCCAGAGTCCTCTCTGGTGCTCTCCGGGATGACCAGGAAGGACATGGTGTCAACCTGGTCCACATGGCCTCGGCGGATTACATTGTCCACACCCAGGCGCTTCCAAGTAACCTTTGGGGCGGGCCTTCCTCTGATCACAGCGAAAAGCCTGATCGGACAGCCGGCCCTGACAGCCAGACCTTTTCTCAGACTGGCATCCAGGTCAATCTCTGGAGCCTCTGTTGTCAAAGAAAAATTGATGTTAAGACTATTAGAACATTTTTAATATTTACTACTATTACCACCTTATGTAATACAATGGATTTATTAAGGTACGTTCTCTGTTGGCTTTAGTAGCTTTTCATTCTTACCCAGGATCTCCTTGGGGAACACAGCCTCCTTCAAGTAGGCATGGCGTCCCCAGCCCACCTGGTTTTGGGCAGACACCTTGAATTCATACTCCAGCTTCTCATCCAGCTGACTGATGGTAAACTCTGTGAGCACCAATGGGCCACGGGTGTCAATTCTCTTCCAGCCCACTGTGGGCTTTTCAGGGTCTGCCTCACTTTTCAGCCTCATGTCCAGGCTGTAGTTGATGATGGGAGCGCCACCATCGTATACAGGTTTAGACCAGGACAGGGTGATAGAGGTCTTGGTGCTGTCACCCACCTTCAGGCCGGCAGGGGGGCCAGGGGGTTCTGTGGGTAGAGACAGTAAAACACATTTAACAAATACTTAAACTTCCAAGACACAGGCACAAGGCTGTGAAAGTCCATCTTTGACATCTTTTTCTTTGCATGTTCTCTGGCCTGGGCACAAATCTGAAGAACATGTTTCAAGACATAAGCTAAACTCTGACAGTAACTTGGTACTTACCGATGGGATCTTTAGCTGCAACTGGTCTGCAGGGTTTGCTGGGCTCTCCCAGGCCAACCTCATTCTCAGCCTTCACTCTGAACTGGTATTCATGGTTGGGAATCAGGTTGGTGACTTTCATGCGTCTCTCAGAGATGGGGCTCTTGGTGCATGGCACCCAGCGCACCGCCCTCTTCTCTTTCCTCTCCAGGATGTAGCCAGTAATCGACTTTCCTCCATCATTCTCAGGAGGAGCCCAGACAACGGTCATCTCATCTTTACTCACCTGGATCACATCAATATTAACAGTGTGAGTAACAGAGAAACTTGTTTTTACAACTAGGTTCTATGCTTGGTACTTGGTAAGTCAGCTCATTGTAGAAAAACCTATGAGTATGGAAGTCGTTTACTTACCTTGGTGACCTCAGGGGCATCAGGAGGTCCAGGTTTGTTGAACTGAGTCTTGACTGTAACAGGCCTGCTCTCCATAGCAGGGCCTGTTCCCATCTTGTTTTCAGCCCTCACTCTGAAGATGTACTCGTTGCTCTCCACCAGACGAGTGACATTACAGTATGGTGTGACCACAGAGGCTGAATATGTAGACCAGACCATCCTCCTTGTCTCGCATTTCTCTAGGATGTAGCTGTCCACCTCGCAACCTCCATCATCCTCTGGAGCATCCCAGACCACCCTGCACTTGTCAGATCCAATGCCAGTAATCCTGAGGTTCCTCACCGGGCCAGGGACATCCAGGACATTAACGTTGGCATATGCCGTGAAGGTGCCAGCTGAGTTGGTGGCAGTAATGATATACTTTCCGGTGTCACTACGTCTGGACTTGGTCATAAGGAACTTGGAGTAGTCAGGGCCAGTCTCATAGCTGAGTCTGGGGTTGTCTCCAACAGCCTTGTCTTTCACCCATTTGACCTCAGGCTGGGGCTTTCCTCTCAGGGCGGCCTCCATTCTCACTGATTCTCCAACCTTCACCGTCAAAGTTCCTGCTAGCTTGAGGTCAATGACGGGCTTCTGGATCTCCTCCTTCACCAGAATATCTGCAAGCTTCACCCAACCACTCTCACCTCCCTCATTAACAGTCTGCACCCTGGATAACAAATGATAAACATAGTTATTTGAAAGTAATTTACATATTATTGAGCAATACTCAAAGAGCACAGCAACCTTTTAAAATAAGAATACAGTAACTTGCCTGAAGGTGTATGTCTGGTTCTCTACGCATTTGTCAGCCAGGAAGAAGGTGTCAGTGTGAGTGCCGGTGGTGAGCTTCTGCCACTCCTCAGCATCTTTGGCTTTGCACTCAAGGTTGTAGGACAGGTTGGGGCTGCCACCATCATAGTCAGGCCTCCTCCACGTCAGATGGACATGGTGCTTACCAATGTCAGTGACTCTGAAGTTCTCAGGCTCACCGGGCTTCTCGAGGGGGTCAATGGCCAGCAGAGGAGTCTTGGTCTCCACAGAGGGTCCCAGTCCAATCTTGTTTACAGCACAGACACGGAACAGATACTCATGCCCCTCCATCAGCTTGGCTTTGATCTTGCGATTAGTGCAGCTGGAGGAAACCATGGACCACATGCTAATGCTGGGCTCACGGCACTCCACAATGTAGTTAGTGATCTCGGATCCACCGTTGTCCTTTGGCGCCTCCCAGTTGATCATGCATGAGTCTTTGGTGGCATAAGTCAAATGCAGATTCTGGCAATGGCTGGGTCTGTCTAACACATTTACTGTGATGGTGCAAGAGGCCTCACCTCCCTCATTTGAAGCCTTCAAGGTGTATTTGCCATGGTCAGCTCTTGTGGCCTCCTTGATCCTCAGGTGGACAACAGGGAAGTTCTGAATGATGGTGACACGTTTGCTGTTCTCCAGAACGTTCTCCTCCTTAGACCAAAGCACTTCGGCGTCAGGACGGGCTTTGATGTAACCGATGATGTTGATGTTGTGTCCAGCACGCACAGTGACACGCTCACGGCAGGTGGCCTCCATCTCAATCTCTGGGGGGATGAGGATATCCTGAGCAGTGATGGACTTTGGAATTTCTCTGGGCTCTCCATCTCCAATCATGTTTGAGGCATAGACTCTAAATCTGTAGGTCATGCCTTCTTCCAGACCTTTCACCCTGTAGGCACACAGTTTGATGAAGTCATCTAGGTTCACTTTTTTCCATTCTTCAGTGTCCGCCTTCTTCATTTCCACGGTGTACCCCAGGATGGGGCTGCCTCCGTCTTTGTTGGGCTTGGTCCAAACCAGGTCAGCTGTGTTCTTGCTGTAATCCTTAACTTTGGGGTTGACAGGGGGGCTGGGAACAGTGATGGGCCTGCAGGGCTTGCAGGGGTCAGAGATTGGAGAGGGGCCACTGTAGCCAGCAATATTCTCAGCAAACACTCTGAACTCATACTCGCTGCCCTCGTACAGGCCAAGGACTCTGTACTTCATGTCCTTGTAGGGTTTCTTGTTGACACGGATCCATTTTCCTCCCAGGTGCCTGCGCTCAATGATGTAGCCACTGATCTGGCTGCCACCATCAGACAGGGGCATGGTCCAGCTGAGCGTAACTGCATCCTCTGCAATATCAGAGGCCTGTGGCTTACCAGGTGGGCTGGGTGGCATGAAGGTGTGCTCAGCCACAGTAGGCTTGCTCTCCAGAGGAGCTCCAGTACCCATCTTGTTCTCAGCACGGATGCGAACAACGTACTCTGCTCCCCTCTGCAGGCGGTTGATGTTGAGAGTAGTAGCGAGGCTGCCAGAGCTTACACCTCCCCAGGTCTCCTTGTTGGACTCTCTCTTCTCTACGATGTAGTTGGTAATAGGGCTGCCGCCGTCATCTTTGGGAGGACGCCATTCAATCACCATGGAGTCTGGAGTGACCTCCAGGATGTCAACAGGTCCAATAGGAGCAGCAGGCACATCCAGGACAGTTACGCTCAAGGCCACTGTCTTGGTTCCAGCTGGGTTGGACACAGTCAGCAGGTAGGTGCCTGTGTGGTTTCTGGTGCACTCATTGATGCTGAGCACAGTCGAGAAGTTGTCAGTGTCAATCTTAACATTGCCCTCGCTGGTAATTTCCTCTCCTTCGATGGACCACTTAGCAGTAGGAATGGGTATTCCTCTCATGATAGCTGGCAGCCTGATGGTGGTGCCGGCCTTAACAATGATGCCTTCAATGAGCTTCACATCAACCTCAACAATTGGAGGCACTGTGGACATGCAGACAGAGGACATTACAATGTGCTACCATAGTCATTATGTTCAAACACACCTAACCTCTGTTAACTGACCAACAGCCTACCAAATAGAGCTGCATCTATGGCATCTTTGCTCTGAGCACCAGCTTTGCTATATGTTATATGTCTTATATAACAAGAGCTACATCTGCACCAACGTTGATGCTACAGAAAAGATTGGTGAATTTAAATTGTGAATATAAACTGAAAAATGATGTATCCATCATAAGCAATGTACAGTATGTTTTTTTTTTCTTTCATGGATCTCACCCAGTTTCTCCTGGCAGAGGATAGGCACGGTGGTGTCGGGTCTGCTGAGGCCAATGGCGTTCTCAGCCCTCACTCTGAAGCGGTAAGTCTTTCCTTCCTCCAGGCCAGTCACATGACTCTCAGGGATGCTGACGGTTTTCCACTCGTCCCACTCCCTCTCTCCCTCTTCCTGATACTCCACCAGGAAGCCTGTGATCTCACTTCCTCCATCGCGGTCAGGCCAGTTCCAGACCAACCACACCTCAGTCTTGTCCACGTCGTCATGGTGCAGGTCTTTGGGAGGGCCAGGAGGGACTAAAAAAGAGACATTTAGATTAGATCTGGTGAGTTTGAGCATAAACAACATACACTGCACCTCCCTTGCTCCTGATTCACAATAGGTTTGCTTTTTGAGTAACAAATGATTTTAAGAAGGAAAATCCATTGAAAATGTTGGCACAAAAATCTACAATTTCGTGGAAATCTGAAAACCTTTACCAATTGGTGAAAATACCCAAATGTGTGACCTAAAATGTCTTTTTTGTTCTGCTGTTGCACTCCCCTGAAAATTATATACATCTCAAGAGGTTTATCTTGTGAGTAATAACTGAATATTTTCTTTGTATTTGTTTTCTATATGTTAAAACATACATCAGCTTAAAGTACTTACAGAGTGGGTTCATTGCCTTGATGGCCTTTGGGGTCTCAACGTATTCGCTGCGGCCATACTGGTTCTCAGCAGCAACTCTGAATGAGTAGGATGTGCCCTCCATCAGGTGCTTCAGCATCATACTGCGTTTCTTGGATGTGGAGCAGACAGGGACCCACTGAGTGGATGCTGTGTCTTTTTTCTCCACCACGAAGTTAGTGATGCGAGTACCGCCATTGTCCTCTGGGTCCTTCCAGGACAGGTAGGCGGAGTCACTTCTGACGTCAGACACCCGGAGGTGCTGGATGGGACCAGGTTTGTCTAAGGAGAACATTTGAGGATCATCACAACACTGTTGAGTTTGACTTTCTTTTGGAGCCAGATACAAAATGAAAAAATTAACTTAATATCACATCAAATCCAGTGAAGACTGACTATCCTCACTTAACTGTCCAGATACAAAAGTGTAGAATCACACTCATATATTCAAGCTTGAAACTTTTGTCCTTGGTGTTATTCTTACCAAGGACTAGAACGGTGCAGATGGCTGTCTTGGATCCAGCCGGGTTCTCCACAGTTAGGGTGTAGTCTCCACAGTCACCACGGTTACAGAACCTCATCTCCAGCTTGGTGCCTGCCTGGTTGGTTTCGATGTCAGCTCTGGTGGGCACCTCAGCATCATTCTTCTTCCAGGAGACAGTGGGGAATGGGACACCTTTGATGGTGGCCATCAGTGTGATGTGAGTGCCAGCCATGGCCTTCACCTCGCGGGTCATTCCGGCATCCAGAATCAGCTCTGGGGGCTCTGATGGTGACAATGGTGTAGGACACAAGAGACATTAACAGGTGAATTAGTGAGATTGACTGGTCATTAACACTGTAAATATCACATTTGACGAATGGAGCACTTCTTAAATTGGAGTAACAAGCTGGTTCAGATCATATTGAACTACCGATATGACGACTCACCAAGCCTGTCCTGCACTCTGATTGGTTCCATCAGGTTAGTGGGGTCAGACTCTCCGGCAGCGTTCACAGCCATGACTTTGAAGCGGTACAGACTATCTTCATCCAGGTTGATCACCTTAAACTTGGTCTCCTGGCAGGAGTCTGGAGTCTGGTTCACCTGAGGACAGCAGCAGGACAAGAGTCCCATATGACATTTCACTCAGATTCAGAATCTGTGGCATTACATTCAAAAGGATGAATCTCTTCCAGGCAGCAAATTTCATGGTAATCGGCCTGTTAGATTTCGTGGTCATTGGACAACCACCTCACCTTGGACCACTCCTCCTCTCCAGCTTTCTGGAACTCCAGCAGGTAACCGAAGATCTTTCCTCTGCCGGTGTCGGTAGGCGGCTTCCAGGACAGAGTCACTGACTCCTTGGTGAAGTCAATGGCCTGGAAGTTTACTGGTGGACTGGGTTTCACTGTGACAAAGGACAGGTGGGAATCGTTATAGTGGGTGGGAACACTAAAAGCAACAAAATGAAATGCTGTTGTAAGAGTTGAACCTTACCAATGGGATCTTTGGCGAAGACAGGTTTGGATGGTGGGCTTGGGTCTCCGGCTCCCACCACATTCTCAGCACTGACTCTGAATTCGTACTCACAACCTTGCAGCAGTTCCGTCACCCAGTACTCCACCTTTGGATGGATTCTCTCTGTGTTGCAGCGAACCCACCTGAAAGCAGAAGTTTTAACAACATTTGAGCCACTGACACACGTTTTGTAATTAATTTGCAGCCGTACTATTTCACGTTTGTAAGGGTGAAGGTGAAAGTCAGTTTTTTAGCTGTTATCTCAATGTATCAACTATATTAACTCATTATCTGGAAAGATAAAGCTCTGTTTTAAAAAGTCCTTATCCCAAGATACTAAGATTACATAGTTATGTGTGCATTAGAGACAAGTTGACATGGGAAAATAACCTCCTAACAATTTTAATAATCAACTAATAGTTAAGGTTATTAATGAAGCAAAAAAGCCAACCAATCTTCTTTGTGTGGACCTGCTGCTTTTCTCTGTTTTATATCAGCATTGCACAAAAGACATGCTTGAGTGAAGGTAAAGACATCATGTTAAAATATTACTTTGACAAGAGTGAAATTTCCCTATATAAATAGTACAGTAGTAGTACATAAATATCAATAGTAGTATCAAGTATCAAAAGTAAATCGCCAATCAATTCATTAAATCAATTCACCACTATGGTTCTCAGGAATCTGCAAAGTACCTAGTAACTTAAGTCATCAAATGCATGTTGTGGAGTAAAAAGTACAATATTTGCCTCCAAAATGTAGTGGAGTGGAAGTAGCAGAAATTGGAAATACTTAAGTGAACTACAAATACCCCAAATTTTTACTTAATTACAGTGCTTGAGTAAAAAATCTTCACCTTCCAAGCTACAGAACTACCGTTTGTGTTTGTGTTTGTGTACCTGTTGGCCTTGGTCTCCTTCCTCTCCACAATGTAGCCTGTGATTGGTTTTCCTCCATCGGCAGGTGGCTCCCAGCTGATGAGGGCAGAGTCATGGTAAACTTCCTTCACTGTGGGCTGTTTAGGAGCGTCAGGCACCTCTGCGATTAAAACAAACATAGTACCACTGATCAGATACTGTGGGATGTATCAACTTCTGTGTCGCTCTCTGTTTGAACATCTCTGAATTTTCCTGTTGCAGGTCTTCAGCATGTTTGTCAAGACTTACTGAAGACGTCTCTAGCCTTGGTCTCTGCAGACAGCAGCGGGTCACTGATGCCGTAGATGTTCTGAGCCATGATCCTGATGATGTATTCACGACCCTCGATCAGTTTGGGCACCTGAAAAAACAGACAGCAGGAATCAATCGTTAGTACTGAGAAGTTACAGCCAAGTTTTTGACTGTGTGTTTAAGACCTTGTGGGACTGAAATGTACTCTAAATTCTTCATCTTGTCAACTCTTTCTTTTATCTGATAAGCACTGTTTTCAGATCACTTCTAAATTAATACTGTAACATCATTAGTATCTATACAGTTTTAGGTAATAATTTGTAATATCACCTTGTCAGGTTAGGAGGAAGCATATTAGGACAAATTTAATGAGATAGCCCCAATTTTAAATTTAAACATATATAACCTAACATATATCAATATCTATATATATATATATATATATATATAAATGTGTGGAATTTTACAATGCATACAAAATTGATTTTTCTTTATTTAAGGAGTAATAAAAAAATAGATATGCAAAACCTGACTTCATCCAATGTTCAGATTTTCTGTTCTGGAAATACATTTTTAATCGTTTGCACCATTATGTTAAGAAAACTTCTAAATGTCATTGACAATAATGTAAGTAATCTCCATTTTTCTAAGTATTTTTTGGCCTCTTCATAGCTTTATTGACTTGACAGTTTTTAGAGATGACAGGAAATGGGATGAGAGAGAGGGGGGATGACATGCAGCAGATGGCCACAGGTCAGACTCGAACCCTGCGCCGCTGCAGCGAGGACAAGGCCTCTGTACACGGGTAACACACTACCAACTGAGCTTCTGGGACTCCAACAGAGATATCTCTTATAAAACAAATTCACCTGTACTGTTATCCTCTGCCCCTGTCTGTACTCTAGTTTAGTTAGTCTTATTCTGTTCATGTAAGAATACTGTGTATTATTATATAAAACTAAACAAGATTTTTTCCATTTTTATATCTTAAACGGCATCTGGAACATAATCTGTAAATACATTTATAGTTTATGAACCTGCTGGTCAGTTATTTCCGTTCCCCGGGTCTCTTTTCTTGTTGAAACCTTCAGAATTGTGTTACTAAATTGTCAATAGTCTCCATCTGCCAGACTTTCAACAAATCCTCTACATTTTCTCTAGTTAAACTGTCTTTTCCTGTGAGCATTTCTGCACTGATCTGCTCACCCTGCAGGAGGTTCTGGTGCAGGATGAGGTGACGGGCATCCACAGGTCTCTGTTGGTGTCTCTCTTCTCGATAATGTAGTTGGAGATGGCGCAGCCTCCGTCGTCCAGTGGAGGGTTCCAGGAGATCATCATGTAATTCCTGTAGACCTCGTTGAACACAACAGGGCCCTCTGGAGGCTGAGGACGGTCTGACAGGAGGAAGCATGCATACAGGTGACTCTCCAGATACATTTAATACCAAAAAAACCAACAAAAAACCAAAACCATGATTTTCATTTTGTTTTAGAAACTGGAAAATCTTTCAGTGTGGTACATAGAGTAGTGACAACATCTGTCCACCATTTAAGCTTTAAATATCACGTTATATGCAAACCAGCTTCTTCTTCCTCTTTTTTCTCTCTAGATTTTGTATTTCCCAACTATTATATCCCTCCAGTGTTTTCCCAAAAAGCTTGCTAAAGATGTACACTGAAGGTGATTTATTTTTCATGCTCTCCACATTGGTTTTACATTCATTCAGATTAGGTGGTGCCTAAAACCACCACCAAAGTCTTATTTTGGTAGGAAAACCCTGATTCATTGGATCCATTGTATGCTTCACACTTCGTGTCAGTTTTTTGTTTTCTACCAAAGCTGGAACTGATAATCCTGTACTTTTATCTCTACATCCTTCATCTTGCTTTATAATCTGTCCTGAGATGTGACAGAGATATTGCTGCAGATTTGTTTGAAGCGTCTGAGATCTCATTCTACAAATACAGAAAACTTTGGTGTTGATTTCTGAAACACTGAAACCTGTATGGGAATTATCTGCTGTGAGTTTTATTGGAGCAGCAACTCACCGACCACAGTGATGGTGCAGAGTCCTGTGCGAGACCCGGCGGCGTTCTCCAGGTTGACGCAGTAGCGGCCGCTGTGTTCTCTCTTAGCCTTGCTGATGTTGAGGCTGAGGTGGCGAGCAGTGCTGTGGAGGCCGATCTCTTCGTCCGCCTTCAGCTCCTCGTCGTTCTTTGTCCAGGTGATAGTCGGGGTCGGTTTGCCGCTGTAGCGTCCAGGCAGCGTGCAGCTGTCTCCCACCTTCACCATCATCTTGTCCCTGAAGTCCAGGTCCAGATTAGGTGGTTCTGAAGGGAGAGGTGAACGATGATTGGAAATTTTGGGAAAGGTTTCAACATCTTTTTTTATACCTTGGTCTGTTTTTATAATCTGTATGTGATGTTTTGATGCATGATATATTATGAGTTAATTAAGATATAAATAAGTAAATTAGTTACTGAGTGTACACACACAATTCAGGGTGTCTGCAGGTATAAGACAATTAATTGTAATGCTTTTTAAGATCTTCCAAAGATAATTTTGAACCAAATTTTCTTTTTCTTGTTCCAAGCATTGCAGGTAAGTATAAAGGTGAGTAGTATTTATGAGGTCCCGCGCAGAGGTAGAAGGTTTTGGTCATTCTTTATCCTCCTTTATTACAGTCGATCACTCACAGGTCGACTGCTCAGGTATAACACAGTCTGTTTAAATCACAGCATCACTGGTGCAAATGTTAAATATAAACCAGTGTGTTCCTGCTGTTGTTGATGACAAATCTGAGCTGTTTGTCAGTGCATGAGTTTTTTATAAAATAAAGGAGGGTGTTCGTGTTGCGTCACTCACCGAGCTCGTCCTTGCACTGGACAGGTTTGGTGGCGAAGGACGCTTTGCCCTGTCCTACGTGGTTGACTGCAGAGACTCTGAACTCGTGGCTCGAGCCATCCTTCAGCCCTGTCAGTGTGAACTTTTTGTCCATCAGCTTGTCCTGTGCACCTATCCGTATAAAGTTGTCCCGGCCAATCATGCGGGACTCAAGGACGTACTCGGTCACCTCAGCACCGCCATCGTACTTTGGTGGCCTCCAGGTGACGGAGATGGAGTCCTTGGTAACAGCAGTGATGATCAGGTCCTCTGGACGCTCCGGGACGGCTGGAGGAGACACAAACATGATGAGATGTATTAAAGTACACCTTTTTTTTAGCCATAGCCTGTATAAAGAAGTGGATGTAGCTCTTTACTGACTGTTCACTGATATAGTGATATATATTATGTCTGACTTACAGATGGGGTCCTTGATGAGAACCATCTTGTCGGTTTCGATGAAAGGTCCCATGCCGATGATGTTCTCGGCTGCGATCCTGAAGAAGTAGCCCTTGCCATCGATGAGTCCCTGCACTACGGCGTTGTTCCTGGTCACTGTGTAGGACACAGACGTCCAGCCCATGCGGTCCGACTCCCTCTTCTCGATGATGTAGTTGGTGATGGCTGAGCCACCGTCATCCTCAGGGGAGTACCACGTCAGCTTGCAGGAGTCGTTGGTCAGATTCTCGCCGGCGAAGGGGAGACCAACTGGTCCGGGGACATCTGATGGGAGGAGGGAAGGGACAGAAAGCCAGAAACTTCAGATCAAATGTAGCAACCGAACTCTCAAGGATTTAATATATTATTTCATTGTAAGGCCATATCACTCAGCCCTAGTCTTAGCTCTTAAGAATCCCTCGATTGTTCTGGTGAGGTTGACTCACCCAGGACCTCAACGATGACTGCCTTCTTCCTCTCTCCTCCCTCGTTCTTGGCGCTCAGTGTGTAGATGCCCTGGTGCTGGCGTCTGCAGTTCTTGATGACCAGCGAATTGGAGATGCCAGTTGTCTCCACCACGGCCTCTTTGGGTACCTCAGCGTCGTCACGGCACCAGTTTATCTGCGGTGCAGGTTTACCGGACACGTAGGCAATGATGCGGATTGTGGCACCGGCGTGGACCACGATCTTCTCTTTCACTGAGGCGTCCAGGTCCATCTCAGGAGGAACTGGAGAAGAAAGTTATGATTTGTGTTAAAAAATTAAAAAATGTTATCATCAGAAACAACACTTGACACATCCACACTTCCTGCTCTTAGGTGGACCAGATTCTTACTTGTTCTGTCTTTGGTCTCGATCAGCTCGGACACGAGTCCTGGTTCTCCGACTCCGGCGGCGTTCACAGCTGTGACTCTGAAGCGGTACAGACCGCCTTCCTTCAGACCGGCCACCACGAACTTGGTTCCTCTGATCTCTGTGTCCTTTGCCTGGAGAGAGACAAAAAGAAAATCAACAATTACATTCTGGAGCTTTGCTTGTGCTAAAAAAGTAAAATTAGTAATTGAGAAGTTTGAAGGATTGTTGTTGGTTGTCAAAGCAGTTAATGTCTGCAGCTTCATATTTTATGAAGTGGTTATGTTAATGTTCTGAGGAAACTCTCCAGCCAAAAGTTAAAAAGGATGATGTGGATGGATTACATGTTTGGAGCTGTACAGTTTTAAGTTCTTTGCTGATACATATACAATATTTTTTTTTTTACCTTCTCCCAGCTCTCCTCTGTCTCCGGCTCCTGCTCCTCCTCAGCGTCACTCAGCAGCAGTTTCCTCTGAGCTTTCTTCTCCTCCTCCTCCTTGTTCACCTCCTTGAACTCCACAATGTAGCCCGTGACCTTTGACCCTCCGTCCACCAGAGGAGGGATCCACTCCAGCTCCACCGTCGACTTTGTCCAGTCCGTCACCTTCGGCATCGGGGGCCCGGGAGGCGCTGATCACACACACACACACACAGATAATGTAAGTTCTCTCTCAACGTTTATTGAGCTTAAAGGCTCAATTCCACAATTTCTCTTCCTTACTGATGGGGTCTCTGCAGAGCATGGGGTCAGAGGGCACACTGGGCAGACCGCAGCCGGCGGCGTTGACAGCGATGACCCTGAACTGGTACATGGAGCCCTCCAGCAGGCCGGTGACGTCCCAGTTGTTGCCCAGTGGCAGAGCTCGGATCGGTTCGCGACTGACGCGGGTCCAGCGCTTGGAGGTGGTCTCCTTCTTCTCGATGAAGTAGCCGGTAATGGAGGAGCCGCCGTCATACTTGGGCTCATCCCAGTTGACAGTCATCGACTCCAGACAGACGTCAGTTACAGTCGGTTTCTCACACTGACCCGGGACGGCTGCAAGAGAAGAGGACAGTCATCAATAATCAATACATCAGCCGAGGAAATTAGATATAGGATGAGATTGAAGGGAAAATCAGGTAATCAGGTGAGAGATGGTCGTAAAGCGGACAGCATGTATCACAACATCGATTTTTGTCTAAAATGTATCTGTAGTTTTAGTGTTTAGGTGTTGAAACTAATGACGACAGGTAGAATAATCTGAACTTACTGAAGAGGTTTCTGGCCTTCTCTGGCTCGCTGACCAGTGGAGGTCCGACTCCAAACTTGTTCTGGGCCCTGACTCTGAACTCATACTCGTGGTTCTCAGTCAGTCGAGTCACCACGTAGGCACACTCCTTGGGGTCATTGGAGACGTGGACCCAGGACTTCCTGTTGTCCTCGCGCTTCTCAACCACGTAATTGGTGATCTTTGATCCACCGTCGTCTGTGGGGGGGTTCCAGGCCAGACCGATCCTCTCCGCAAACACTTCGGTGAACTTGATTGGTCCGACAGGGGGGCCAGGAGGTCCTGCAGGGGGAGGGAGGGCATGTGAGTCATTCATGTAGATATATGACTAATATATTTAGGTTCTTTACTGGATAAACTACTTTATCCACATTCAATTATCAAACCTGTCGCATCATGATTTGTAGATAATTCAATGTTAATGATTGTTTGTTCATTGACTGTTCACTCTCACATAGCACATACTGTATATAATTAACAGTGATAATGGTATCAGAATTACCATCAAATGCACAGTCAGATTTTAAAAAAATGGTTCCTTGACAGTAAACTTTACTGTCTAAATGACAGTGCATTAAAACCGTAAACTTAACCTGGAATAATTATAAATTATATCAAGCAGCTTTCTCTACATTATAATCTCTATAAATAGATTTAATATCAGCTCATATAGGACGACGTACCGCTAAACCAATATATCTGTGAAAGGCTACCAGTGGATTTTAGCTGCTGTAGCAAGCGAACGTTAGCTCCATCAGCTGGTTGAAAATGTTTTCTCTTTGTCATTTTCCACATATAACCCCACAAAGTTGTCGTAAACTAATTATATGCTAATTGTTGGCCTTACAAGTAACACTAGGTTATTCTGTAGCTAGTAAGCTAGTCACCCAGACATACTTACTATTGCACAGCAGATAAACTGTTTGATTCATTGCTTACACTTTTGAATCAGTGTAGATTAAGAAATACAAACACTGACGCTGCTGTGACTAGTTATTGTAGCTAAGCTTCTATTGGACAATCATTGTTTGTGGGAAGGATTTAGCAACAACTAATCATTTCAGTAATAAAACCATAATTTCTTTAGGTTAACCGGACGTGATGACATGTTAAGAGTTTCTCACCGAGCACGGAGAGCTTGATGTCCTTCGTGACGGTGCCCAGGCTGTTGCTTGCAGTCAGGCTGTAGAGGGCGCTGTCGTGCCTGCTGGCTTGCTGGATCAGCAATGTGCACTTGTTCTGGGTCACCAGTTTGTTCATGTGCTGGTCGTACTGGACGGCAGCCTTCTCCTCAGGTTTGGCCAGGCTGGCTTTCTGCCAGGTGAGTGTGGGAAACGGACAGCCGCTCACCTTTGCCACGATGCTGACATCACAGTCTTCCTCGCCCTCCATGGCCTCACGCAGCTCAATGGTTGGAGCACCTGCAGAAACAGATTAGATTCTTTATGAAAGTGTCCTGCAGCAACAAACAGAACTAACCTATGGGTCCAATGCAACATTCTGAAACCATTTGTCCACAGAAACTTAGTGCTTTCTTTGCTGAACAAGGTGAAATAGTTGTCTGAGCAGCCTGTTATTGGCTGAGCAGCCTGTCACTCACATGTCTGATCCTTGATGACCAGGGGTCCAGCGGTGGCGGAGGGTCGGCTGGGTCCGGCAGCGTTCACGGCTTTTACTCTGAACTCATATTCTCCTCCCTGCAGATCAACAACAAGACAGACAACTTTCTCATACAGGACGTCATCATGGGTAAAATAATTGTTACTTGTTTAATCATAAAATCTGTGTCAGCAGAGTGGAACAGTGGTTCTCCTCAGCTTGAATTGCTTTTTCTCAAGCAGGAAAATGTTGCAAAGAAACACTGGAGGGACAGACATTAGGGCAGGGAGTGGCACAGTGAGAGAAGTGGCATCCTTTGAAGGATATGGACTGACCTCCTTCAGGTCCTCCACCACGAAGGTGAGCTCCTCCACGTCTCTCTTGTTGCACTGCTTCCAGGTCTCCTTCTCCTTTCCGCTGGTGTCCCAGCTCAAACGTTCGATGATGTAATGCTTCACCGGAGAGCCACCGTTGTTTTTTGGAGGCTCCCAGCTCAAAGTGACGGTGTTCTTCGTCACCAGGTTCACCTTCACTTTGGTGGGGGGGTCAGGTGGGTCTGATGAAGAGAAAGATTAGCATTAGAGCAGTTCCAGTGAGGTTTTGGGAGTTTTTGCTGTATTTATGTTGTTGGATTAGTAGATGTGTGCTCACAGATGGGGTCTCTGGCCCGGGCAGGCTCGGTGGTGACAGTGAATGGACTGAATCCAAGTCTGTTCTCAGCTCGCACCCTGAACAGGTAGTCTTGACCTTCTAGCAGGCCGGGCACCACGTAGGCCTGGCTGGCACAGGCTGCATTCACCTGATAACAAACCATCAATCGATCAGTTAGTCAATCGCAAAAACTCGCGAACATTTCACTGACATTTTGTAAAATCATCATGTTTTCTCAGTTTTAAGCTTCATCAAAACTGAGAAAACATGATGATTTTAGCAGTTTTCCTAGCTTCCAGTCGTCCTGGCACAGGGGCCAACTTCTCTCAAAATTAAACTCCTCAGTGGAGTTGAGAGTTTTTAAAATGTTCTTAAACGTAGACGTAGAACTAAAACAACATCGGCTGAGCAATGTTTACCGTTGTCCAGGCCTTGTCAGTGACACATTTCTTCTCGATAAAGTAGCTCTTGATTCTCTCTCCTCCATCGTTGTCAGGGAGTTTCCAGATCAGCCTCATCGTTGAACGGCTGATGTCAGTAACCCTCAGGTCCTTTGGAGGTCCAGGAACGTCTGCACCCAGAAAAGAGATAAGTCAGAGATCCAAAAACGACAAAACAATGACCTAAACATTCAGACAGTCTCCTTCTCTGTGATCTATTTATAGACTCAGACTCAGATAAAGGGCAGTATGCAGGGTTGAGGTTTTTATACAAACAACACAGACAGACCGAGGACGTTGACTCTGCAGTTGACGTGTTTCTGTCCGGACTTGTTCTTGGCAGTGATGGTGTAGCGTCCAGAGTGGCTCCTCAGGCTGACTGGTATGACCACAACAGACGTGGTGTCGGTGGACTCGACCTGAAAACACGAGAACAGTTTGAAAATATGAACACACACACAGTCGTCCATATAGTTGATATTGTTCTATAGAACGTACAGTTAAGAAAAGTCAGCAACAATCTTGAGTAATAACAATTTTGCAAAGTTCTATCTTTTTATTTGTTGTTTTTCAGGGTTTCAGTAAATAAGAATATCTGAAATGCTTTGAAAGTTGCTTCAGAAATCAAGAGAAGATTTTACTGGAAAATGTGGTGATAAAATGATTGTGTTGCTGTGTTGGTTCTCACCTCGGAGTCCACAGGAAGTGTGTGCAGTTTGTTCTTCTTGTGCGACTTGGCTTTGCCATCAAAGTCCCAGGTCACTTTGGGAACGGGGCGTCCCTTGATGATGGCGGGGATCCTGATCGGATCTCCAGCACGAATGCACAGCAGGTCTTCCATTATTAAGTCAATGCTGATGGAAGGCCCAACTGTTGAGAAGAAACACGGCTTGAAACATCAGTGAAAGAGAGACATAAAACCTTTGGACAATGACAAAGGTTATTATCTATTTATTGGAGTGTGACTTAAAATGGGACATACGCTGGATGTCTTCAACCAGAACCTCGCCAGTGCGGGGGCTGGGGTCAGACTCGCCGATGTCATTGACAGCGATGATCCTGAAGCGATGGCGCTTAAGCGCGCGGAGATTTGGTACCGTGAACTCAGTGGTGGGGTGCAGGCTGTCCGCGTCATTCACGCTCACCCAATCTGACCTGCCCTCATCCTGGATCTGGATGATGTATCCCTTGATGGGGCTTCCTCCATCTCTCTCTGGTGGTTTCCAGGACAGCGTGACACTGTACTTTGTTTTGTCTACTATCTCAGGAGCAGCGGGCATGCTTGGAGGAGCTGGAGAGGAGGACAGCAGGTTTTATGAATAGTGTACAATTTGGGAAAATCTAATCAAAATATAGAAAACCTGGCCGTATTAGAATACTCATATGGTCAAAAAGGGACTTCAAGTTTATTTTGATAGGTTAGAAATATCTGACGCTGTAAAAAGAAGCTCTTTACTCACTGATAGGATCGACGGCAAAGGCAGAGTCGGACGGTACGCTGAATGGCCCAGTTCCTGCAGAATTGCAGGCAGCAACCCTGAACTCGTACTCTGTTCCTTCGAACAGACGATTCACCTGGGAGACACAGAAAGATGTGGGGATTCAACAGACTCCTGTAGTTAGCAGGCCCAACAGACTATCTTAAAGGACTGGAACCTTTATGTCTGTAGATATGAGGTTCGGTCCAGGTGTTGATGGACTATTCTAAAGGTCTAAATAAACTTTCAAATGTTGTGATTGACCTTCCTATTCTGCCCAGCAGAAGGACCCAGCCGCTCACCTGGTACTCCCAGCCTTTCATGCCCCTCTTGGTGATCGGCATCTTGTTGACTTTGGCCCAGTAGGCAGTGCCTCTCTCCCTCTTCTCCAGCCAGTAGCCGATAATCATAGAGCCGCCGTTGTCTCTGGGAGGCTCCCAGGTGAGGGTCATAGTGGTCTTGGTGTACTCTGCGATGGTCGGTTTCTCTGGTGGGCCAGGAAGGCCGAATGGGTCTGTGATCTGGACTTCATCTGTTCCACAGGGGTCAGATATGCCGTAACGATTCTCAGCTCTGATGCGGAACAGGTAGTTCTTGTTTGTCTCCAAGTTCCACACCTATAGGAGAGAGGCGGTGTTAGCACTGGAGTCAAGGAGGTCTTTAAAGGACTATAACAACCCAACCATCATTATAAGTACTGTTGTTATCAGGACATACCCCGTATTTCCTCTCAATGATGCTGTTGGTAACCTGCACCCACTGTGGCTCAGGAGGAGCTTCCTCTCCCTCTTCCAGCTCTGGCTCCTCTGTCCTTACGTCCATCTTTTCAACAACGTAGTTTGTCAGCTCGCTTCCACCATTATCCAGCGGTGCGTCCCACTGGAGGTAGCAAGACTCTGCCTTGATGTTGGACACTTTCACGTTCCTGGGTGGAAGTGGCCGATCTGAGAGGAGAGCAAAATACACTTAGTATTTAACTCTGTTTTACGTAAAAATAAAAACACATTTTCTGGGTTTGAAACTTTCATTGTCTGTGTCATGTGTCTAAACTCACCCAGCACCATGACAAAGGTGGTGTGTTTGGCTGAACCCATGTTGTTGGAAGCAGACACAGTGTAGCTGCCGCGGTCCCTCCTGTTGGCTGCTGGGATGGACAGCGTGGTCTTGCAGTTCAACCTGCCAGTCACTACAGTCTCCATCAGCAGAGTCTCTGTGGGCTCCGCGATCACCACATCATCCTTGGACCACTCAACCTTAGGGATAGGTAGGCCCAGGACATCAGCGGGGATCTCAATGGGTTCACCCCTCCTCACGGTAATGGTGTCTCCCTTGAAGATCTTCAGCATATGGACCTCAGGAGCCACTAAGAGGGACAGGACATAAACAAAACAAATCAAATCACAACAAAAACCACTAAATGGCACCATTTGCCTCCATCATGGTTTGATCAAATTCATTCTTTAATAGAGTTCTCTCGAGAAAGACTGCCTGGGTCCCATGGGTATAAACAAATAGCGTAATGGGTTTTTAAGACCTTTTCTAACATTCAGCCATACCTTCATCATCTTGGATGACCACAGTGAGTGGGATGGATGGCTCGCTCTCTCCAATCAGATTGGCGCACTTGATCCTGAACTCATACATCCAGTCCTCGTCCAGGCCCTCTACAGTCAGGATCATGTTAGGGCAGATCTCTGTGTTGCAGGGCACGAAGGCCTGCTGGTCCTGCCTCTTCTTCTCAACGAAGTAGCCAATGACAGGGCTGCCGCCGTCATTACGCGGTGGCTTCCAGGCCAGCGTGATGGAGTTCTTGGTGCGCTCGGTGTAGTGAAATTTCTCAGGGTATGATGGTGGGCCTGCAAAACCACCAAAGCAATGATTGGTTTTAAGTTCAAATCCATCATATGTCATAGCACACCTGAACACTGAAGATCTTACACAAGAAAGAACTTGAGCATTAATTTTTTAATCAAATTGATTTTAGGACTCACCCTGTGGGTCCACAGCCTTGATGGGTCCCAGCTCAACAGGTGGGCCCATGCCGTACTTGTTCTTTGCAATGACCCGGAACATGTACTCCTGTCCCTCCATGATGCCGACGCACTCACACTTGGACGAGGCGGTTTCAATGGGCTGCCTCCATGTGTGCATCTTGGCATCTCTGCGCTCAACGATGAAGCCGGTCAGGTCGCTGCCTCCGTCATCCTCAGGGTCATCCCAGTTCAGGAAGATCATCTTGCGCGTGACAACAACGGGTTTCAGATCCGTGACGGGTCCGGGGACATCTGAAGATAAAACAATCATATCCTTCTGTTTTCGTTTTTATTTTATAGCATCAATTAACTGCAAGTTAACTGTTTAATTCTATCATCAAGTTGCACACTGCTTTCCTCGACTTCCACTCACCCATGACATCCACTCTGATCGAAGCACTCCTGATGCCACTGGGGTTGCAAGCAGAGATGTGGTATTTGCCACAGTCCTTCCTCTGAGCGTTCGGGATTGAAACAATGCTGTCGTTTCCCTCAGTGAGGATCTCCACACGGTCTTTCTCAGGTTTGGCGTCATCCTTGGTCCAGGTGATGGAGGGGTAGGGTTTACCTGTGACTGTAGCAGGAACACGGAGGTGCTCTCCAGCTCTGATGACCACACCGGCCTTTACGGACAGGTCCAGCTCAATCAATGGCATCTCTGTGGAGGGAGAGCAAAAATTAAACAACAAAAAAAGCTATGAGATTTCCATCATCAACATTTAATCAGACCTGGTAAAATAACAATTCTTTATTTTGTGATTCATCTTATTTTTTTCAGCTGACCTGCAGGATTCCTGACAAACACAGACTCTGTGAATCCTGGTGTTCCCTCTCCAGCAGCATTGCAGGCGATGACTCTGACCAGATACTTGGCTCCTTCACGGACTCCATAGACTGTGAAGGCCCGGGTCTTCCACGGACGCTCAGTAGACCTGGACCAGTCCTTGGTACCAGCCATGGCCTGAAGAACACCACAGAACAAAGAAACATTAGTCGTAATTGAAATCAAGACAGTTGAAGGTCTTTAGCTACTATGTTCCTGCAGCTACCATGAGGCAGGAAGCCGAAGATAAAGCTGAGAAAGTATGAGAGATGTATTGATGATCGGACCTTATCCACATGGTATCCCAGGATCTCTCCTCCACCGTTGTCAGCAGGTGGGTCCCACTCCACATCGATGGAGTGGTCACTGGTCGCCACTACTCTGGCAACTGGAGGTCCAGGAGGTACTACAGTGTCACAAATAAACACACATGGGATATGTCAACTCTGAGACCGACTATATTTCCATGGACATCAGTGTCTCTGACTCTAATGATGCGTCTTCTTCTGTCTGTATCTGTTATTTCTAAATATGCAATTATTACGAAGAAAAGAAGACCACTCAGAGATGGTGATAAACATTCATATCAACCAAACATATATAAAAATATTAATAGAGAGTCTACGTACAGATCGGAGCCTGCGCTGTCTTGGGTTCAGAGGGGGGGCTGAACTTTCCGGGGCCGGCCTGGTTCTCAGCCGCCACCCTGAAGATGTAAGTCAGCCCCTCCAGTAGACCTTCAACATTCAGCTCAATGTCTTCAACAATGTTCCTGAAGACCAGGACATAAGGGAACTTTCAGAAAACTGGCAACAAGGTTGTTGGTAAAATAGTATCACTATGCTTTGAGATGTCCCCAAATATTACCCAGTTATAGGAGAGAAGAAAGGTTTTGTCGTTGGGATTCCTCACCTGTTGACACGTGTCCAGTGTGAACTATTGATCTCGCGGCGCTCCACCCAGTATCCCAAGATAGGGCTGCCGTTGTCGTTCGGCTCGTTCCAGGTGACCAGCATGCTGTTGGCCGTAATATCGTCAATCTGTGGTTTCTCAGGAGCCTCTGGAGGTTCTGAGGACGATGAAGGGACGAGACAGCAGAAAAAAAGATATCGATTTGTTATTTTGACCTCAAGTTGAATTATGCGTTACATTAAAAAATAAAAAAATCATCTTATTAGCACCTTTTGCATATTAAACACCAGATAAAACTATCATTTCTACATTCTGTGCGCTTATTAAGGTAAATATTTTGTTCACATTCCTCCCTTCTCGACTTGTTCAGAAAAGTGTAAAGTAGCCTTAGAGTCTCCAAATCATTAAAAGTTTAAGCTAACTTAAACTAAAGACTTAAAGACACGTACAAACACTTTAGGCTAACAAAAGCAACATTTCTCTTATAACTAATTCAAAAATAAGTAATAATAAATATACCGTACCGAAAGGATTCTTGGCAATGAGTGGTTTGGAGATGCAGTATGGACCAGAGCCAAACTTGTTCTCTGCCCTGACCCTGAAGATGTACTCCTTCTTCTCGATGAGTTTGGGCACCAGGTATCGGCATCCTCTCAGTGTGGAGGTGACGCAACTCCAGCCAATCTCCAGCTTTGAGTTGTCTTTCTTCTCCAGAGTGTAGTTGAGGATCTCACTGCCACCGTCATCCAGAGGAGGATCCCACTTGCAAATCACAGAGTTCTTCCTCACCTCCTCAAATCTGAATTTCACTGGAGGCCCAGGAGTATCTGCCGACAGACGAAATCATTGTTTTAACCTGTAAAATGTCTAAAAGCTGTGACAGCAAGTCCTCACGTCTTTTTAAAAAAATACATTAAATCTGACATTAAACACTACAGAAGTCACAATTGAAGAGAAGATTTCTCACCGAGCACGTTGACCTCGCAGGTCACTGAGGCCTTGCCATGGTCGTTCTCCACCTTCACCATGTAAACGCCGTGGTCGACCCTCATCGAGTCCGTGATGACGACAGAGGACACGCCCCTGCGGCTGTTGTTGATGGCCAGACGTTCATTTATTGTCGGGTAGTCGGTCTCTTCCACCTCCGGCTCTGCTGCCTCCTCTTCCTTCTTTTCCTCCTCCTTCTTCTCCTCTCCTTCCTTCTTCTCTTCTCCCTCCTTCACTTCTTTCTTCTCTGCCTCTCCCTCCTTAACTTCTTTCTTCTCTGCCTCTCCCTCCTTCACTTCTTTCTTTTCTGCCTCTCCCTCCTCCTTCTTCTCCTCTTCCTTCTTCTCCACCTTCTTCTTCAGAGGTTTATCGGGCCTCTTGCGGAGTGGCTCAGGCCGGATCACCTGGTTGTTCCAGTACCAGGTGATCTGAGGATACGGCGAGCCAGAAATGTTGGCATCCAGGCAGATCTCGCAGCCTCGCTTCACACTGAGACCAGATTGCAGGCTGCCACTCAGGAAAACTTTCGGAGGATCTGAGAGATAATGGAGGTATAATTAAGCTAACATGCACCAAACCAAACCCTGATATTTTCTCCTGCCTTGTTACATTGTTTTTATTGCCTTTATGTCTTTACTTTTATATTTACACTTTCTTTTATTCAAAGAATGTTTGCTTTTTTGCTGAGGGTGAGTTGTCTCATGTCTGTGTGCTAGATATGAAGCTACCATCAGCAGTTAGCTAACAAAGCTTAGCATAAAGACTTGAAACAAAGGGACAGTTAGCCCTGTTCTGTTCAAAGATAACAAAAAACACCTCCTGTGGACTATTTCTTGGTCAGGAACAGCGACTTGGCTGCCTGGCAACTACTAAGACACCTCTAATGTGAGACTGTGAGACTGTTCTGGTGTTGTCAGGAGCTGATGTCGTCCTTACCAACGGCATCCGACGCCTTGACGTAGGGCGTGTTGCGTGATGGCTCGCTGACCCCGGCAGCGTTTTCAGTTTTAACTCTGAAGGTGTAGTTCTTGCCCTCCTTCAGCCCTCTGACGGTGTAGGACAGGACGGGCACCAGGAAGTCGTTGCACCTCTCCCACTTGTCCTCGCCCTTCTGCTGCTTCTCCAGGATGTAGCCCATGATCTTGCAGCCACCGTCGTACATAGGTGGCTTCCAGGTCAGAGTGATGGTGCTTGATGTGGGGTTATGGGTCTCCACATCCACCGGGGGGTCGGGAGCATCTGGAGCGAGAGACAGATTTCGGTCAATTTTCTCATTGACCCAAACAGAATAGTTTTCAAGGGGAGACGTCCCATTTTAATGCACTGGTCAGTTTTGAGATTTGATTTCTTACGTTTCTGGTCCTCAGCAATGACGGGGTTGCGGAGCTCAATGAACTCCCCTCCTCCGATCTTGTTGACAGCTTGAACTCTGAAGTAGTACTCTCCATTGGGGATGAGGTCTTTAACGTTCCAGCTCACTTTGTTCTCTCCGGACATCATGTTTACGTACGTTCGCCTCCCAGCCTCACGCCGCTGTGCACGCACAAGAAACAAAAAAGCTCCATCAATTCAACCATTTTTTAAAATGCAGTGAAGTCTTTCAGGTCCTGATGTCAGATTTTAAACCACCATCCCAGACCTGCATGACGTAGTGAACAATTGGGCTGCCGCCATCATAGTCTGGAGGATCCCAGGACACTTTGCAGGAGCTCTTTGTGATTTCAGAGGCCACGATTTCCTTACAGGGACCAGGAAGACCTGAAGACAGACAGAGACGTGTTAATCTTATGCTCATATTAATGAGGACTTGATAATGTAAAATTTAAATAAAATTTGTGTACCGATGACTTTGACGTTGATGGTGGCGCTGGCAGCTCCGAGTTTGTTCTCCAGAGTCACTTTGTACTGTCCTGCATCAGCGTGAAGGCTGCTGTCAACCTCCAGGTGACAGGAAGTATACTCCTTCCTGTTGAACACAAACAATCCCATCAGCCACTGCTTCTCACACTGACAACAAAAACCCCACTAGAACACAAAAGACCCTGAAACAGACACAGGAGCGTGAAATTGAAGCTGAAATGGTTAATCGATTACTTGAACATCAGTCAAGTAAATCAGTCTAGGGCTGCTGCTAGTGATTCATTTCATGGTTGACTAATCGATTAGTTTGGTCTATAAAATGTCAGAGAGAAAGAAGCTGCCATCAGAGTATTTAGATTTTTATTTTCTTACATTACTTGAACTGATGACTTTGATAATTGATTAATTGTCAATAGTTAACAACTAATTGATTTTCTAAACAAAAATGATCTGGTTTTGGCATCTCCAGTATGAAGATACGTTTCAGACTGTTGGCCGGAAAAACAAGACCTTTGGAAAACGTTAGCTGGGACAAAACCGTGAGGAGCATTATTCAATACTGTCTACCTTTTTATAAATCAAACATTTTGCCGATAAACCATGAAAATAATGTGCAGACTAATCGATAATGTAAATCTCACTGTGCACTGTGCAATAAAATCTGTATACATATCTCATTTCTCATTTTGGTTTGCACTAACTGGGCAATTTTCATACTCATATTTATTATTTATTAATAACAATACACCGCCCACACTGTTTATTTATTTATTTGTACATATTATGTATAAACTATACTATTATTATTGTTTATTGTTATACTGAACTTTGGCTGCTGTGATGCACAAATTCCCTGATGATGATTAAACGTTTTTCACCAACAAGGACTTGAAACAGGGGTACAGCTCGCCTGGCTCTGTCCAATGGTAACGATCCTTACAATTTCTGTTCTATCACATCGTCATGGTGAATTACTTAAATCAGCAAAACCATCAGTGGATGATTTACTGAAACTGAGTCGTTGATGGCATTTTTGATATGTTGAATATTGGCAGAGAAAACGATTCGACTGGTGCATATTTCTCTTTAGTGTAAGGAATAAATTAGCACTGACCTGAAGCCGAGGCGCTCGTCGGCCTTCAGCTCCTTTCCGTCCTTGTGCCAGGTGATTCTGGGTGAGGGGATGGCTCTGAAGGGAACTGGGATGTGAAGCTTCTCTGTTTCCACGACAACCAGGTCCAGAGTCTGGAATTCAAGTGTTGGGTTACCTGGAAAAACAGAAAAAAACAAACCCGTTTACCTGTCGGTGTCTGTATGATGGTTTACAGAACGTTGCACAGGAGCAGGAGTTGATGTTCTTACAGTCACATTCTTTGGCGAAGACGTTCTCGGAGATGTCGGAGGGCTCGCTCACTCCGATGGAGTTGATGGCCCTCACTCTCAGGATGTACTCCTTCTCAGGGACCACACCCTCCTCCACGCGGTACTTCAGCTCCTTCACTGGACGAGAGTTGACCCTCATCCACTTCTCTGTGCCGGCCTCACACATCTCAATGTGGTAGCCGCTGATGCGGCAGCCGCCATCCCTCTGCGGAGGCTTCCAGGCGATGGACAGGAAGTCCCTGCTGGCTCCAGTCACGTGCAGCTCGATGGGTGGTGATGGCACACCTGGAGGGGACAGGACGGACAGATTTAGCACTTTTTCCACTTCTCAAAATTTTTTTAATGAGCCGTGACTCATTACTGGACTTACCTGTTGGGTCTTCGATGGTGAGGATCTCAGTGGGTTCGCTTGGATGACCGACACCGGCCTCATTCTCAGCGCTGACCTGGAACTGAACTTCTGTTCCCTCGATGACGTCGGTCACTCTGTACTTGCAGTCTGGACCTGAAGTCTTACCGCATTTCACCCAGCGAGTTCCAAGTTTCTCCTTCTTCTCAATAGAGTATCTGAAAGGTAAACAAGCTTCATACTGTTACACCACTGACAACAAATGCTGCAACATATGGATCAGGGGTTGGAAATGTATCTATATAATTTCTCTGATATTTGGTAAAATACTACAATGCCAATTCTCAAAAACATTTGGGGTTGTGGATAATAAAATTAAAAAACAAATAAACATTATAAAAGTGAAGTAAAAATGGTGACATTGGTGTGGAGCTGCAAATGAATTCATCTTCAGGCTGGCGTGAATTTATCTGATGTTGAACATTTCTTGCTAATAAAGATTTACGTGAAAAAAAACAACATGTACCTGAGGATGGGTCTTCCACCATCGTTTTTAGGGGCCTCCCATGACAGGTCCACATGTCTTTTGCTCACACCATCGACAGTGAGAGCGTACGGTGGCCCGGGAGAAGCTGCAACAAAAAGAAACCTTATCATCCTGTATCAAACAAGCGAACAATGAGGATTTTCTTCATCCTTCTGATTGAAATATTTCATATATACATGACTACTCTCTTACTAAAAGTGTCTTTGGCCAGCACAGAGTCGGGCAGCTCGCAGAACGGTCCGACGCCCACAGCGTTCTCTGCGGCAACACGGAACACGTAGAGCGACCCCTCATTGAGTGGAGTCACGGTGTACTTCAGCTCCTTCACTGTGGTGTCCACAGTCTGCCAGCCTTTACGCCTGACGTCACGCTTCTCCACCACGTAGTTGGTGACTGGTGAGCCTCCATCTCTCTCAGGAGCTGTCCACTTCATGTCGGCGCTGTTCCTGCTGATGCTGACGACGGTCAACCAGCGAGGAGCGGTAGGAGGGTCTGCGGAGGTCAAGACAAAGATTCCATGTCACTCTGTTTAGTTTTCTTCACAGGTGTTAATAAATAGCTGAGATGTTGGCCAACTGTTTTCTTACACCCCTTAAAATCAAGAAGGCCCTTTGCGACTCCCTGTGAAGCCTTGGTGACTGCATGTGGGGGTCTGGACCCCCAGGTTGGCAAATTTGTCCGTGTGGACTATGAGTTTGATATGTTGCGGCTGTTTTGTAACTCACTGAGTCTCTCTTTGCAGAGCACTGGGTCACTGGGCTCGCTCGGCTCGCTCTCTCCGGCCACGTTAACAGCTCGCACCCTGAACGAGTACTCCTGCTTCTCCATCAGGCCCTTCAGGAAGTGCTCCAGGATGTTGATGTCCTCTGCCACGTGAATCCAGTCCGTGGTTCCACTCTTCAGCATCTCAATGGTGTAGCCGTCGATCTTGGCTCCGCCGTCGTGCTCCGGTTTGGTCCACATCAAAAAGCAGGAAGTTTTCGCCACGTCCTTCACCGTGGGTTTACCAGGAGGCCATGGAGGATCTGGAGGAGTCAGAACATGATGTTACTAAATGATTTTTTTTTTTTTAAATGCCCATACTGACTTAAAGTGAGAAGGTAAACATACCAATAGGATCTTTGACAAGGATTGGGTCTGTCTCCTTGCTGGGTTTTCCAGTTCCAGACAGATTCTCAGCCAGGACTCTGAACTTGTACTTCTTCCTTGTGGGAAGACCTTTAACTCTGCAGAGGAAAACATATCACATCAGCACAAAGAAATCCAACAAAGAAGCTCAGTGTCAGACTCATTTCAGGAGGTAGACTCACCTGTAGTTGGTGTCTTTGATGGGCAGCTTGTTGCATCTGATCCACTTGTCGTGGTCAGGTTCGTATCTCTCCACCCAGTATCCGGTGATGGGGCTTCCTCCGTCCTCGTCAGGCTCGTACCAGGCCAGAGTCAGGGAGTCCTTGGCAATATCTGAAGCTTCCAGCTTGTAAGGAGCTCCAGGAGTGTCTGAGGACAAAACAAATGTCTTTCACATGTGCTGATAATCTCCAAGTACACATGCTAATGAATCTTTAGTGAGTTAGCTGGCTTTAGCTTCATATTTACTGTGAAGTTTGATGTTACGTTTGTGATAGTCTTTGGTCAGGTGACCTACCGAAGGGGTATCTGGCGATGATGGATGGGTGCTCAGCTGGTGGGCCGACACCAAACTGGTTCTCAGCAAAGACTCTGAAGACGTATTCCTTGAACTTGACAAGGTCCACAGCTTTGTATGTGGTCTGTTTAATGGTGGAGGACAGCCGGTGCCAGATCTCGCTGTCGACAGCTCGGCGCTCCACGATGTAGTTGGTGACTCTAGAGCCGCCGTCGTCACGTGGCGGGTTCCAGGCCAGGAAGGCAGACTCGTTGGTGATCTCGGAGATGTCGAAGGCAGCGGGAGGACCGGGCTTATCTGTGTGAGGAAAGAACATTTAGATTTAATTAACCAGAAGAAAGCCACCATGAAAAACGTTTAATTCCTCTTCTCCGTTGTGAACTGGTCTTACCAAGGATGTTGACATCGACGGTGGCAGTGGCGCGGCCGCTGCTATTGGTGGCCTCAATGATGTAGGTGGAGCTGTCGTCTCTCTTGGTCTTGGTGATGGTGACAGTGGAGTGTCCTGGCTTTGTGTCGATGGACACCCTGTCATCAGGTTTGAGGACCAGGTCGGCCTTGGTCCATTTCACACGAGGTTCGGGCTTACCCGTCACCTCGGCGGGGAGTTCAATCTTGCTGCCAGCCTTGGCGGTCAAACCAGCAAGTAGCTTGGCATCCAGCTGGATCTCTGGAGCCTCTGCATGGACAATAAGGACAAAGGGTCAGTCGGAAGTTTGCAGTTTAGATGATGATTAACACAAAGTTTAAGTAAACTAAAACTTTATCAAGAACTGCTGGGCAAACAGATGAACCTTTTTTATTCTATTCCATCTTTATAATTACTAACATGAATATTTACAGATTTTATTCTTTCATAGTTTAATTAATTGCAACAAATCCTCCTCACTCTACTGCACCTTTTGAACATGAGAGGATTAAAGTAATGTCTTGGTACCTTTGGGATCAACAGCCTGGATCTCGTCTGTGGCCTTGCAGGGCATGCTGGCTCCGAGTCGGTTCAGGGCTCGGACTCTGTAGGCGTACCACTGGCCCTCAATCAGACCCGTGACCTGGCATTTCAGCTCTGGCACCATGTCGCCACAGGGCTCCCATTTATCGGTTCCTCTCTGGCAGCGGTCAATGTTGTAGCCTCGGATGCCGGTGCCGCCATCGTACTTGGGTGGCTCCCAGGTCAGGAAAATGCCGCTGGCTGACTTGTCTCTCCATCTCAGGTTCTCTGGAGGGTCGGGGATGGCTGGAGGGCAATAAGACGGAGGGGTTAGAAAGTTCAATAGGACGTTAATCATGCTGTGCACTTCTTAAGACCTTAAATCTTATTTACTTTCTTTAAGTTCATTAATGAGACATTTTTGACTTACTGGCAGGAGAGGAGACATTGACGGGCTCGTCGATGTACGCTGGCTCTCCTGGTCCACACTTGTTGCAGGCAGTGACCCTGAACAGATACTCCTTCCCTTCAACCACATCAGTGACTGTGAACTCCAGATCCTGGATACCTGTGGCAACCTGAGAGAGAACAGAGAGAGAGACTTTGAGATTGCTGTCAAATGTACAGAACTCTGTACAGCACCACGATCTAAAAAAATCTAAAAAATTTGAAAAGATGTCTCGACTGTGCATTGAGGTTGTAAATAATGTCTTTTAGAATCAATTTGGGATCTCGGGGCTTCTGGAAAAGTACGCTGGACTTTAGTTGTTTAGCAGAATGATGCGAGGCTGTTTTGCTGTGAAACTCCAGAAATGTTTTGTGGACTACAAAACTTGGCCTGACTGGGAGGAGATAATGACTGGATTTTACTTCTTTTGGGGTGAACTGTTCCTTTAAAGTACACTTGAAGAACATGAATTGTAATCATCAGCTGAGTTGAACACAGATGTTGATGACGTACCTTGACCCAGGTCTTGCGGGACATGTCGCGTTTCTCCACCTGGTAGCCGGTCAGAGGGCTTCCTCCGTCATGCTCCGGAGCCTCCCAGCTCAGGTGGACATGCTGCCGGGTCACCTCCACGACCTTAAAGTCTTTTGGAGCACTGGGCGCCGCTGGAGGACACAAACACAAATGCAGTGAAATCTAAAGCTTAACAAAAAATAAAAAGTTTGGAACCAGAAAAATACAATCGTTTTTCATCATCGTACCGATGACGTTGACTTCGATATCTCCAGAGACGGATGTTACATCATTCTCCAGCTGCAGGGTGTAGGTGCCTTTGTCCGGGCGGACACTCGGTGTGACGATCAGTTCTGTGTATGTGGACTTGGTTGTCATGGTGACACGTTCGTCAGCAGTGGTCAGCTCCTTCTCTCCGAAGGTCCACTTGGCTACGGGAATTGGGTATCCGGTGATGGGCACTCTGATGGTGAGAGGGTGAGGGACGATCACCTCCAGGCCGTCTCTGAAACCGCTCAGGTCGAAGGTTGGGCCGACTGGGGAGGGGAGAGGGAGGCATGATGGGAACTCAAACGTTATATGTACTGTACACAGTCGGTATGAAATTATTTTCTATCAGTTTGCCTATTCAGACAGTTATGGGCCTCCACTGCAACGTGTGAACTGTCGTATAACTGCTACAATAAACATAAAGAATCACTGATGATGAAACTCTTACAGTGTGGGTCGTCAGCCAGCAGAGGTCCGATGGTGTTTGATGGGTCAGAGAGTCCAGCAGCGTTTTCAGCAAACACTCTGTAGTTGTACTTGGTTCCGTATTTCAGACCAGGCACCTGAAACAAAAAGTCAAGGTAAAACAAAATAAAATTTGAACAAGTGAGTGAGTGAATTTGTGAATAGACCCATATAAACCTCTCAAAGAAATGAGCCTTAATCAGGATGTTTTTGAATTGTTAACTGTACCTTGTAGAAGAGGTCGGGGCAGAGACGAGCGTTGCAGCGGAGCCACTTGTCGGTGCCATCCTCACAGCGCTCGATGATGTACCCGGTAATCATGCTGCCTCCGTTCCTCAGAGGAGTCTCCCAGGTGAGTTGAACTGAGTTCTTGTTCTGGTCCTGCGAGACCAGGTTCTGAGGAGGACTGGGAGGTTCTGCAGAAGACAGACAAAAGAGCAAATGTTACTGGAACTGAGGCAGAGACCAAGGCGACTCTTTTATTTCAGTTTGTGGTGGGTTTTCATCTGTTTTATTATATGCAATGTATCTCATGGTTAAGTCTGCGTATGTTAATGGAGGCAACAATAAAGGTGAGTTGAAGCTAAGCCACGAGAGGGCTTTCAATGTAAAGCAGTTCATGGAGGGCTTTTACTGGCAAGACCTGCAAGCCAGAAGGTTTTAATACATAAAAATGAATATAATAATACAAACATATTAGCCAAAGTAACAGAATTTATAATTTCATTGAACTATTAAGTCTGATGAACCTTCTCCAAACTAACTTACCGATTGGATCCATGATCTTGACGGGCTTTGAGGCGGCGCTGGGCTTGCCGACACCAGCTTTGTTCTCTGCTTTGACTCTGAAGATGTACTCTTTGTTCTCAATGACGTCATTAATAATGGCGCTGAGCTCATCAGCTTTGGTCAGCTGGACAGGCGACCACTTCACCGACGTCCTGTCACGCAGCTCGATGATGTAAGAGGTGATGGGTGAACCTCCATCCGACTCAGGAGGCTCCCAGGAGACAGTGCAGCCAAACTTGGTGACGTTTCCAACAATCACGTTCAGAGGAGCCTCAGGAACGTCTACAGGAAGGTAAATGGGACGGATCAGTAAACTGAGGGCGACATTCTGGTGTTCAGTGAATTTGTTCACACGGAATTATTTATTATTATTCGTGTCCAATTCGATCCACCAACCATTTACCATGAAAATATTATGAAAATAAAAGTAATTCTTACCAAACTTGTTCTTGGCTTGTACAGGTTTGTCGGTCTCTACGTTGGGTCCACTGCCCACCCGGTTTCGGGCGCAGACTCTGAACAGGTACATGGAGTCCTTATGGAGTCCTGTCACTGTGTACTCGGGACTCTCGGCGTGGTCTGTGGCCAGCGTCCAGGTCTTACGCTTCACGTCGCGTCTCTCCACCGCATAGCTGATGACCTTGCTGCCACCATCACTCTCGGGCTCCTCCCATGCCAGGCTGACCTCACCATCAGCTGTGTCGATCACCTGCAGGTTCTTCACGGGTCCCGGGACATCTACAAGGACATTTACGTTACATTAATGTATTGGAAACAGTGTAATACCAATTTTTACATTTTTTTAAATCCTCATCTGTGACACCACCTACAACACCACCCTTTCATCACTTCCCTGGAGATTTAACAACCACTCACATCCCAACGACTGTTGTTTATACTCGGCCTGAAGTGACTCTAAGGACGGCTGTCATAACAGCCAGGAGCATTAATGAGCCAGCTGGTGTCAATGGTCTTGATAACGACGCCACAGAGGTTTAATACCTGGGATTCCCACCAGTCAGTCAGAACTGAGAATTGATGAAAGCCGAAATGTTTTTGCCAAGGTTGAGAAAAAACTTGGTGATATATCGGTGCTATTATAAACCCATATAGTAAAATTTATGTCATTCTTACGAAGATATTTCTATAAGTGGTTACTTTTTGTGGCTCTATTTGATAGGACAGCTTGAGACATGACAGGAAATGGGATGAGATTGGGGGAGATGACATGCAGCAAAGGCCACAGAGGTCGGACTCGAGCCCTGGGCGGCTGCTGTACAGGGGGCGCTCTTCCAACTGAGCTGTGGCGCCCCTTAACACTGAAAACTACCAAACCCAATAAGCCTCATGCTGCATTAAAATTTGAGTTGAGTTGTTTATCTGACGGTTAAAATGCAAATATTTTGGCTTAATTACACTGAATGATGACTTCGGTAAAGCGTTTGGCTTCAGGCTCTTCCACATCATCTATTGTCATACACAACGTGGTCGTGTCTGAAACCAAGTATTTATTTATTATGAATTATGTAGAAAATTTTAAATTTCCCAGTTATAATAATGACGTAGACTTGATCTGATGTGGACTTGAGTCCTTTTTCGATGACTTGCAACTTGACTTGACAGAAAATAAATGATTCATGTACTGACTTGAACTTTAAAAGTGATGAGAGTGAATTTTTTTTGATTGAGAAGAAATTAAGAAATGAATCCACTAATGACTCGAGTCACCTGTCTGGAAACAGGTAATATAAGTTCTAACATCTAACATTAGTGTAACTTTAACATCTTGTTGACTGATTATGTATAAAAAGTTTCGGTATCCAGTATTTTTTGATTATGTTTGTGTTAACTTGCTTTAACTTTGTAGAAAACCTGCTGCAGTTGACCAACAGTTGGCCTATTTTTGGTCCGTCGTTAGCAAACACTTTTAGCTTTCGAGAACTCACCGATGACCTGCAGGTTGATGAAGGCCTCTCCTTCTCCGTGTTTGTTCTTGATGATGATCTTGTAGCGGCCCTCGTCGGTCTTCATGGGGTCCTTCAGCCGGTACTCTGTGCGGTCGGCAGATGTGTGGATGTTGTCTTTCGGCAGACTCAGGTTGTCGTACAGCCAGTCTGCCTTGGCCTGTGGGTAGGCGCTGTAGGGGACGGCCATGACGATGGGCTTCCTGGCGTCTGTGACGTAGTTCTGGTCTGTGGTCTTTATCTTAGGCACAGCTGGAGGAGGAGGGGAGAGTCGGTAAGTTATACTTCCATTAGTCTAACCAAACATGTCCTTACATTCACAACATGTGGTTATTATTATTCTTATTTCCTGAACTCTTACCTGCCAGCTCCAGCTTGGCCTTGGCATCTTTGTCCTTGGCAATGACTCTGTAATCTCCCTGATCTCGAGGTCTGATCTCACACACCTGCAGTCTGTGGACTTTACCCTCGCTCATCATCTGGTATTTGTCTCCCTGGACGACCGTCATGTTGTTCCTCAACCACTTGACCTCCACTCTGTCTTTGTTCAGCTCCACCTCGAACACAACATCCGAGCCTGGAGGTTCGAACACGTCCTGTGGTGGTCTGATGATCTCCACCGGGGTCTCTGTAGGATGGAAAGGGATTAATGAAGAGTTCATCCAGAGTAGGAACATAAAAATAGTTCATACAGAGTAAATTCTGACAAACTTTACCTTCAACAAAGAGCCTGGCTCTGGATCTCTTGTCGTCCACACCACAGGCGTATTCACACTCATCATCCGGTCTGCACTCTTTGATACGTAAGGTGCACATCTTTCCATCTTTTTCAAATATGTATCTGGGGAAAAAAGTATGTTATTTAAAAGTGAGCATGATACACTGCAAATCTCAAATACGAAGCCATGTGAGTTTCAGGGTGGTACCATGAAAACCATGAAAATAAAAGAAAATCTCTTCTGTGAAATGACGGATCAGTTGTAACTTTAGCAGAAAATAAGTGTTCATGTAGGACCTCATCATTCACATGAAGAGCTGATTGAGAAAATAACTTTCCATGGCTTTTAAAATAAACTTATATTGAGTTTATGAATGAGGTTCTGAGGGTTCTGTGGTGACGCACCTTGGTCCTTCTCTGATCTCACGTCCGTTTCTGTACCACTTAACCTCTGCTTTCTCTTTGGTCAGCTTGCATGTGAACTCTGCATCCTCGAACTCGGTGATGGTCTGGTCCTTCAGTTGTATGGAGAAGTCTGTCGGCGCCTCGCTGATGATCAGCTCTGCGGTGGACTTGCTGTCTGCAGCGGCGACTGCAGTGTACTCACCCTCGTCGGCCAGCTTGCAGTCTTTAATGGTCAGCGTGTGCTTGTCTTTGTCAACTCTGTAAACGATACGTTTGTTGAAGGTGATCTCCTCGCCGGCCTTCATCCACTTCAGGGTGGCATTGGGCCTGTTGACTTTACAGGAGAAGCTCACGGTCTTCTTCTCCTGAGTGTCGATGTCCTCCAGAGGAACCACGATCTTCAGACTCTCCTCTGAACAACACAAAACACCACGACAGACACATGATCAACACAAGAAACAGTGTTCAGTGTTGTAGAAAGAATCCCAACTCATGAGGGATCCGAAACAAAAGACTTAAATCTCATTTGTTTCTGATCTTATTCACATAAACAGCCTCTGAATTGTGAGACATCCAGTGTAGAACAGGAAGTGGGTGCTGCTTTACTTTTGTTTGCAAGTTATCAAACTCTAGTTTTACAAATAAAATTGAGCTCATCACAGAAAAACAGAGGAGATAATACGTATGTTCGACCCACGGCAGTTTAGGTCTTCTGTAATTTCTGCATTGTTATACATGACTATGTGTTATTAATATAATATGTAATATGTTATTAATAAAAAGATGAACCTGAAAATGAATATGTTAGGCTGGTAATCGCAGTATTTTATTCAATATGTCCCTCAGTTAGTGATGGCTTCTCTGTTTAAATACTATTAATACTTTAGATTCTGTCTCCAATGAAGTAATTAAAGTAGTAGTAACTAATGAAGTAAACCCCATCTCTGTGAACCACTGACCTTTGACAGAGAGGTTGCAGGAGCTCTTGGCGTGCTCTCCTCTCTGATTGGTCAGGTTGATGCTGAAGTTGCCATCATCTCCCTTCTTGGGGTCTCTGATCCTCAGGGAGAAGACGTTGTCTCTCTGGACCATCACGTACTTGCTGCTCTCGAACAATGTCTCCTCGTTCTTCAGCCACTTGGCCTTCGCTCCCTCTGTGTTCACCTCGCAGTTCAGGACGACTTCCTGTCCTTCTTTGGCCTCCGTGTCCTTCAGTGGAGTGATGATCTTCAGTTTCTCTGCAGGACAAAGAGACACCGGAGACGCTGATGAGCAAAACCTTCTGAGCCTCATTGTGTAGATTTACTCAGACCGCTGTTATTAGTGTTAATGAGATCAAGCTCAAGTCATTAAGTCTGTTGATTTCTTTATGTTGAGGGTGACGGTGAAGTTAAAAACACTCAGTAAACAGTTAAAAGTAGTTTTTGTTAAGGCTTGATTTGATTTAATTAGTTAACACAAAAGCTGGAACAAAATTAAACTAGAAGTTGAACTAACATAAAAAAGTAAAATTCAAAGAAAATAAAATTGTAGAGAAAATGTATTTATTTATTGATTTTTATCTTCATTAGATGTTTTTTTTTAAGCTGAAACTTAACTAATTAAACTTGAAGTGAAATGTATGATGAAAAATAGAAAAACACAAACACTGTATACGTTTGTTTACAACACCTCACACATCTTGAATCTATGGAAGCTCGGTTTGAATTTCCAACTCCAAATCATGATCGGAAGTTGACATTTTTATTTACTGCGGTCGATTCAATTTACTTAATGACTTAATTTAATTCATTAATTTCATTTTTTTCATTTTTTTCTTGACATGAGTATTTTTTCATGACGTTTCATTTATTCTTTTCTTCCTCTAGCAGGAATGTGCTTATATACATTTGTTCTCCGGTCTTCTGTGTAATAATTATTATTATCAAACAAGGAGAACATTTAAAACTTGAGTGAAAATGAGTGAATTAGCTCCAAAAAGGTCTAAAGCATTTACAGTGATACAAAAACAGCATTTCTGTTTCTATTAATTAAACTTATTTAAAACTAGCTGGTATTTTTAGTGATGCGGGTAAACTTAAAGTTTTCCCCTCTTGACTTTATATAAAATGAGTTTGTGGGCGGGGCTTACCGAGCACAGTGAGGTCAACGCTGGCTCTTGTCTCTCCGATCATCACCACGTATCCGCCCTCGTCTTTGAGCTCGCAGCTCTTGATGACCAGAGTTCGCCTCTTGCCATCACTCACCATCTGGTATTTCTCTCCTGCCTCTAGCTCTTTGCCGTCTTTCATCCATTTGACCTCAAAGGTTTCCTTGGAGACGGAGCAGGTGAACTCCGCCTTCTCGCTCTCAACCACTTCCTGGCTCTTAGGCCGAGAGATGAACTCAGCAGCCAGTTCTGAAACACAGGAGGCGCCGCCGGGGAGCGGAGGTTAGTTTGGTCTGAGATTGGTTGATTTCTATATTAAAGCAAGTTTTTATATTTATAAATGTAATGCTTTTTAAAACCTTTTCAAGATATTTTTGTAACAAATTTAAGCAGATTTTTGAAGAAATCATCTTTTGCATTCAAGTATTGCAGGAAACTGAAAGGTATATCGTATGTTCGTGGTCCGGTGCAGGTTTTATGTGGGAATATTGTTATTACAGTGAGTTTAGGTTCATCTACATTTTGCCAACAGGTAAAAACAAAGTAAAAAGATTTGTAATATCAGAAATGTGGAAGTTCGCTCAGAAGATTGTGACAAAAATAAATTCAAAGATAGATTAATGACATTTGATCAAATGTTTGAAGCAATTAAGACCTCACAAATTCAAATTGAAGACTATTTAAACGTCAGTAATGTATGTGTAAAACTTTTTGAGGACGTGCAGACAACCTGAATCTGTCTATTAACTTCATCTGGTACCAAAAAGAGAAAAATCAGAACCAATCAAAGTAAAAACATCTAAATCTTTGTTTTTGGAAAGTTCTGTAAAGATGAAGACGCTTGGAAATGATCAGAAAACATTTTCTTTTCATACCATTAATCTTGAGGTTTGCGGAGGTTTTGATGCTGGGACTCAGCCTGCAGTTGTACTCTCCAGCGTCAGCAATCTTCAGGTCCTGGATGAGGAGGATCCTCCTCTTCCCATCAACGATGTTGTCGTAGCGGCCGCCCTCAGGCAGTTCCTCATCTCCTTTGTACCAGGTGACATCAGCGCTGGGTTTGGAGACCTCACAGATCAGCTTCACGCTGTCAGTCTCAGTTCCCTCCACGTTGGACAAGTTCTTGATGAACCTCGCCTCCTCCTCTGCAATTAGAGAAACAGACGCAGGTCAGATATCAGCTGAACATCACAGCTGAATTCAGGAGTCTTACGTGATCGCAGTGGGTTTATTCTTACCGATGACGGTGAGCATGCCGGAGGATTTTGAGGTCTTGGCGTCACATTCGTATTCAGCCTCATCGTCAAACACAGACTTGTGGATGATGAGGGTGTGTTGGCGACCTTGAGCGACGATTTCATACTTCTTCCCCTTTCTAATTTCACTTCCATCCTTAAACCAGCGGACCTGCGAGGCAGCAAGCACGAGGAGGTTCAACACAAATATGATTTTAAATGTTGCTGTAATCATAGTTCATCTAAACAAACAGACGAGGCAGTGTGCTCACTTTGACGTCCTCTCTGGAGACTTCACATTCAAACCTGGCAGTTTCCTTCTCTTGGACCTCGACATCATGCAGCGGCTTCGAGAACTCGATATGTGGAGCTGTTGACACGCAGAACGAAGGATTAACAGGGTGAGTCACTCACTTCTTACAAATCCTCAGGTCTAATGAGAATCCCTTAACTCTGGTACGGAGAATCCTTATGTAATATAATGGATTATCTTTTTTAATACCTTAAAGTTTAAAGTCTTTTAGCATTTGTGAATTCCTTCCTGAGGGCTTCTTCACCTCTAATGTCTCTTTTTCCCTTAACTCTAATTAGAGTTTTCTTTATTTTAGTCTTATAAAAGGATCCGTAACATTTATGGTGTTTCTTGTAAAGAACAATTTATTGAATTCAGAAGTTTCCGTCACTTAAACAAGCGATTCTCCCCGTACCTCTGAGGGTTTCTTTAGTCTAATCTTTTGGCTTTTATGTGAGCTCCTTAACTTAACTGAGGTATTTCTAATCTTTTCTGGGGGGTTGCTTTACTCTAATTTCAGGTTTTAAGGGGGTAACAAGGGAGTCTTTAACTTTATGCAGGGTTGGTTACCACTTATGGGAGATCTTCTAGGGAGGGACTTTTTTGTTAGGGATCCCTAAACTCCGATAAGAAGTCCACTAACTTCTACAGACGGTTCCTTAACTCAAACAAGTGATTCTTTACTCCATTTGTTTGGGCAACCTCACTCTTTTGAGAGACTCCTTGGCTCTAGTGAAGGTACCTTTAACCTCACAGGTCCTTTCAGAGTGTCCTGTCATAGACGCTTTTATAGACGATCCCTTAACATTAGCCGAGGTCCCTCAACGCTTATGGAGGGTTCCTTGTCTCTAACAAGGGGTTCTTTTGCTTTTTCAGGAGGTCCCTCAATACCCTTATAAATGGTCCCTTAACTCTTATGAAGGGTCTCTTTTGGTGGATTTTTAACTCTAACAAGGGATTCCTTTGATTTTTAGAGGTTCACTAAGTCTTTTAAAGGGTTTCTTAACTTTTATAGAAGGTCATTAATCGTTTGTAGGAGTTCCTTGTTGTCAACTCCAACACACAAATGTAAACTTCCTTAACTTTTTAAGTGAATCTTTATTTTTATAGCGGTCCCTTAACCCAGAGGAGTAATTCTATATTCCTTAAATTAGATTTAAAATTTTTGGTGGGATTTTTAACTTTAATCTAAAGTTAACTTTAACTTTAATTAATCTCTTTACCCTCACAAGGGATTATGTTTTTTGAGGGGTTTCTTAACTCTACTTGGTCTTATAACATATTACTTAATTTTTATGGGGGATAAAATAGCTTTTATAAGGTTCACTTAAAACATTTTAATGATCTTTTACTCTAATGATTTGTCCCATTACTTCTGTGGAGGGGGTCTGAACTAGAACTTTAAAGCGGGTCCTTTAACAGAGATGTTCCTCAACTCTTAGAAAGGTTCCTTCAATAACATGTTGTATTTCACAGCTGTACTCACGTTCAACGTTGAGGAAGCAGGAGGTTTTGAAGTCTTTAGCGTCACAAGTGTATGTCCTTGAGTCGTCCAGAGTGCAGTCGTGAATGAGCAGCGCTCTCTTGCGGCCGTCGACGATCATCTCGTACTTCTTGGTCTTGCGGATATCCTGTCCGTCTCTGAACCATCGTACCTCTGCGTTCTCTCTGGAAACTTCACACTCGAGTGTGGCGGTGGTTTCCTCCTCCACCGTCTGGTCCTCCAGAGGCTTCGTGAACTCGACTGCCGGCTCTGAATACATGAAAAAAAAAAAGAAGCAGCGCAGACGTTTAGTTTCTACTCTGCTGAACTACAGCAGCATAAACACAGCTTCTTTTCCTTGTTTTTAAACCCAATGCAGAACTTTCATTGAACATCTGCTGTTTTTATAATGACTTCATACCAGGCTGGAAAGTGTTTTGCCGCCCTCTCTGGTTTAAAGTGTCAGATACATTTCTCCACTGTTCATAAGTGTGCTCTGTTGCACCTGTAACCACGCCCATTAGTGATGTCACAGTGTAGTAACACATCTACGATCACACCTCTGCAGTAAGGTGAGATTTCAACTGGACGTCAACAAAAGTAGGATTTTCAGAGACTAGTCTTACCTCTGACGATGAGGTTGGCGTCGGTCTGGAAGTCTTTGGCGGTGAGTTTGACTTGTCCAGCTTCATTCAGCTGGACGTCCCGCAGGGTCAGGCTGTGGACTTTATCTTCTGCCTTCACCACCACCTGTCAGATTCAACAGAGTCACTCAGCGAGGGCTTGACGTGCCCTGAACATTGTCTGAAGGTCCAACAGTTTCCACAAATGATTGGGTTTAACATGCCCTGAACATGGCCTGTAGTCCCAGCATATATAATATAAGTCACAGAGTTTAATATGCCCAGACCTTCGCCTGCAGGTCCAACAGAGCAGGTGTCTTGTCTCCCTCTCTACCCAAGCTGTTCCTTCACTCTTAGAGGGTCATTTCACTCTAACTGCTGGTTTCTTTAAGCGTTGTCTTGAAGTCACTTCTGATGAGTCGTACTGGCCATTTAACTTCTAATAACATCAAATGGATGTCCCCCTTGCAGCTATGCCCTGAGCAGCGCCTGATAGGATCAACAGAGTCAGTCAGATTGAGGATTTTACAGTCAGTGATCATTTAGGTGATTTGGGGGATTATTTCCCACAACTGTGTCTGTCAGGACTATATCATGGACTCAGGGCTAGCGAGATCATGGTTTGATCATCTAGTATTGTCTATGAGGTTCAAAGGACAGACTTTGTGTTGTATTGCCCTGGGTTGCACCTGTCAGGCTAACAGAGTAAGATAACAGTGAGCCTGTGTGTTTTATCATCATCCCGTAACATCGTCTACTACATTTACCCTGAGTTTTGTCTGTGAGGTTGAATTAAGAGTGAAGTTTTGGGCTGTCTTGTCTCCAGCACACACACAGTCAGTCAGCTGAGCCCTGACAGCTAAAACGAACGCAGGCAGCTGCTTTCCTTCCCCCGATTTAAACTACAGACCTTTGACACCTGACGGCTGATTTTACCACATCCAAGACTGTATATCACACCGAGCTGTCTGAGCCCACAGCGACATTCTCCGCTGAAGGAATTAAACATATGGTATTTCTATTACTGAAGTTGTCATTTTACCAATCTTTGTTTTTCTTAAAGTTTAACACAAGAAACATGGATACAGTCATCGCTATTTTTTGGTGTTGTAAGATAATAAAAACATCTTTACTATACAGTTAATCATCATGTACTTTTCTTTGTTTTTCTTGGATCATTTTGCAATTGATCTCTTTCCTTACCAAATAAACAGCTAAGAATACTACGAACATTTTATTTTTCAATGCCAATGAGTTAAAATTCAGTTTTAAAAATGTGTTTGTCGATGTTTTAAAGAGGATACACCAGCCAGGTAAGTGTGATCGTATTTGCTTCAAATGATTTTTTGTTTTGTATTCGGGGGTTAATTACGTTAAAACAGCACAGCAGCTAAACTTCTCAGTTCAAATTTCAGTGAAGATGAATCTAAAATCTCAGATTAGTTCTCGTGTTTTTCAGAAGGTTGTGTAGTTTTCTTATCTACAGACTGGAGCACTTTTATTTATCCAAATGTCGCTTTAACTGGTTTTTGTTAGTGTGGGCTTGTTTGGTGACAGTTTGGGCCATTTTATTGTTTTATTGGCCTCCTGTTGGTCTGTTACACCTCACTGAAACTACATATGTGGCCGGACAAACTGTTGTGTTTTATGGGATTTATTTACTACTTTTAAAGGCTTAATATCAGACTTTAGCCGCCTCTAAACCTGGATGTTTAGAGGCGGCTAAAGTCAGGGATGACTGTGGTTTTAAACTCTTTAATAAGACTCAGCTCAGTCATATTTTTCTTAATCTGCTTGCAAAATGTGTTTGTTTCCTTTCATTTCGTTTTTCAGATGTAACAACACGAACCAGTGTCATCGTTTGGACGGTAACAATCTATTTAATTTCCGTTAGTTACACTGATGTTTACAGGGAATAGTTCATGTATGCTGCATCCAAATAAATAACACTAAAACTACTTTTTTCATGTAATCACTTTATATTAACGCTTAAATGTGGTCTGCCAAACAGTCAGACAACAACGAGCAGCTTTATTTTGAGGTGTGATGAAACAGTTGATGGAGCGTGTGAATGTCCACCATATTGAACATGTAACATGCAGTCAATCACACTTGCACAACCCAGAGAGAGATCGTGTTTCTTAGCAAACCTCAGAGTTCTCAGGTTACATCCGATAATCGAACTAATCCTGCGTTATGACTGGATATCATTTCAGGGCCTCCACCACGCAAGCTCTTTTCAACTCTTATATCAGCGTGAAAGCAGCAACGATTTCAAAACATGCACAAACATTTACAGCACGTCCCGTGTTTTTAAAACTGAAGCTGTCAAATAGCTCCTGTTGCCACCTGCCCTGCGCCTCAACCTCCCGCAGCTGTTAAAAATAACCCTGGAGAAACGCTTGCAGGGCAGAAAAGCCTCCCTGCCTGCGTTATCACAAAACAAGGATCGAATGCTCAGCTGGAATCCTGAAGCTCCACCAGCAGGCCCTTATATGAAGACAGACTGAAGCTGGAGCAGCATGGTGCAAAGAAAACCGAACATTGTGTACAAATACAACGGGGAACAGCAGCTCTGGCTCTGGACCAGAACCACCACAAGGCCTGAAGTCTTTATAACTGAATGTCAACAGGTCTTGTGTGTGTCGGGGATGGTTAGAGGAAGTCAATCAATCTTGAGCCTGTCTGTTACAGAAAAAAGGTGAGGACTCGGTCAGGTGTGTTGGGACTTACTCTGTCGCTTGGTTCCAGCTTTGTACCCCCAAGGAACCACTCGACAGCGATGCCTTCGTATGACAGCTCGCACTCGAAGGTAGCCGTCTCTCCGGCGGTCACGGTGACATCCTTCAGAGGCCTCATCAGGCCGATCACTCGGGCTTTGGATTGGGGAGAAGACATGGTTAGTCCACCCCCTCCCGAATCAGGTCAATAGATCCAAAAAATCCCAGAGAGAAACGGCTAATCCTCAACAGCTAATCCTCATGGTGTGGTTGAGCTGAAGGCAGGCCGATGAGCCCTCAGGACAACTGAAGCCAGCTACCCTGGGACTTGGCATTCGGGGGGCAAGCGCATTAGCATACGACCTGCCGTCAGATGTATATGGCTGCCACAAACCAGTGAGAGACAGGGTCGCGTCCTCCCCCCTGCCAATCACTGCAAACCTGCTCTAGATAAGGCATGTGGCTTCTAAAATAACCGAGGGGCCTGATTGGCTGAGAGCCACCTTCTGCCAAACCCATCAGGAGAAGACAATCTGCTCCTGTCAATCACCAGCCTGCAATTTTCCTGGAAAAGGAGGATGTGGCACTCCCGGCAGGAGTTACCCAACGTCACACTGCAGAAAACGCCGACATCGTGCCTATGTTGTAACGCTGACATGTAACCGGTGTTGTGAAAGTTTTGGTTACGCGAGCCGGACTGAGATCCAGTATGTCAGTTTAGATTAACAAGCAGCATCAACTATTTACAACGGGCTTCTTCACATTCCTGAATTAAAGCCCCTTAACGGCCAGTTAAAGGCCGTGTGAAGTGTCAGTGACAGCCAGTTGAGAGCTGGACTGTCCGTTTAATCAGCAAGCTGTCAGTCTGAAGTGTTTACAGTCGTTATCTGCTCTGCCAGAGTCGTCTCTGCAGGCTAAGCGAGCTATCACATCGAGGTTTTTAAAACTATATCTGTTCACAAATTTAGAAACCAGGAAACCAGGTCTGGATCTCTAACAATACATTAATAAAATATCTCTCTCAACAAGTGATTTGAAGAGATCAGTTTTTAAAGACTGGAGAATCACTTTTAAACTTCCTTATGCAGAATATGCCTAAATTGCACTCATCGATCATCGTTTAATAACCTGCTCATCTCAGCTTTCTGTCTCTATTAATTAAATGTTGAATTTAAAAACTTAAAACATAACTTCAGATTGATCCTTCTGAATAAATTGTTTGAAGTCTTTGTACTTTCCAAAGCACATTTTGTATTTTATTCTAAAGCAAGAAACCTGTAAAATGATGTAATTACTACAGTTACATATAACTGAATATTTTTCTCTTATATTCAGTCAGTGGCTGCGATTAAATTATAACATACATATTGGCTGAATTTTGTTGTAGTTGCATTAAAAAACATCCTAAAATATGAGAATGAATGACTTGTTAAGATGCAGGTTTCTGCTGCAGTGTATAATTTAAGTGTCTGTCTTACTGGTGCGAATCTCAGCAAGGAATGAATCATACACAACCTCAAACTAGCTTTGATGGGTCCGAACAGAGAAATGATTTGCTGTTAACTTCTAAACAAACGCACCTCATCTGTGTTTCACGAGAGACTTTATCTCAGCCTGATAACTCTTCGTCCATGAGAAACATTTCTTTTTGTTGTTGGAGCAGCTCACGTCTGTAGTGTGACATTCACTTTTGAATGAATATAAATGCTGCTATTAATTGACAATTTGCATGAAATTAATCAACAGTTTCACATTTTTGGAAAGGTGCTCTCTGGCTTTCTTAGATGTTCAGATGGTACCACAGGAGGTTTTTTTTATTTATTTATCTTGCTCTCCCAATGGGACAGTTTTACCCAAATGGAAAGCATCGAGCAGCAACTGGTTTTGAAAAATCAATAAAGATTCGACCTTGTCAGCGAAGCACAAAGTAACACAAGTGTCGTAAACCAATCAGGATGAAGAAGATGTCTCACGACAGCATATAAATTCCTTCATGAAGCTAAAACCAAAATCTGGTTGATTAAGTAAAAGTGTGCAGGATCAGAGGCATCACTCCGATCCATTCATTTTTAGCTCACTACCACAGATGTTTAAACCAACTGTCTCTGATTTATGTTCATGTTATTTCTGTCACCTTTGACTCTGAGCTGAGCATTCGATTTGGCATTCGCTGCCGTGAAGTCGACGCCTCCGGCCATGTCCTTCTTGCAGTTGTAAAGGATCAATATGCGTCGGGCTCCCTCCTCCTTGATCTCCACCTCCTGAGAAGAAAAATTCAAAGTACAAACGAGAAGTTGAGGAAATTGATAAATAAAATTGAATTGATGTGATTGAGTATTAATGAAACATAAGGAAGTCTGCTCTCAGATGAAGTTGAATTATTTTCATTGGCTTTTTTCTGGTTTAAATAAAAAAGACTTCTCAGTCAGTGTTTAATCTTACAGCAGACGGGTGGAGTGTCTCTCCCTTCAGTTTCCAGGTGGCGTGAATGTCCTCCTCTGAAATCTCTGTCTCAAACTTGGCTGTCTCGGTCTCTGTGACCTCCACGCTGTACAGCGGGCGAACAACCTTGATTTCACGCTCTGCAGAGGTTCAAAAAGACGTTAGAGAAAACCAAACAGAAGGTGAAAACTCACTGAAATCTCTCAGAGAACCCAGAGAACAAGCGAGAACACTTTCATGATGTCGTTCACAGTGAAAAATACAGCTGTGTGTCTGATGATCGGTGGAGTGAATATAGTGGACATGAAGATGTGACAGTTTGGGCGAGAAGCTGACGCTCTCTTTCAGAGCGACTTACAATTTGTGCAAAAGCAGAAGACACGGAGGAACTCTTGACAATAACCCAACACTATAAACATCTCACACTATCAACTGACTCTATAAATGTCTTATAACTGAATTCTTCATGCTTATGAAGACATTTAGGAATCAGTTTAATCAGTTTAAATTTCCAAATGCATTTCTTGTCAGCTGTTAAAAACAAAAAACTAGAATTATTAAAATTGTATTATGAGTATTATTTCTATTATTATTTGTATTAATGGTATTAGTAGCAGTAGCACTGGTAATTAACATACAAGTATTTATTAACTAGCCACAAATCAACAGGTTACAAATGTCGTACAAATTTGTACGATTGGATTATAAACAAATAAATAAAGATGATAAATAGAGATAAAGCTGTAAGCTGTTGTAATTTGGTCGTAAAAATTAAAAAAGTTCTAATTCATAATTTTTTATAAAAAGTTTATGAAACTGAAATTTTGCAATTTTGTTAATTTCAAATTATGTAAAAGATGTTTTACAAGCGTTTACAGAAATGTTGGGCTTGGTTTTACGTTTTTGTCTGCCTGAATTTAGTTTTTAAAATGTTCATTAATGCTCAGAAGGTAATGTACAGATTATGCTGGGAAAGAACTTCTTTCGGGTTAAAATTACGACTTAAATGCAGACTTTTTTTGCAACCATCCAAAAATATTGTTAACTATAGTTGTAGCGGTAATACATAAGTAGACATCTGTTAATAACCAACTTTAAAAAGGTGTTAATATGATAAACACATTATAAACTAATAGTTTGTACATTTTTAGTTTAAGAGCGCTGATTTTAAATAAAAAATGTATAACCGACTATTTAAATATTATAACATGCATATGAACACTGATACGGACATCTGAGAAAAGAGACATTAACATGAACGTTACATTCACGTCTCCATTATTACTTCAGAGTTCATACAGTGTTTCTATATGTTGTTATAATGTTTACTGTAGATGTATAGGGTTGGATTTTCCTCAAGTGTTCTGATAAGAAACACTACAAACACTCAGAGTGGGAGTACAGGACACAGTAATGGAGGATGGGGGAGATGAGAGAGGCCGTGGGCGGGGCTTGATTCTGCAGTCTTGACCGCGGGCTGGGGGAAGAGGCCGGATCGCTGCAGATTTTACCTTCGATGTTCAGGTCGGCTGTGGTTTTGTCGGTGCCACAGTCGCAGGTGTACGCGCCCACGTCGCTCTTCGCCGCCTTCTTGATGACCAGCATGCGCTTCTTGCCGTCTGATTGGAAGAGAATGTTCTTGGAGGGATAGATTTCGCTACCATCTTTGAACCATTTCACCTCGCCGGCTGCCTTGCTCAGCTCGCAGGACAAAATCACCTCGTCCTTCTCGACAGCGGTGTAGCTCTGGAGCTTCACCGTGAAATACAGGTCGCCCTCTGCAAGAAGGCAACAACAAAACCAGTAATAACCAGGCATGAAAACAGTGGTATAGAAGTATGGAATCAATACTGAGGGTCGTCTTTCTGGAAATTTCTATCATGACCTCATCCTTTCTATAACTGTGCCTTTGACACGATTCAACCGCATCCTTCTAAAAAAAAATACTAACCAAGCACAGTGAGCATGGCCTCTGAGGTCTTGCCCATGGCCTCAACTTTGATCATTGAGGTGTCGTCGATGGTGACCTCCTTGAAGGCCAGTGTGTGGACCTTTCCGTCCTCTGACATGTGCACCACTTTGCTAGGGTGCAGACGGATGTCGTTTTTGTACCAGACCACTGGGATCTTTTCATGAGAGAGTTCAACACTGAACTCTGCTGTTTCACGTTCCTTCACAGTCACGTCTTTAATCGGCTTAATAAATTCAAGACGAATACCTGACAAACAGAAATTATGTACATAGAGGGGAATTACATTAGACACAGTTGGTAAGACACGAAAACATACAGACACAAATGGTGACAAAGTGCCTAAAAAGTGCTGCACACTCTTTGTGATGAAAATATAAGATCAGCATTTTTACTGGTTGCTTTTCCTCGATTGCTTGCCTCAAGTCTCTGTCAGCATTTACCTTTGATAATCAATTTTCCAGACGTCCTCTTATCTTCAGCCTCAAACATGTATTTGCCTTCGTCTTCATATATGGCAGATTTCACAACAAGAGCGTGTCTTTTTCCCTCCACCAGGAGTTCAAATTTATCATCATTTGACAACTCCTGAGATCCCTTCAGCCAACGGAAACTTTTGGGTTCTCTAGAAATTTCCAGCTCGAATCTCGCCTCATCCTTTTCGTACACATGCACATCAGCCAGCGGTGTAAGGAATGAGACTGGTAGCTCTGTTGGTTCAGACAGATTTACATCAATATCAAGGCGAAGATGGGGTGGTCACGAACAAAAGCTTCGGCTCAGTCGTGCTTTGTTTAAGATAACAAGAAAAACTTTAAATAAAAAGCAAGTTTTAAGTAAAAAGTGAAGCAGAAAGAAAAATCTTGTGCTCAAGACAACCATAATTGCTGTGCTTGGAAAATCTGTCATGACTTTGCAAAAGAAGGTAGAGTGAGGAAGTGAGAGCTCACCCTTCACTTTCAGGTTAGCAGAACACTTGGCGTTGGCGGCGGTAAACGCCACCTCGCCTGTTTGAGGCACTTTGCAGTTGTACAAGACCAGAGTGTGTTTGGCTCCATCCTCCACGATCTCAACGTCCTGCAGGAGGCCCGACAAACTTCAGCATTTCAGTAAAAACACAAGTAGAGCAGCGTTGTGGTACATCCACTTTCATTTGTTGGCTAACAATCTCATACTTCATATCTTAATCCTGTTCGGCTATGTATGTGAAATTTTTGAAACAAAACTTCAGGATTCTGAAATCTAAAAATCTATGTCTGGGTTGAGTCGAAATGAAAGTGAATCGGACCACCGGTAAGAGAATATCTACAGAGATGTATTTTAACGTGACATACAGCAGATGGACTGAGGACTTCGCCATTCAGTTTCCACTGGCCGTGGACATCGTCCTCACTGAGCTCGACCTCAAATCGAGCTGTCTCTCCGTCAAACACCTCAGCGCCGTACATTGGCCGAACCACCTTGATGTGGCGAGCTGACGATTAAGAGAGGGGACAAAATTCTTACTGAAGACATAAATACACAGACAGTACATTTATACACACACATACGTAGACAGGCATAGACAGAGTTGCCAAAATATGTTTGACTCATAATCTGAGGTAAAGCTTCTACTTTGGCAACTGATACTATACAGAAACCTCCCTTATTATGCTGTAAGCAACTTGTCCAAAGGACCATAAACAACCAAATGGCTTTCAATGTTGGCTCTTGCAGTGGTAGTAAAATACTGTGATGATCTATTTTGACTGTTTGTGGCCCAGCAGAGACTAAGTGAATTAACTTGGACACGTCATTGCCAAACAGGAACTAAAGAGGAGCCATTTGGTTCTAAATGGACCTTTGAGATCACTGAGGTGCCAATAAAGGGGTTTGTTTCTGTTACGGGAACCATTAGGACCCTCTTAAAAAAGTGTCTCCAAGAGCACACAAAGAAACAGACAATAAAACAGAACAAGAGACAAAAGCTGTGGTGGAAGAACACTACAAGACTGATTACCTCCTCAGATTAGGGTTGGATCATGGCTACGATGTGAGCCCTTTAACTCTTGTAGTGTTTTCTACCATTTTCGCAAGGGTGGTGACAAGAGACACAACATACAGGTGGTAATTAAGAAGTGATGGGAGTAAAAAGGTGCTTCAACTGCAAAAAAATGGGTGATTGGGCTTGAGGTGTTGTTAGGAGGCAGTGCAGGTGAAGGGTAAGCTGAAGAGGAGCATCAAGAAGTAGCCTCAAAGGAAGGTGAGTACCAAAAATCCAAAACAAATTCTGCATCTTTACCTTCAATGTGAAGCGCTGCAGTCGTTTTGTCTGTTCCACAATCACATAAGTACTGTCCTTTGTCTTTGTCCCCAACTTTCTTGATGATGAGGGTTCTGCGTTTGCCCTCGGCCTTTATGGCCACCATCTTAGAGGGCTTGATCTCGGCCTCATTGTGGTACCACATGACATCGACGTCTTTGCTGAGCTCGCAATCTAGAACGACCTCGTCTTTCTCCACTGCAGTATAGTCCTGCAGCTTAACTGTGAAGTACGCATCTCCCTCTGGAATGGGGACATTTTTGTGTGACTATCAATGGAACGTATACAACACATATAAATGGTACAAGGCAAACAATGGACAAGACAGTCAAAAAAGACAAGGAACACAAATGGACAACATAGAAAAATGATTTCTGATGACACAGAACACAGAGAAACAATGTCTTACACATACATGAGGTCATTTTGTGGACCTGGACAGACACAAACATGGACAAAATGTACAAACAGCTGTAGGGAATAAGAAGGACGACACTGGAAGAGGAAGACAGACAGATGGTTATTTGTGGTTTACCTATGACTGTCAGGTTGGCCATGGAAGGAATTCCTTTGGCCTCAGCCTTAATTTGGCAAGTATCATCTAGAGTCACTTCCTTTATTTCTAGGATGTGTTTCTTTCCATCCACATGAGTGACCACTGTCCTGCTCGGATGGATTTTAACATCGTTCTTGTACCAGACGACAGGGATGTCCTCGTGAGAGAGTTCCAGCTCGAACCGAGCAGTTTTGCCTTCCTTTACAGTTTGGTCCTTTATTGGCGTGATAAATTTGAGCCTGATACCTAAAATTTTATTAGTAAAGCATATTCAAATAACTTAGTTTGAAAGAGGAGGCAACCAACTCAACAAGAATGGTTCTGCTAGTTACAGTATGTCCGGTAATGGCAGCCCAGCACTTACCCTCCACTGTGAGTCTAGCTGTTGAGGTTTTGCCCAAAACCTCAATCGTATACTCGTCCTCGTCGTCAAACTCACAGCAGTTTATAATCAGCATATGCTTCTTTCCATCATCGATGATGTCATACTTTTGGTCTGGGGTGATGATGTCAGCCCCTCTATACCACATGACCTTAGAGACATCTTTCGTGATGGTGCATTCAAACTTGGCCTGTTTCTTTTCAGGCACAGACACGTCCTTCAGCGGGACTACAAAGTCCATTTCAATTTCTGGGTTAAAGAGTGACATAGGTACACAACGTCAACAACACAACCAAACGCAAAAACAACTACACCAAAGTCTACAGCAAGTGGCCAGTTTACCATGTACCCTTTTGCTGTGCGCCTTCATGGCTCCCGGACTTTGTGGAAGCCTACTTATGAGCTATCGGGGGTATCAACATGAAAACCTCATGCCATTTGTTGTTGCATTTGTTGTGGTTAATCGATGTTATATGCAGATGGTGCCATCTGATCCTACAGGACAAGTTTTCAGGTTGTGCACGTCCCAGACAAAGATGACGTCACTTTGGCATTCCCAGGATTGTTTAAAAACATGGTCTGCTTCAGAGCATGGCGATGAGGGATTCAATCTTGTCATCAAGGAGGCTGTCTTACTGGAAATGATGGGACAGGACCAGTCCAACATCTTCTTCGGCTGTCACAGTTTATAAGGATGCAGCAAGTCTCTTCATTCCTCAGACCATTCTTCTTCCTCCTCGCTTTTCATCAAGTACTCACTAATAAACTATCTGCTGCTACTCTAACATTTCATCAAACTGAGGCAATTTGATGTCATGTCTCACATCTTGAGTGAGCCAGTTATGGTGTTGGTGTAACTTGTAAACTGGCCACTGTACGTAGATTTAACATAAAACATTTAACCACAGACAATACAGATATCTCATATAGTGACATTACTACACACATTTTCACATGAAACTGACAGAACAGACATTTTCATTGAACAGACTTTACAACAAATAGAATAACAAACACAGGACACCATTGCAACCGTGGGAGGAAGTTGGGATCCAATATCCCATATCCAGAAATTGCTTCTCATCTTCTTGGACTGCATGAAGTCTCAAATAATGAATTTGACTCATCAACCCTATTAAATAAATGTCTAAGGTCCGCTCTCACATGCCACAAGGCTTTATTTTATTGCCTGCAGACCTTACACCTTTATTTTTACAGCTAATATCCTCAAACAATGGCATGTTGTAAATCCAATCTTGGATACCGGAAGCACTTCCTTACCTTTGACATTAAGCATTGCAGTGGTGATGGCGTTCAGGGCCTGGTAGGAAACTTCTCCGGCTTGATCCAACTGGCAATTTTTCAGTGTGAGCTTACGCACACCACCCTCCATTTGGATGTCGCACGTCTGATGGATACATTACAGTACGTTTATACATAATAAGTAGTGAAATGAACATTTAAATGTGGAAAGTCCAAAAGTCTCAGACAACTAGTCAACATACTTCTTTTTGACAAGACTTTTGCTGATTGGAGTCTTTTGTATCTGTGATAGAGTGGCTTTTTAGTGAGCTAAGCTTGATGTGTGTTGATCCACTGATGATGTGGTGACTTTTGGTTGCCAGATTGTGCTTTGGATACAACTGATCCAGTTTCTGTCAAGAGTTGTAGAGTTCGATGCACTGCCTCTTGGAAACCTGTAGTGTAGCCATGATTTGACACTGAGAAAGCGCCTTTTTGTTTAGAACTTTTAGATACTGTTGCTTGTTTATCACTATGACAATGTTATTTAGTAAGCAGTGATCTGCTGGAAACTTGAGGCGCAGCCATATTCATCTTAAGGCATGCTTCGATGGAGGATACAACTCAAGGAAATATTACCTCCTTTTGTATGACGGAGTTAAACTGGTCAAACCAAAAATTTGCTTAAATTTGTTGCTGTATGAAAAATAGTGCAGGATCTTAAACATATATTCATTTTACATGTCATAACATAACCATGTTTTTAAATGTTTCTAAATCCTAAAACTTTGTTTTCTTCTTTTTTTTTTTCCAAGTTTCTGTAAAAACATTACAGATTTTCTTTGGGGTCTTTCAGACCCTACTGTACATGTATCAAGACTTTAGACACTTGACGAGTCCATCCAGTCTTACCGGAGATCTGGTCAAAACCTCTCCTTTGAGCTTCCATTCTCCTGGAACATCGTCCTCAGAGATCTCCGTCTCAAATGTGGCATCTTGCTTCTCAATGACCTCAACGCTGGCCAGGGGCTTAAGGATCTCAGCCTCACGCTCTGAAAAATGGGTTGTATTAGAACTCATAAATATCAACCAATTGATTCAAAGATAAAGTTTTTGAGGGACTCAAGTTAAAAGAAAGGTAAGTAGGTAAACAGATAAACCTCCTAGTGTTAGCTTGGCAGTGTAGAGACGTCCTTCCACCTCCAACGCATATTCTGCTACGTCATCAGGCTGACAGTTCTTGATGGTGAGTGTCAGCTCTTTTCCTTCCTTCTTGATCTCAATCTTGTCAGAGGGCAAGACCTCATTCTCTCCCTTGAGCCACTTCCAGTTAGGAGTGTCCTTGAAGAGCTCACATTTAAATACAGCGGCAGCCTTCGGTTTCACATGCTGGTCTTTCAGCGGTTTCACGATCCAGTCTTTGATGATTTCTGTTGGAGTTAATTGTTACGCAATCAGTGTCCATCATATCCATTTAAACTCCCGACCCCCCCAACACTAACAGCTCTGCCATTGTTAGACTTAGTCTCATATGGATTTGAAAAATATCAACAAATCTTTGGTTTTTACGCCCTGATAACAGTCATTAACATTTTCTTATTCTTCTTAAAAAAGATAGGGATATTTAAAAACAACAGCTTGACTTTATCCTGGTGTCTTTTTTGCAGATTAAGGTTGGACACGTTTGAAGAAGAAGCAATAGAAAAAAGGTTTGTTACATAATTTGTTTTCTCAAATCTGTTTCGAGTCAACCTTCTTCCCAAACAAAATAATAAAAGATGAAAAAGAAAATAAATCCAACATCAAAGTTACCTTCGTGCACACAGGATAAGAGTCTGGAAGTGCAACTGCGTACTACTGGTAAGCTCGCTGTGCTGTCTTTGAGTGTCCTTTTTTCAATCAATTTTCAATTTAGTCCGGAGATATACCTGCTTTAAACCACACATTTGCATGGACAACTGGCTGTGTTCTGAACATTGTTGTTCGCATTTATGCCTATATACATGTGTTACTGGAGGACACCACAAGATGGCACATGTTTGGCACAGCTTGTTGTCCCATTGTTGTCCCTGCTGCTGCTGACGAGCTTACTGACTCCTGACCCACATCCCTATTCTGGCCCTACACACTTCCATGTGTAGGGCCAGAATGTCCATGTGCTCCATGTGCTCACTGCATCCTGCCAACGCGAAGCATTTATTGCTGAGGACGTGCACAACTGACACTCCAAACGGATGCAGGATACACGAGTCAGCCCTCATCTGAACATATTGTTAAAAGCAAGTGTATCTTTGGCCTTAAACTTGACACCCCCACTAAATATTACTAACATGTAGTATGAGCCAGGACGAATGTTTTCCAGAAATTTTGAATTCTTGCCCTGATCTTTTTCACTATACATTCCTTAGGAAGCACCAGTATTGATGTATGTTCCTGTGTACAATGTCCTCTTTTTCTTACCTATCACTTTGACATTTGTTATGGTCTTGACATCTTCCTGGCCATCGACTTCGCAGGAGTAGGAACCAGCATCTCCCTCAGCTGAGTTCTGGATGGTCACAGCGTGCTGCATACCAATGACATTGATCTGAACCTTGTTCGCCTTTTTCTTCAGGACCGTGCCGTCCTTCTTCCATACTACATCTCTCTCTTTGTTCAACTCACAGGTCATATACACTGGCTGACCCTTCAGAGCTGAAGTCTCCTCGTCCAGCTCTTTGATCCATTTTACAGGCAGCTCTGTGAGGAGATAAAGAGGATATGAGAAAATTGACATTGACGAATTCTTAAATAGGAGCATAGGAGAAACTTTTTCTGGTCCTCAGGTCGAAAAAATATAAATACCTTCAACAATGAGCTTGGCTGTGCATGATATTTCCTTGCCAGCATTCTTGGCAATACAGGTGTATTCACCGGTGTCAGACAGCTGGACATCAATAATGTTTAACTTGCGGTCTTTGCCATCAGAAGTGAACTTGTGCTTTGGGCTTTCGCGCAGGTTGCTGCCATCTTTCATCCATGAGGTGATGGCAGTGGAAGGAGAGACCTCACATTCAAACACAGCAGCAGAGCCGATCGACTCGGCCTCCTTCAGCACAATGTCCTGAAGCTTCTTGATGAACTTCAGAGGGACAGCTTTGAGCTTGAATCCTCCAAAGGGTTCATCTGGTGGTGTCGGACCTTTTCCACCAGGCTTCAGGCCGCGGCCCCTGCCTTCTCCAGGGGACGGCGTCTGCTTGGCTGTAATATAGATTTAAGACCATCAATTCACAGTTGAAGTTCAAGAAGGATTCTGTGGCATCACCAGATGCGATGAAGAACAGAATACTTGGTGAGAATTTAAAGGCAGAGTTCATGGGTTTATTAAAACAACAGACTTACGTTTCAGCCCTCTACCTCTACCTCTTCCTGCTTCTTCTGCTGGTTGTCCCTCTGTTCAGAAACAATGAAAATGAATTTTCTGCACACAATATGATCGTACGTCAATGACTTTATGACCTTCCATGTTTGATGTCCACTCGAATGGATAGGGGAATATGAGGTTATAGTAATGGTAAATATATGAAGCAATGGCACTGAAACGAAGCCTGACATAACACACAACGATGAATGATGTATAATTACAACTTTATGGGGATGTAGCTTTGACAACATGATCAGATGGAATAACAAACAGATATATAAAGATGGCACATGTTGGGAGAACAGATGTCGAATGGACGATGGGAATGGCATGATATTGAAATGACAGACACACAGATGACATTACAGAAATGAAAGAAAGCAATGAATATGACCAGACACAGAATGGTAATTAACATGAATGCAAGAATGAGATGGCATAAATCGCGTCACACGTAAGATATAATGAGGTCAAGACGATTTAGATGGAGGCATGATGGTGGAAATGGGTAGAGATTATTCTGGGCATGAAGGAAAGGTTTTCTTGAACCGCCACCATCTCACCTCTCCTGGTCACCCCTGGAACCTCCAGAGCACCTTCCTCCCCTTCACCTTCCCAGTCCTCGGAGCCGTAACTCTCCCGTGGAACCAGCTCCCAGCCCCAGGCCTCTTCCTCCTCTTGCTCTGCCTCTTCTTCAGCTTCATATTCCTCTTCAAACACCTCCTCCTCAGGCTGGGTGGCGACCTTCTTCATCTGCACGGCTCCAGGAGAAACCTCCTTCACCAGGGGAACCTTCCCTTTACCAGGCGTTGCTGGTTCTGCAGCCTTACCCTCCTCTGGTGACGGCTTCTTTGGGACCTTTTTGAGAATCACAGCTTCAAAAGAGTCTTTTGGTGTAACAGTTTTGGGAATCTTTTTGAGTTTATCAACACTTGGTCTCTTCTCAACAGGGACTGCCTCTGCTTCTTTAAGCTTCTCAACTTTAGGAGATGGTGTCTTTTTCAGCTCAACTTTCTTGAGCTGCTCCACAGGCTTCAGAGCCACTTCTTCCTTCTCTTCTTTGGCCTTGGGTATGACTCCCTTCTTTATTTGCAGAGGCTTGGGCTCCTCAGGAACCTTTTCAGGTTTCTTAACAGGAGCTGGCACCGGAGACACCGTCTTCTCTGCTGGAACCGCCTCTACTTCCTTCGGCTTCTCCGGCTTCTTCTCTGGAATTTCTGGGATCTCAGGTTTCTTCGGTTTAGCCTCTGGCTCTCGTTCTTTTGGTTTTTCATCTGGAGTTGTGCGACGAGGACGCAGGTCCTCTGTTGGCTTCCTCTCTTTCTCCTCTGCTGGTTTCTTCTCAGGCTCTGCAGCCTCTTTGGAAGGTCTGGCGAAGGGCTTCAGCTTGACGCTTTCAATCTCTTGCTCCTGTGTTGGGATTTTCTTCACCTTGGTGGGTGCTTTGACCTCTTCAGGCTCTTTCTCAAGACTTTTCTTTTTATCTACTGGTTTTGGCACCTTTGCTGGCGGCTCCTTTACCTCTGGAGGGGCTTTCTCAGGTTTCTTGGGAGGTTCTTTGGTTTCCATTTCTCTGGGGGTCCTCTCTCCCTTCTGGAAAGGCACTGTGTCCCTGTCTGGTCGCTCCTTCTTGTCTTTCTCTGGTTCTTCAGTTAGTTTAACTGGCTTTTCAAATGGTTTTAGTTTGACCACTTCTGGTTCCACTTCATCTGAGGGCAATTTTTTCACTTTTTTCAAGGCTGCACTAGGCTCGGCAGGTTCCTCTTCCTTTGGTGTCTTGGGAGTCTTCTTCAGTGAAATCTTATCATCTGGTTTTTCATCCTTTGGGGTGGGTTTCTGGCGGGTCCATGCATCTTTAGGAGCTTCCTTCTGTTCCTCTTCTTTAGGTTGCACAACTTCTGGCTTTTTCACCACATCTGCTTTGTCTCGAGGTTTCCTTTCCTCTGCAGGTCTCCTGGTGGCAACTGACATCTCAACAGTCTCTTCTCTATGCACCAACTCCTCAACCTGGAAGACTGTGGTCTTAGTGACCTTCTGAGGTTTTTGCTCTTCTTCAGCTTCTTTAGGTGGAACTGACGGGATCTTCTTCAGTTTGATGACCTCATGCTCCTCTTCCACTTCCTTAATGACTCTGGTGGCTTTTTTCAAGGTGGGAATCTCAAACCTTCCATCTTCTTCCAACTGAATTTTACCTTTTTTGTGCAGAACCGTTTCTGAGGCAGCAAAGGTTTGAAAATACTTATTTACACTTAACTGACAGCGTAGTTTGTACAAAGAATGCTTAAAACTAAAAAAAACAATATAAATATAAAATACAAAAAAAATAAAAATTAATTCCAAATGAATGAAGATCATTTTAAAAAGACTACACAAAAACAGACATAGAAGAAGAAACAAGACAGACACACAAAAACGTCCAGAGGATACTACAGAAAAACATATACTATGTGTTCTCTCAATATAAAATATTACATTTTAAGTGGTTTTTGAGAAAGTTTGCATTTGTTTGTAAATAATAAGCCAATCAGAGGTCATTATTGATCAACTCCCTCCCATTTTTTAATGCTCTTTAGTGTCCCAGCATCTCGACAAAAAACATTTTCAGATTTGGGGGCACTATCAGGCACTGTTTCAAAATCAGGAAGCATACCTTTATAGATGCTAATTAAATGCTGCGAGTCGCTGTGCATTCTGTGTACTGAGGTAAAATGAACGGTAATCAGTGCTCCTACCTTTCTTGACTCCTCCTGGTGCTTGGACAGGTCCCTTGGTTTCATCTAATAAGGAGGTATAGTTCAGAAAGTTGTTAATAAGCCAATTTAATTAGTCATGAACAGCAATTGAACTGATTTAAAAAGGTGGGGACCTACGAAAATGTGACAAGTTGTCATCAAACACATTCAGAGTGTATTAATTTCTAATACAGAATGTGGATGACATGATAGAGTTGTGACTGAGAAAAGTGGTCCAGTATCACATGGTTTAGTAAAAATACATGTAAGATAGTATCATAAGAAAACTGAAATTGAAGAAAGTAAAGGTGTGTCCAAGAACAAATGTGGCATGCTTGTGTGGGATTAAAGGTCAATTAATTAATGACCAAAAAATACATGTCACAAAACATGAGAAGACCAACAATGCAACATCACAGCGAGGGACTCCGCCGCCCCAGATAAGACTCACAAACCAATCAAACACACAAACAGGTTGTTATGTTGGTGGTCAACATTTGCAGTGATAAAATAAGATGTGAAGTAGATGTCCAACAAAGAGGATTATTCCATTGCAGTCCTTCAAATACCTCTACCTGTCACAGGAGATATCTTTTCTACGATTGTTTTTTCTTCTTCTGCAACCTTCTTTGTTGGTTCTTCAACCTTCTTGACAGGCTGTGGCTTGGTCACTTCAAGCATAAACAAAGAGGGAGTTGAATTGTACCACCAAAACACACTGCCTTTCTAAAAAAACACACAAATTATCATCTGGATACCTGGCTTTGTTTCTTCTTGTGGAGTAATTTTCTTCTCCAACTTTTTGTCAGTCACTTCAGGCTTTTTGGCAGCTTCTTGAATTTTTACAGCAGGCTTCGGTTTGCTCTCTTCGAGTACAAAGTATACAGGAAATTCAACATAAAGCTCTCCACATACACGACATGCTAACATTAAAGATCTGAGAGTTTGACACTAAAAAGAGCCATAGTTCATCTTGTTATTCTATGGCCACCTTGTTTCTTGTCTGGTTTCATCAGGATAAAGTTTGAAAGATTTATGTTTGCTCAAGAGTGACATTCTTTTACGAATGCCTGTAGACATAGAAATACAGACAAAAACAACACATTTAAAAGAGAAGTTGGATACCTTCTTGAGGAGCAGCTGGCTTTACCAGTGCTTCTTTGACTTGTGGCGGCGCCTCTTTCTCCTTCACAGGAACTTGGGAACGAAATCACATGACAGTCAAAACCTCATTAAGACTGATGGGGTGAGCACTAAACCATGCAAAGACAAATAACACAATGAGGACAAAGAAAATCCACAATGAAAACATAACAATTTGGAAGAGTGTAAAGACGAAAGAGGAAGAAATTTCCAAGAAATTTCAACAAAAGTATCTCACCTCACCTGTGTCTGTGCAAAACACTCAGTGAAACGTAACAGACAAACAGACATAAAATTAGAGAAAGGGATGAGAGAAACCCAACAAACAACACGACACCGTGGTGGTTTAGACATCAGGTGATAAGAAACCATAAGAGACTGTCTCAGTCGACAGCATGACGGTTCTTCATAAAGAAGTTTGTGCCCAAACAAAATGGGTGATGTGACATGGATATCCTCTTGAAATGATGACGACAAAGAGAATGAATCTCATGACTCCTGAACAGGATGATAACGAGGAGGTGCACGACAATGTTTGGTGCTCAGATCAAAAACACGTGCTCTGTGACATATAACACTTTTCCCTCTATACCTCTGGAAGATTCTGGAGGGGAGAGAAGTTCCTTCCCTTCTGGTTCGCAAGACAAAACCCTCGTTTCTACGACGGACTGAAGCCCTCGAGCTTCTCCTTCCTCTTTGCTTATGGTTTCAACTTCCTGATGAGGGACGGATTGGACATCTGCTTTCAGAAAAGACTGCTCGACTTCTGATTTTGATTTCCTGGTGGCAACTTCCCCATGTTCTGGAGCGTCCATTTTGTGGTCAGTGGTAGTAGACTTCTTCTTAGTCATCTTCGGTTTGGTTTTATCTGTTACTGAGGGTTCTTCAGCAGCAGGCTCATGCCAGTCAATATCAGCTTTTGGTTTGTATTTTTCTGAGATCTTTACTTTTTCATCAACTCTGCTGAGTGTTTCTTTAGGTGTCACCTCAGTTGGAGATGTTACTGCAGCTTTGCTTTCAACGGGTTCCAGCTTAATTTTTGTTTCTTCAATAGGTCTGACTGTAGCTTTTCTATCTTTAACCGGGACTTTAATCTTTGACTGAATTTCTTCTACTGTAGCAACAGATTTATCACTTTCATGGAAAGTATGTTTTGGAAACTCTTTTTCAGCTTCTCCAACAACTTCTCCAACTCTGGTGTATTTTTCCGAAGTATCTTGGCGCATTAATTCTTTAGCTTTGGACTCTGCTCTTGTATGTTCAACTGGAGTAACTTTGGTAGTTCTGTCCCCAAGTATTTCCACCTTCGACTTGCTCTGCTGCACTTTACTTTTTTCAGTTTGCTCTAACCTCTGTCTGTTATCGATTGTTGATTCGTCTATCTTCAATGTAATATCCTCTGACTTGTAAGTCCCCTTTTTTCTTGACTGAATGTCTTTTACTAGATCGTTAGGGGAAATGTACTGTTGCGGAGTATCTAATATACCATCTTTGTCTTTTGCAATCAATGATTTTTCATATGCAACATCCATTACCAGTGTCCTTGAAGCCTTCCTTTGTATTTCTTCCTCCTTTGTTTCAATAATCGGAGTAACACTAAGAAAAACGTCCTTTACTGTGTCTGTTTTAGGCTGAATGCCTTCATCTGTTTTCTGTCTGTCTGGTTTCTTTGGAGGTATAACTACGTCTGTTTTAGCATCTTCTCTGACCAATGTTTTTTGAGTCTTTTGCTGAGAAACACCTGTCTTTTCTGCCTTTTGTTGAGTTTGTTGTTGAACTGAAGCAATTTTGGCAGTCTTAAATTGACTTGTGGCTTCTTTTACTTGAGTAATTATATCTGTTGTCTCTTGTTTTTCTGTCAAAATTTCCACACTTTCCTTTGATTCTGGACTTTGTGATTGACTTATTAGAGAAACTTCACCGGCTTCATAAATGTCCTCTCTCCTTGATGTGATTTCTTTTACAAGCTTGTCAGGTGTAATAAATCTTTGGAGGGTGTCTGATTTAACATCTCCTTCTTTTACTATCAAATGTTTTTCAGATGCAACCTCCATCACAGGTGCAACCGAAACTGCTCTTTCCACTTGTTCCTGTTTTGTTTCTGTAACATCAAATGGAGTCAAGCTACCAAATTCATCTTTAATTAAAACTGTCTTGGACTGCACTTGAAGGGAAGTTTTTCCATGTTTGTCCAACTTCTGTCCTTTCTCTTTCAGGGATTTTGATTTCTTTGACTGAATCTCTGGATCATCCGTTAAAGGTTTTGTTTCAGTTTGCTTTTGTCTTGGTTTTATCTCTTCAGCTGAAAGAACTGTAGTGGTTTTGTCCATTACTGTAAATTTTTCTGGAGTTTCTGCCAAAGAGTGTTGATCTGTTATTTTTGTTGTGGATGCAACTGGGGCCCTCCCTTCAGTTTCTTCCTGTCTTTTAGGTAATGTCTCGCTGATAACAGTAACCTTCTCGGTTTTATCTTGAACTCTGTCTACTTTTGCCATAGCTTGTTCAATTTTAATGTCTTTCGTGTCCTTTAAGGACTCCACTGACTTTAGAGAAATGTCATCTGACTTACAAACAGTCTCTTTTCCTGATGCAATATCTTTTACTAGCTCATCAGGTGTGATATACCTTTGGAGAGAGTCTGATTTAACGTCTCTTTCTTTCACTATCAGATATGTTTCAGATGCAACCTCCATCACAGGTGCCACTGAAAACTTCCTCTCACTTTGTTCCTGTTTTGTTTCTCTTACTTTAATTGGAGCAACACTACCATATTCATCTTTAACTATAACTCTCTTGGACTGGATCTCTTCAGGTGTCTGTTTTTTAGATGGTTTGTCTCGCAGAGCTGTAACTGAATCCTTTCTTTCAATTTGTTCTTGACTTACTGGTTTTGTCTTTACAGTTGGAGGGACTTTGCCAGTTTCATCTTTAGTCGCTTCGACTGCAGTCTTGTGAGTTTTGATGAATTTCTGGGATTTGTCTTTTTCTTGAGAAAAATCATCTGGCTTGTTCTCCTTTACTTCCATCTTAGGTTCAACTTCTGTCTTCGTTTCAGTTTCTCCCTGTTTTGTTATTTTCTCTTTAAGATGAGCGTATTTGGCTGTTTTGTCTTTCTTTGTATCTCCTTTTGTCTTTGTCTTCTCTTCTCTCTTGGGAAGCAATGCTTCCTTCTCTAGGGGAATGGTTTCAAATTTACGGATGTCCCCCTTTTCTTTTTCTCTGTCTTTAAGATTAATTTCTGTTGTTTTTGGTGTCCCATCTTCAGTGTGAGTCACTTTCACAAATTCATCCTCAACTATGATGAATTTTGATGAAATCTGTTCTTCTGCAGCCTCTTTAGTTTTATCTGTTTTTTGTTGCGTCTCCTTCAGCGATATTGATCCTTTTGGAGGAACACCATCTGACACATGATATCCCTCATCTTCTACTGCAAATTCAAGTTTTTCTGGAGTAACCTCAAGTGAAGTTACCTCCATCGTTGGTGCAACTGAAACTTTTCTTTCAATTTGCTTCTGTTTCGATTTCGTATCTTTAAGAGGAGTAACTTTAAAAGTTTTATCTTTAACTGTGCTGACCTTCAGCTGGTCTTGATCGACTACAATCTTGTGAAGTTTTTGTTCTGGTTCTTGAGAAGATACTAATTCACTGTCTGTCATATCAACTTCCTCATCAAATGTTGCACGCTCTGTGACAAATTCTTTAGCTTTTGCTTGTTTTTCAGGTGTGCCAACTTTGACTGGAGTCACTTTTTCAGTTCTATCCTTGACAAACTTCTGTGGGATTTCTTTGTCTGCAGCCTCTTTAGTTTTGGCTAACTTTTGTCTTTTCTCCTGCATGGATATTGATTCCTTCTCACCCTCTGACACATGAATTACCTCATCTGCTGATGCAAATTTAATTTGTTTAATTTCTGCTTGTTCTGAAGGTGCTACTTTCAATTCTTCAGAAGCGTCATTGATTAAAGGTGTAACTGAAACCTTTCTTTCGGTCTGACCCTGTGTTGTTTTTGTTTCTTTCAGTGGAGTAACTTTAAAAGTTTTATCTTTAACTGTGCTAACCGTTAGCTGATCTTGTTCCACCATAAACTCTTGAGGTTTGGTAAGTTTTTGTTGTGGTTCTTGTGGCGATACAGACTTGCTCTCTGTCGTATCAATTTCAGCTGTTTTGCGCATCTTCTGTTTATCGGTGACAGTTTTATCTGCAACTTTGGCTGATTTACGTAAAATCTGGTGTCTTTCTTTTGCTGTTTCCTCCTTTTCTGACAGTATTTCATCAGATGTTGTTTCTGTCAAATCTGCAACTGATGTCTTTCTGTCAGGCTGCTCTTGTTCAGTTTTAGCAACTTTACGGAGTTTGTCCCCAGCTTCAACTTTCAGTGGAACTTCTTCTATCTGAGGTGTTTCTAACAAAAATGGTTCTTTTCCTTTTTCAGTTTTAGACGTTCGATTCTCTTCAGTTTTGGCTAATGCTGGTCCTTTTCCCTTTTTAGGTACTTTTTCCTTGGGGGTATCTTGCGCTGTCAGTGACTTTATGTACGTTTTCTCAGCATCATGAAGAGTTGATGCTTTTCTTTCAGTTTGCTCTTGTCTTGGTTTTGTCTTTTCTTGTAGAACTTGTTCATCTTTATAAATAGCTGCCTTGACTTCTTCCTCATCTTCAACGACTGTCTGCTGTCTCACTTTCTGAGCGACGTCTTTTAGAGTCCTGCCCTTTAATAAGTTTTCAGGTTTTTGAAGGTTATTATCAGTTATACTTTCACTGTCTGATAATGATTCTGGATGTTTGATTTCCACCTCAGGAGAAACTGAAGTTTTTCTGGAAGGTTTCACCTCAGTTGTTCCTTCCATAGGACTGACTTTGACCAGTTTGTCTTTAAGTGTAACTACTTGGGACAAAATGGATTCAGGCAGAAGCTCGCTGGTTGATTTTGGCAGTTTTCCCTGTTTTCCTTGTTTCACGTCTTTGTCTCCCTTAGATTCAACTCTTCTTGGTTTGCAAGATACCTTTCCTATTGGTTTAACATACTCTGAAGAATCAGTTTCTTGTGTCCTTGAGGTTGTTTCAATATTTTCAGTCTTTAAAGGTTTTTCTTGGTCAGTTTGCCTTAATTTCTTCTGGAGACTGGCTTTTTCTAAAGGCTCACTGTCTGTCACACTGGATAACTCCAGTTTTCTAACTGATAATTTGGGTTCAACTTGATCAGAAACAGTTTTGTCTGAAAGGTCTGGCTTTTCAGCTATTCTTTCAATGCTTTGATAAGCTTCCTGATGTTCTGTAGTGTCTTTTTTAACGTCTTTTATTGCTACGTTTGCTGTTGGAGAATCAGATTTTTGGACAGAAAATTCTTGTTCTTGAGATTTTTGTTTGGTGGGTACACCCTCAACTACAACACCTTTTTTCCTCTTAGCTTCACCTCCTGTCTTGATGACCTTTTCTTTAGTTTTTGGGGTGACTGTTGTTTTGAGACCCTCTGTTTTTAAACCATCAGTAACAGATACATTGCCACTTAATCTAGGCATTTCATCAGGTTCTTCCCTCTTACTAGAAATGTCTTCTCTCAGCAAAGATTTAATACTTTCGCCCACAAATTCTTCTTCATCCCTCCGATATATTTTAGGTTTCTCTTCAACCTGTCCTCTTTCCCCAACCTCCTCTAAACTGAAATCTTTCTCGATCTTCTGAGCTCCAGCCTTTAAACGGCCGGTGGTGGCCACTTGTGGTTGGAAGATATTAAGAAGTGAGAAGAGAAAGCACCATGTAGCGGTGCCAAGAGATTAGGGGGAAAAAATGACAAAACATAGACACAAACAATTGGAGTTAAACTAGACAAACAAAGATAATAACAAAGGAGTAGGAGCTGACAATTAAGGAAATGTGGTGTCGCTGTACCTCTCTCTGGTCTTTTCCCTTTAATCTCGACTTGTGTTTCAGGAGGCAAAGCTGCAGGAACAGTCGTGGGAATCATCTCCCCCTTGGCTTCTGTTTCTTTTTTGTTTAACGCAAGATGTTAATATTAAGAGAAGAAAAAAGAGGAAGAAAGATAGACTTAAATAACCACAAAGGGATAAAAAAGAACCCATTTGAAACGATCAAAAACAAACAGAAGAGTAATGTAATATGACGACCACAGGGAACACAATGAGCATGAAAATGTCGTAAGAAGAGATGAGGTGATGTTGATAGTGGACTGAAGCTGAAATGATGACCCCTGGTGGTTGCCCAAGATTTTGTATAAAAAAGAACAAAGTGCATGGAGTCGTATGAAAAGTTAAGGATGGAGATGGTCGTGATGTTAGATTTTCTTTGTGTACCTCTGGAAGGTGTTTGTGGGGAAATCCTTTTCTTCTCCTCTGGTCTTGAAGGGACTGATGTTTTTGTCTGAACCTCGATTAAAATGTCTTCTTTTTTCTTCTCAGTATCATCTCTCCGAGGAGGAACGTATCTGGTGTCCTCTTTTTTCTTCTGTACTGGTTCAGTTTTTTCAACAACTGACTCAAACTCAGTCTCCTTGAGCTCAACATCTGTTACTGACTCTTTTGGTTTTACTTTGGGGGTCACGTCTACTTTAGGTTTCGGTTTTTCAGCAACTTTCTCTTTCTTTGTCTCAACTACATCATCAGGTTTTGGCTTCTTGTCTTGTTTCTTTTCAGCTACCTCGTGTTTCTTTACTGACACCTTTTCTGGTGCAGTAGTTTCACTTTTTTTGGAGTCGATAATGACTGGTAGTGTAATTTGAGTTTCCTCTTTTCTACTTGTTTCCTCATCTACCATTTTCACTTGAACTTTTGTTTGTTTGTCTTTAACTGTGACTCTCCTCTGCTCGATCATAATTTCTGTAATTTCCTCAGTTCTACTGTATTTTTCTTCTGGAGGAGCTGATACGATCTCATCATCATGATCGATTGATTCCTCGTGGGTTACCTCTGTCAAAAATTGTCTTTCAAATTCCTGCTTTTCAGTTTGTTTTCTTGCTTCTGCTGTGATAATCATTGGAGAAGGTTTGGTTTTATCTGCATCTATTTCTTTGACTGTTTCCTCAGTTTTTCTGACCTCCTGTTCTCTCACTTGTCTCGTTTTGCTCTCTGTTTTAATGGTCATCTCTCTTCCCTTTCTGACTGTTTTGACACTTGTTTCTTGTTTAGAAATGTCTTGTGTGACTGATATACTATCCCTTCTCTCATCTGTAACTTCTTCTATTGGCGATTCGATCGTCCTGACAAAAAACTCCTCTTCAGTTTTTTCTTTTCTAGGTTTTTCCTCCGCAGTTGTGACCACCCTTTCTTTGTCAGATTCCTGGACTATAACGGTAGTTTCTTGTGTTTTGGGGACGACTTTGTGTTTAATAAACCTGGTTTCTTTCCTCTTTGAGGTGTCAGTAACAGATATCTCACCTCTCAGTTCAGACTTTTTATCACTTTGGCTTGGCTTTTCTGTTGTACTGAAGACATCCACCTCTGATAACAACACTACTGTCTTGCCCAGAGGAGCCACTTCTTCCTCGTACAACACTTCGGCATGTTCTTCCACCACCTCTTCGTGTTCCCACACCTCGTCCGTGGGCGACACTTTCTCCGTCACGTAATAAACTTCCTGTATCTTCTGAGCACCTTTTCTTTGCTCGACCTTGACAAGACTCGTAGTTACTGGGAGTTTTAAGAAGTGTTGAAGAAGAGGCGTCATGAGGCGGCGCCAAGAGGTGATGACAAAACACAAAGACAAGCATCAGTGTTAGAAAGAGACAACACAGAGATTAAATAAAGGGCTAAAGCCACCTGTTGTGTATTAGCATCAAGAGTGAAAGATGTGGTGAAAGTACTCCATCGTGTTTTCAGATGGTCGGTACCTTTTTCTGGAGGAGAGACTTTTTTCTCTTGTTTCACCTCAGTGGGCAGAATCTTCTCAATCTTCTTAGTTTCTATTTCTTTTGAAGAATTAATCAGTTTTTAATTCAAGATTGTGTGTGAGTAGAAGATAATTTAAAAGAAGAGAATGTAGACAATTAACAAATAAACATACAGAAATAACCAGCAAACATTAAATAACAAAAAATACAGCAAACAGTAAGACATCAAAGAGGTTACAAAACCATTTAAAAGAGTAGCGACAGTTCAGTTTGTATTCAGTGTTATGAATATTTCTCGCTGTCAACATAACATCTGCTGTAGACTCAAAAAATGAAATATTTCTGTTCATTTTTCAGTGTAATTGGCCTTTTGTTTTGTTGTTGGCTGATTTGTTTTTCTCTGTCTGAGAACTGCTGTCTGCCACATTATCTTTTTTGATACTTCCACTTGAAGGGGCTAATTTGGGATTTTAATTGAGTACAAAGTCTTTGCAGTAATATGTTGTTTAACTCTGTTATTGTTGAAGTTGCCACCCTAAACACAGCTTGTGGTTGTTCAGACACTTAACACTTGCTTAGTTAAAGTTTAGTTAAAGTGTTTTTTTTGTGTGTTAAAAGAACACACAAGCTTTTGCTTGAGCCCTTCTGTTTAAATGTGTAGTATTAAAATAACTGTAAAATAATGTTCAATAAAAAAATAAAATTCAACCCAGAAATCATCATTTGATGTATCAATTGCCTAACATATACGATTTTAGGCTGTTCCTAATAGTTAATCATCAAGTGTCATACTGATTGATGTCTGACCTGATTATTTTTAATGTTGACTGGATATCCCAACTGAATATTTTGGGATTACAGTCTGTTTTCAAATTATTCTGATTACCCAGGTTTGTTGAAAACTTGGCGCCAAAGTACAGAATTTAGTTTTCAGTTCATCTCCGTGGGACATAATCATTTTAAACATTGGTGAATTTGGTCTCCTTGTTGTGTGTTCACAAAGTTAAATCTGATAAATATAATAAATAAATATAATACAATGATAAATGTCCCTTTAATTGTGACCAATATTTCATTTTTATGAGTGTACATTAAGATGAATGCACCATATAGCAGATGACCAACTGTACTGTCGCGAATTATTCACATGCATGAAGAAGACACAAAGAAAGATATAAAGACTTGAGGTCTGCCTCTGCTGTACCTTTAGGAAGAGTTTCTTCTACCTCTGGTTTAGGTTTAGCTTCAGGCATCTTCTCAGGTATTTTATCTGTGGTCTTTATAGGAACTGTTTTATCTACAGAGATCCTCTCTGTCGGTTTTTTAGACACCCTCTCAGGTTTTACTTCCTCAATCTTTACAGGAGGTTCTGGAGGTGGCTTCTTCTCAGGAATCCTCTCTTCTTCTGCCACCTTCTGAGGAACTTTTACAGGCTTCCTCTCAGGAGGAGCCTTCTCGGGCACTTTTTCCTCAGGTATTTTTTCTGGAACTCTCTCAGGTACTTTTTCTGGCACCATCTTTGGAATGTCCTCCTTTTTTCTCCCAGGTGCCGGTACCTTCTCTGGCACCTTCTCAGGGGTCTTTTCCTTCACCTCAGCTTTCCCTGGAGGCCGTCTCTCAGGTACTGCTTCAGGTATTTTAACAGGCAGCCTCTCAGGTTCGGTCTCCAACACAACTACCTCATCAAACACCTTCTGGGGCACTTTTTCAGTCACCTCTTCAGGTAAGAGTTTAGGTTTGGGCTTCAAAGCTTTAAGAGGGTTTAACACAAAAACATTCACAAGACATGACTACAAAGACTTGAAAAATGTGCTGGCGCACAATAAGGAACATTAAACACAGTGGGGAATGGTTTACTCAGATTACCCTTTTTTCAAGTGCTTCTTATTGTCTTGAGGTCGGTGCAAGAGGAAAGATCATAGAGCTACAAAAATCAATGATAATCATCCTCTGGGGAAACCAATTTCTGCAACAAGTTTGTTGCTGAGAAATCAGACCTACTGCTACTAATAATTAATAATATAATTTAAACATATCATGGTAAGTTGAGTAAATTTAACCCCGTTTGACAACAAACAACAAAACAGAAGCTAACAAAGACTGGGCGTGTTACTGAAGAAAGATCCATCAGAAACATAAAAGTACCTTTCTCTTTCTTTGTCGGCTCTTCTTTGGGAGGAACAACAGCAGGTTCTGGTTTCTTGGCTGCTTTTGGAGGCTCTGGTATTTTCTCCTCCACAGGAACTTGAAAGAGTACCATTCAAATACGTTAGAAGCCTTTCAGTGAATTAAAGTTAAGAGTAGTTTGAGATGGACAAACTCCAACACTCTATCGAGTGTAAGACAACAAATAACTGACAAACATGACGTGCAGCCCCATCGTGATGCCACAGTAAGTAAGACGTTAGACAAAGGAAAAACACACCAGAAACTGAAGACAGTGTAAGATGACTGTGAGAGTTTAGTTTTCAGTATTAAAGGTTGGGTTTACTAGCATCCAAACTAAACACAACAAAGATCATTAATCACTCATGAAAAATCACTCCAGATGAGTTAAAGTTGGATGGTGGAGTTAAGAAGATTAAGAAAAACTCCAGAGCACCATCTCGATCAGAGATGTTGTATACCTTTCTTAGGCGGTTCCTTTGGTGCAGGGGTTGGTTCTGGTTTGGCCTTTGGAGGTTCTGGTTTGGCCTTTGGAGGTTCTGGTTTAGCCTTTGGAGGTTCTGGTTTGGCCTTTGGAGGTTCTGGTTTCGGCACTTTCACTTCAGCTTCAGCTTTCTTCACTGCCGGTTCAGGTTTGGGTACCGCCACAGGTTCTGGTTTTGGAACTGGAGCTTCTGGCTTGACGACAGCAGGCTCTGGCTTCGTTACAAGAGGCTCTGGTTTATGGACTTCTGGTTTTGGTTTTCCTTCTTCTGGTTTTGGTTTTGGGGCTTCAGGTTCAGGCTTTTTAACAGCAGGTTCAGGTTTGATCTTTGCTGGCTCTGGTTTTGCAGCCTCCTCAGGAACTTAAAGTAACATTTAAAGTGCTTTAGACATGGGCAGATACATTTAGGACATACAGAAAGTCAAAGATTCGCTTCCACGCTTGAAGCTATACACAGTTTAGACTTTTTAATACTCAAGACAGAGAAACATACACACATCCATACAAAGCAGGAAATACCTTTGGATGGTGGTGTCACTGGCTTCTGTAGCACTGCCGGTTTAGCTTGTGGCTCTGGCTCAACCTTCGCCGCAGGTTTGGCTTCAGGTTCTGCTTTGGGAGCCGGTGTGGGTTTAGGCTTTGGTTCAGGTTCTGCTTTCGGTTTGGGCTTGGGTTCAGGCTCCGGCTTAGCTGCAGGTGCCACTTTTTTGGGCTCAGCTGGTAACTGAGGCTTGAGCTCATCTTCAGGTAGGTAACACAGACATTAGCTAAGGTTAGCATGAAGTAATGTGTAGCATCTAAGAGTTATTAAGAGGTGTTCGAAAGAGTGAGGTGACACTCGACAGGGGGACACACTGGTGAAGAGTGAAACTAGCTACAGAATTACATGGAAAATCCACAGAACACCAATTAAACAGTACAAACATTAAGATTAACATCAGAATAGAATCAAGATGAGACAGACATTAAGAGGTGAGAGGCTATGTAGCGGTGAGCACAAGTAAGCTTCACTGAGGACACTTTTTAAGATGTCAAACAACAGGAAGTAAAGTACCTTTCTTTGGCACTCCTGGCTTCTCTTCAGGTGGTGAGGGAGCAGCAGCAGGCTTCTTAACCTTCTCTGCTTCTTTTAAGATACATTCAAACACATTTTAATTCATAAAATCAAAGAAAACAAGAGGTGGACAAGTACAGTGGTTGAACACATCAAAACAGAATAGTCAACATAAGGATAGTGTCATCGGCGTAGATGAAAGATGTTCAGTAAAGAGATGTTAGAAATCAGCCATCTCTACCTTTGGGAGCAGGAACTTCCTTCCTCTCTGGGACTGAAACTACAGGAACCTTTTCCTCCACTGGCTTTTTGGCCTCTGGTACTTCAAAATCAGTAAAATTAAGTGAAATTTCAGAACAGAAAACATCATGGGAGGTTACGGAGTGACAGACCACACAGACAGGATTGCATTAAATATACAGGAATTTTTGTTAAAAGAGTAGAAACATGGAAAATATATATGAATCTAATATTAAACAGGTACATGCCAACATCAGATGTATGTTGGTACCTTTTGGTGGGGATGGCTCCTTCACAGATGGTGTTGGCTTCTCTTCAGGCTTTTTCTCAGCTTTAGGAGCTTAAAAAGACACTGATTGTGTTAGCATCACAAGAAAAATGCTGTGCATTTGCAGGTGAAGCAAAGAAGCGCAGCAGAAGATAAGACAAGAAACACAACTACAGTCAATCATTTAAAAAATATAAATAATGGATTGAGTAAGAGGGGAAAATAACAAAAAAACCCAAAAAAACCCAGGACTGACAAAGTAAAAACAGGACAAAACAATTAAAGATTTTAGTAGTGGAGGAGGACAGACTAATAAGTTTGCATTGAGGGCGCTGAGCTGCAGCAGGAAGGTGTTAAGGTCGGCGTTACCTTTAGATGGGATTTCCTCTCTCATTTCAACTTTCTTGGTCTCCACTATCTCCTCAATGGGAACTCTGGCAGCTAAAAGAAAAACACACAAGGACACATCCAGAATCATCATCACCGTCAGAAAACATTAACTTTCCGATGTTCCATGTTACTGCAGTAACCATTTCTTGCTTCTAAAAGATACATTACTGCTCGTAACAAATGAATGAAGTCTCAAAATCTAGTGTGTCTCAACAATCGTACAATCATGTCTCGCAAAATAATAATTATCTTTAGCATTCCTGTGAAAAATGAGTGCTATAAAATGTGTTTTATGTTAAAGGTGCTTTATGTAAGTATTGACCGCCTGTCAAATTCACACTCTGAACAAATAGGTGCTTTAAGCTAATTAGCCCAGTAAGCAGTGCAGCTAGGTGTTGTTTACAACGCACACAGTATTGTCAAACCTGTTATTTCTTCACATTCTGTTGATCATTTTAATACATTTTTGAATGCTTTAACAACATTTCTTAGATATTGCACCCATAAAAACATCTAACATAAAATTATTAAAATTATTATATGAAAAGTTATATTAAAATTAAAAAACCCAAAACTTAAAATGTACATGGTAACCATTACAGCAATTACGAGTGAATCTACTGGAGATAAGGATAATGATACACATAATACACCCATGCATTTGCTGTAATAAATTAAAAGTTTTAGGAGCTGAGCACAACCAAACTGACCTCAGACTGCAGTTAAGGAAAGAGGTTATTATGGGCAATGTAAACACAGGAAAAGAATGATTATAAGACGAACAAATAAAATAAAAAATGGTGAAAGACGAGAGCAGAAAAAGAAAACTCAAACACAAATCTCAAAAATAGACAAACATTAAGAGTGAGCCATGGTTAAAGAGCGGCTCAAACAAACATGTATTAACAGGCAGGTAACCGACATCCATCCTGTTTGTTACTGTGATCTGATACCTTTGGCTGTGGACACCTGTTGTGTCACCGTCTCTTCTGTCCAGCTCTGATACTCGACTGAAGGTGTGATGAACACAAGAGTGACAAAAGACAAATGTGAGGCAAACAGTTTGTGCTCTGTGACAAAAACTCATGACCCCATTTCACAGTTTAACAAAGTCATTGCCTCTTCTCATAAATAAGGCTGCTGTGTCGAAGTTGTTTTGTGTGTGTACACAGTGACCTGTTGTCTCATAAAGTGTCCATGCCAATTCAGTTAGAGTTAAAAAAATGGCAAAATCTTATCCTAATATCATGGTTTTGAAAGTCAATCATATTTTGGTGCTTTAACAAAATCAGGCAACAAAATCTTCAAGGATAAACTAGACCCTAAACAGATATACATTTAGTCTATAGACCCCAAATTTTGACATGAACAGCTTTTAGCTATCATACTGAAATTGAATTTGAATGTCTAAATAAAGCTCTGCTGGCTTTATTTTCCAGATACAAGACAAAAGACTTTGACTGGGAAATGGCGCCACAACTGGTTTGTGAATGTGTGATGGAAGAGTTGGAAGATGGGATGAAAGTTAAGAGTGAAAAAAGAAAAGCACGTCCTCAAATGTCAGACAGACAAAGAAAAAGTACACATAAATTCAACAAACAAAGACTTTCCTATTAAATCTGCACACGTCTTCTTCTTGTCAATAAAAACAACCTTAACAAGAGGTCAGTCAGACGACACCATGATGATGTTATGATGAATGCAAGAGGCAGATTTGGGTAAATTCCCATTCTTCTTTGTCCATGTTTAGTTAGAGAATGGTTTCTTTTTTATTCTTACAGCCATTACCTGTCATTTTAAAATGTGTTAAAGTTCCTGTTTAAATACTGAACAAAAATTCCTGTCGATTTACAAGCAAATTTTCAGAAAACAAATCGTCTTCATTACAATTTTCTTAATTGTTATTATTTCATTTTTCTTTTTTGTTTGTAACAAAATAAAAAAAAACTACACATTTTGGACTAACAGGATTTTAATTTCAGGACTATTTTATCTCACGTTTTTCCCAGATCTGCTCTGACAGTTTGATGGGGATGAAAAGGATGAAGTTTGAGTAAAAAAGGGAAAAAAGAAATACAACATGTTGTACCTCTATGCTCCACCTCCACCTCCTCTTCATAGTGATAAGAATATTCAGCTGATTCTTGAGAAAACAAAAACGTTTTTTTGTTTCCGTTATTAACAATAAAGAGAGAAGAGTTCGGATTAGTTTGTCAGTGAGCGGAGGGTTTACAAAAATACATTTTAAAAAGTGGATTAATTGTGTTTTCACAATGTTAATGTTGATTCCAATGTATAATGTAGATCTATGACAAAGAAAATCTGTTTAATGTTAAACTATGAAGTTAGGGTTAATTTACTTTAGGGTAAATCTCGTTGGGATGGAGGATGTACGCTGAAGTACAAAAACACAGTAAATACCTCTATGTTCTTCTTCATACTGATAGAATTCAGCAGATTCTTTAAAAAAGACAAAAAACATTTTGGTTTCGTTATTTAAATTAGTTAAATTCAGGTCAAAATGTTAATTTGATCAGTACTTTAAATTCAAGAACTGGCAGCAATCCACTTTCAAATACGTGGATTTCAAAGTGAACAGAACCTGGTCCTGGTTCCGGTCTTACCTTGAATTGCCACTGAAGACGGCACTTCAGGCCTCTGAACTGAGGAGTCTGGGACATCTACAGAATACGGAATATGGTTCATACCAAGACTTTATTTAAAAGAAGCTATCATAACAGTTATTTCAGAACAAAATGAGCCAGTGTGTAAAGTAGTATTAAAGATTATATTAACTGTTCTGTGATTAAGGGAACAGTTAATATAATCATAAAAACATTTTGGAAAATCCTCCTGTTTTCCAGCATCTTTAAAAGATATGATGTCGCACAAATTTGGTAAAAACTGCTACCTTACAGTCAGCCAGCTACAAACAGCTAGCATTATGCTGTATATGCTAACTGTTGCTATGTGACTATGCTACTATGACATCGACTGCCCATGGCAAACATCAAGTGACTAGTTAGTCTCTATGGGACCTAACTTAGCGGTTTGTAGCTACATCTGCTAGTAGTCCCCCCAAGCAGCCACCATAACAATGGATAACAGTTTGAAGCTAAAGTAAAATCACTTAACAAACTGCTAATGTAATTTTGGTAATTTTAGAAAAGCTAACAGATTGTTGCTACCATCAAGGCAGCCGCAAACAGTTGGCATAATTATGTATATGTTAACTGTACCGCTTTTAATTTTAGCCAGTTATAAACAGCTAACATAATGTTTTATATATTATTATTTACAAAACAACATATTTTCACATATTAAAAAAACTAACAGACAGCAAACAAAAAAACAATAACACTAAACACAAAGGACAAACAAAGCGCACTGGATTGGCTGTGCGGCTGTTAGCTGTTAGGCTAAAGTTTATTATGCTAGCTGTTGCAGGTACACTGGCTAGCAGGTTCCCCAGCTTCCAGTCTCTGTGCTAAGTAAGGCTAACATGTCTACAGAGATGTAACTGATATCCATCTCCTATTTGGGGTCTGGTAAAGAGGGAGGACAAGAAGATTTCCAAAAATGTTATTAGTTAAAGTTGTAAGCGATCTAAAAAATAAAATACTTACCGAAGGGCACCATTGCTAATTCAATTTCTGTAAGAAGGGGAAGAGTGAACAACGAGTTACACATTAAAAGACACAAAAGCTGAACAGAAGCATAAAAGGTGGCGCCTGACTAGGAACTGTACCTTTGCCAGACAAATAAAGCTCAGCTGTGCTCTTAGCCTCTCCTCTGGGCTCCAACCTCACAATCACTGAGTACACGCCTACACGGGATTATTAAGGAAGACGTTTAACACTCAAGTCATCAAAACAATGAGAAAAAAAAAATCTTTAGGTCTTTGTGATGGGCCTTTGGGGCTCGATGGCGCTCTACACACCTTCGTCTTCGATGGTCACATTTCGTATGACCATGAAATGTCTTCGGCCCTCGCTTGTGAAGTTGTACTTAGTGCTCTCTTTCAGTTCCCAGGTGTCTTTGTACCATGAAACAATAGCATTGTCGAAGGACACCTCGCACTCAAAGGTGGCCGACTGCCGCTCGTTGACTTCGATGTTGTGGATGCGTTTGGTGAAATGAATTTGTTCAGCTAAAACAGATAAAGACGTGAATGGGTAAAAGGTGTTTGGCATTACATCTGGGAATGTATGACAATACTTGAATGGTAGTTTTAATCGACACAACATCCACAAGGTTAGAAATGATGATCAGAGGAGAGTTTATGGGGCGGTTATGATGACTGGATGTTGGGGGGAGGATGGATTTGAGTCGAGACGGACGTAAGAAGACAATGAATGAGATGACGGTGGACACTTTTGCAGGATAATCCAGGAGAGGAGAAACGTGAAGAATGTTAAGACAGAGGACGACAAATCCCAGAAGAAAGAGGAAAAAAGAGGGTGAAATCCAAATCTCCAACATTAGTCTCAGAGTTTGATGGGGGGAGTCGAAAGAGGTTAGTAAACGGGCAGAACATCCACCACGTCTAGAAGGTTGCAGGATTGTTTCCAGGTACAAACCTTCTACCCAGAGGTCAGCCGAAGACTCCAGGTGCTGGTACCGGCAGGCGTATCTGCCCTGGTCTTCAGGCTTCAGGTCACTGATCAGAAGCTTCTGAACCTTGTGTTTCACCTCGGACTTGTACCTGCCCTTCATCTCTAACTGCTTGCCGTTTTTATACCAATGAGCCTCTACATTAGGGATGGACAACTGACAAGACAGAGTGCACGACTGGCCTTCCTTACCCGATGTGTCCTGCAGGTGCTTCTCGACCTCCGCCTCTGAAAGACAGAACACATGAAGAAGAAAATTAAGCATCTGTCATAAAGGTTGAAGCTGCATTTGTGTGCACCTTTGATGGTTCTGCTTCCCGAGTGAGGAAGTCGTTTTTTATCTGACTTTTATCTGATGTGATCTGAAAGGAAAAAATCTCCCAAAAAACAATTTTAAATCAAAACAATTAGCTTCACACAGGGAGCGGGGGGATTCTTCAGATTTCTTTTGTTTTTTTACTTTGTTTCAAATCTCCTGAACATTTTTTTTTTCACACATTAAAACAACAAAAATCATTTCTCCTGAAATGTTTTCACAGATTGGAAAAAATGTAGAAAGATTATTCAGGCAAAACGTTTGTTTCTGAAGTCATAAACACAGGAGAAAAACTGATTTAGATCAGACATGGAAAATAGATCACCAGGAGAAATACTTTCCTCATTTAACCCTCAGGGCTTCCATATAATTACCATTTATCACCTGTTTTTGCTAAATCCTTAAAGATTCATGTTTGTTTTGCTGCAGGTGTACAGTCTAAGTACTGACCCATGACGGTGAGCTTGGCGCTGGAGATGTGCGGTCCACAGACCACCCGGTAGTTGCCCTGGTCGGACGCCTGGCACCTCTTGATCTTGAGCAGGTGACGGTCGCCAATGATGCTGATGTCGTACTTGTCACTGGTGTCCAGTTTCTGGGTGCCCTTGTACCAGGACAGGGTGATCTCTGGGTAGTTGATCTTGATCTCGCACTCGAACACTGCCACCTTGTTGGTGAAGATGGACTGATCGGCGATGTCTTTCACCACGGTGACAGGCTGCAGGAGCGACAAGGGAATTAACTCTCTGAAGTCCATGTTAGTGACAGAAACAGCAGTGTTTTTCTATTCGTTAAAGTTCCCATGTGACGTCTAATATAGTGCTATTTGCTTTGGCATAGTTACGTGTTTCCTGTAAAAACAAGCAGCAGTCCATTTACCATATAGAGCGAGACATATGTGAAAAAAATTAAACAGTGATTTTGACTTCATGGGAACTTGAAACTTCTGGTAACATTTTTTAACCCTTCACATAAATAGGGATGCAGCTATTAACCATTTCACTATTAACCACAGTTTAAAATATCAGTTTTGTGACCGTAAAGGCTCAGCTTACTGTTCTCACCCTCAAAAAAAGGAACATGGTACATTATTTTTAAAAGCAACAAAGCAGAACATTTAGCTGCTGTAGTCTCCAGAAACAGATCGATTATCTCTGGTGGTTCATTAAATATCGATGGGAACCATTAATACATTTTAATGGACAATAAATAAATCAGAAAAAAATAGAGCACCACATGTGGACTGAGAGATCAGTTTTCATATAAATTGTGAAGATGAATAGTTGAATGAATTTTCAGACGGTAAACGTGTCCTGACCTCTGTCCTCTCCATCCTCTTCTGCAGGTCCGCCACCAGTCGGGCCATGTCCTCATCAGACTCTCTGTCTCCACGTTCCACTTCCTGTCAACAGCAACAACACGATTCAAAACGACGTCTACAGACAGAAACACATCAAACGAGCTGACTGTGCAGAAAGTTACCGGTCTTCCACTTTCTTCAGCTTTCTCCTTCTTCAGCTGCTCGATGGCCTGCAGCAGGCCTCTGTAGTCGGTGATTCCGTACATTCGGGCGTATTTCTCATACTCTTTAGGGTCCACGTTCCTCAACAACTCAACAATGTCGATGTCCTTCTCCTCCTTTGGACTTTTCTGCTTCGATGGTGTCCTGAGAACAAGAGTTCAGAGGTTAGAAAAGGCCGTGAGGTAATAACTTGACAGAAACATCTGACACATTCACAGAGAGACTCACTTCTTCAGCTTGGCTCGCAGGTCTCCCTCGAGCATCGCAGAGTCTTTCTTTTCCTCCACGTGCATGTCGCTGCTGCACTCGATCTCTCCATGCTTGTTGGAGGCGACGCACCTGTACTGACCCGAGTCAGACTTGGTCACCTCTCTGATCTCCAGTTTGGACTCCTGGCCCTTCTGCTCGATGGAAATGCGGCCGCCGTGTGTGATCTGCCTCCACTTCCCCTTCATCCACTTCACGTTGGGGATGGGGTCGCCGCCCACTTTGGCGATGAAGGTGGCAGTGCCCTCTGTGGATTAACAGGAGGGGAGTTAGAGCAAAACCTCAAAGTCTGATTTTCCACAAGTAAGAAACCAAGCTGTCGTGTTAGATTCGATATAATGTTGACAGTTAATGTTTCTGCAAACCACAGATACGTCCATGATTGACATTTGTTCCAAACGTTTCACGTTCACATTACATGTTTATCAGCTGACTTTCACATCAGCAGGTGGACAGGAAGGTGGTGGTTTTATTACAGTTAACAAGCAGTTCAGTCACACCACTGGATGTTTTTAAGGACACCTGGAGACATTTCCAGTGGTGACCAAAAGCAGCTATTTTACACAGGAAGTCAGACCGTCTCCATCTGTGTTTGTGGTGAGCAAAACAGGTATTTTAAGACAAACCATGCTGTTTTCCCAACCCTGACCAGAGCATAACCACATTTATTGTGGAGATTGAAATCTCAAAATAATTCAATTAATAACAACTAAAGAAGAGGAAGACCCTTTTATAAAAAAAAGATTTAGATTTTGTCATGTTTATGTTGTGTGACTCACTCTCAGTGACGTGTGCAGTCTTGGGCTCCTCGATGAAGAACAGGTTGTCCAGTTTTTTGGTCGGAGCAGCTGCTGGAGCTTCAGCTGGAGCCGGAGCTGCTCCTGGTTTCTCTGCAACACAACAACATGGTGAGTAAAGTAAATTACATTTGTATTTTTCTATGAAAGAAATTGTTTTCAGTTGAAAGACGGTCGCACCTCAGTTCAACTGGAAAAGGTCTGTACATGTTGCAACACGTCAAGCTGCACCACACTTCTCAGATCATTATGTTTTGAATAGAAATATCCAAGAATACTACAATAACACAAAATCGAATACTAACATCCACAGGGAAAACAATCCTGTTTTTATTAACACCAGCGTGTAAAAACGGGGCCCATTGTTCAACTCCTGAATTGTCCACTAGATGGAGCTGTTTGATATCTGACAGTCAGGAGGGACCAGACCAGCTGCAAAACATGTACATGTTCAAATACTTAATTACTGTCCTTCAGTACATGTTTCAGGTATCTGTCCTGTACCTGAGTATCTCTGTGACTTTGCCTCTCTACATCTGAACACAAACATCTGAACTTTCTCCTCCTCACAGCTTCAAACAGCCTTGTTACTTTAGTTTGATGCATTTGAGGTGAATTATGGATTATTGTTATTTCCCAACATCACCAGACTGATGTCGACCTATCAGAGCACATCACGCACGGCAGACGCAGCGAGACGAGACAAAGACGTAAGAAGACGAAAACATCAAACTGACTTAAAACATCTTAAATCTACAGTAAAAAATCGTAGTAGTTACACTTACTTCAAGTTAAGTGTAAAGTTGGTTAATTTGTGCAGTTGTTGTTTGATATTTCAAATTTTTTGTGTCATCAGCAGCATCAGTCAACACCACATTTTTTGAAAAGCCTGAATTAATTTATTTTTAACTGTGATTCATTTAGTCATTTTTTACAGTGTGCGTGAACCACAGACTTAGAAACACTTAAAAACAGCAGCATGAAACCAGAACAGCTAAACATGTGAGAAACTGACAGAAAGCAGGGCTCTAATTAAAATCTAAGAATGAAAGTTGATGTGAACAGATTCAGTTTTTACCTTTGACGGTGACTTTGGCCTTGCAGAACTCGCTGCCGGCGTTGTTGGTGGCCTTGCAGAGGTAATCGCCAGCGTCGTGCCTGGAGGCCGCGCTGATCTCCAGACAGGCCGTCCCGTCAGAGAAGCTGATCCTGGTGCTGCCGCCAGACGTCAGGTCCTTCCTATCCTTCATCCACTGGATCTTCAGAGGAGGGGAGCCGCAGACGTGACACCTGAGACTCAGCTTCTCGCCCTCGTCGACAGTCACCGGTTTGAGAGGGACGTCAAACACCGGAGGCTTCTTAGCCTCTGCAGGAGAGAAAGCGGCAATTTTAAAATGGATTTGTTACGGTGAAAATATGTTAAAGATAAATTATAGCACTAAAAGTATCACAAGCAAATATCTAAACGAGTGATTTGGAGATAAAACTATCCAATATAATCATCCACAGCAAATACTGCAGGTCTGACACGGGGTTACAACTGACCGTTTGGGTAAAAAGTCAACTAATCTCAAGAAGAAAAAAATGTTCTTGCAAGGCATTTGAAAATGGTCATATGATTACAGGATCTATGTCTTACAATATCTTAGTGTCTTATGATTAGAAAAAGGTAAGACTTTACTGATCCCTCAGCAGGAAATTCACTTGTTACAGCAGCTCAAGAGTCAGAAGCAGAATGAAAAACAGTGATTTAGTGATAAACAAGATAAATGAACAAGATAAAATAAAATAACATAAAAATAATGTAATTTTTCCCCCAAGATGGCGCTGCACGAGTGGCAGCTAGTGACAGTATCTTATTACAAAAAACCTTCTACATATGTACACAATTTGATTTCATGATAACTACGCCATATCTAAAAGTTAAGACAAAGATCCTGTGACTATCGTCTTGCGTTTATAAGATCGATAACATGTAATTGCAAATGTTATCTTGCAAAAAAAGATTTACACCTCATTATATGGAGGGTGAGAACCAGAGGGGCCTAAGTGATATTTTGGGTAAAACTTAGTTACACGTATTGAGTAAAAGTTCTTGACTCGTCCAAAAAGACGTAACTCTAAAACATTTGTGCCAAAGGGTAAGTGCACTTACAAATCTTTTCTCTTCATTTAACCAAACTGTCATCCACGTGTTTTGAAGTCTTAAAGGAGCAGTCTGTAGTTTTGTTGAAGAAATGTTAATGAGCAGAGAAAGATTTTCATTGGCTGATTTTTTTCTGCCTAAACAAACTAAATAAACAAACTCTCTTTGTTTTCATGACCGAATAATCAAACTGACCTTAAAGGACAACGCAATTTATACTGTTTCACTTTGTTTATATGTGGCGGACCCTGCCACCTTTCTAGCTTTAAACAGTGTTCTGGGACCTTATTTTCCTCTGAGAACAGCTTGTTTATTCACTTGTGGAAAAAATACATATTTCTGAGTTTGTATTATTACCTCATTAATATTGTAAATAATAAAATTCTAAGTTTGAATTTCTTCTCCAAAACTACACAGTGCCCCTTTAATATTAAAGATCGACTTTCATAAAGTACGTCAGGACAGTATACTGCACATGAGGTACAGGATTAAGATCTTGTGATTATAAGATCCTTTTCATGTATGTCTTAACAAACATTACCTTACCTTATGTTTACTCTATGTTTATTGAAAAAAGGTGGAAGAAAAACACTTTAGAGCTGCATTTATATTTGTGTATAAAATGACATAAAGTAGTAAAGAAACATTTGTTCGACCGACAGTCTAAAACTCAAAGATATTCAGTTTACACTGAAAAAAACTGATTCAAAAATCGCAATAGATTTGTTTCACTGAAGTAAAAACATATTGCGTCAGACATGAAAGCTCTGTAAGACAAACCGACCTAAGATGCCCACAGTGACGTCGCAAGAGGCTTTTCCAGCTTCGTTAGAGGCCTGGCAGGAGTACCTGCCGCTGTCAGCCATCTGACTGCTCTTAATGCACAGCACGGCCACATTACTCTTAAAGCTGATGTCATATTTGTCAGAGCTGTAGATCTCTGAGCTGTCTTTGAACCAGCTGACAGACATGGGCTGCGAGCCAGAGACTCTGCCCTCGATCTTCACCAGTTTGCCTTCCATGTCCTCCATGTGCTCGGAGGGCTTTTTGGTGAACACTGGCGGATTTTTACGCTCTGAAAACAAGAGAGAACAAAGTGACGTGAGGAGAGGGTTTTTGCTTTTTCATACAAAGAATCGCCCTCAAACAGGCCTGAGTGTTAGAGAAGAGAGGGCCGAGATTACATGAGTGTGGCCCGGGTTAAAATACCTTTGACAGTGATGTCAGAGGAACAAGAGTCCTTCCCCATGTCATTAGAGGCATGGCAGAAGTATTTCCCCGTGTCGGCTTTATCTGCCTTCAGAATGGTCAGGTGGGGCGTGTTTTCCACACAGCTGATCTTATAATTCCCCCCAGTGCGAATATCTTTATGGTCTTTCGACCATGTGACTTTTATTGGGGCAGAGCCAGTCATGTGACACTCAAGCTCAATGCTGTCGCCCACTATCACCTCCTGTGGTGACAACTTCATGTCAAAGACTGGAGGGAATCTCGGTTCTGCAGAATCCGTGAAAGAGTGGGAAGAAGATAAGACAAGAAGCAATCTTTAGATGGAGATATTCAAACAGCCTCACACTGTCTGATCATTAACGTCTTATTAAAAACAAAAACAATGTTTTTATGGAACATCCCTTCTGGATTAAACCACAGCACACAATCTCACTGAACTTTAATTAAAACCGAGTAGAGAGTTTCTCAACCTCGGAACCAACATGAGTTAACTTCATATGAAGCTAATTTCTACAACTGACATTTAAAGCTGCCACAATGTGGTATTATCCTCTCAAAGTATCCGTTGATCTCATCCGTTTTACTGGACGTAATGTAAAGATCCTACAAGTTTATGTTAGGTTATTTTTTTCCCCAAGAGTGTTCCGCCTCCTGCCTCAGTAAAGTCAGGAAATTAAATTTAACAACCAGACAAGGTTGAGAAATTCTGCCTCAGTGTCTCAATCTAACATAAAGTCTGCTGTAAACCCAGACATCACGATGTTTATTTAAAGCATAACCATTAAATCAATAGATCTCTCCTAACTGTTCAGACCTTGTAGAGTGAGCTTGGCTCTGCAGGAGGCCGAGCCAACGCTGTTGGTCGCCACGCAGGTGTACTCTCCAGAGTGCCTCATCTCGCCGTGGCTGATCTGCAGCACTGCCGTGTTGTCGTCGTACTGCATGGAGAACTCGTCTCCCTGCCTCAGAGGCTCGCCGTCTCTCAGCCATGACACCTCGATGGGTGAAGAGCCGGCAACGCGGCACTCGAACCTGACAGCCTGACCCTCGGTCTGCTGCAGGCTGGTGATTTTCTTTGGGAAGGATGGCGGCGTTTTGGCCTCTGGAGATGGTAAAGACAAGACAGGGAAGGGGAGTTATTTACAGTAATCAGTTTTCGAATCTAAGTACATTTACACAAACACGTTGCGTTATGTGTGCTTGAGTAAAGTTAGCTTTTATTTAATAATGTTTGTAAATGCAGTAGTTTGGAGAGAAGGAAAATCAGGTGTTCACCGAGCACGTTGAGTCTGCAGGTGGAGGAGGCGGAGCCTATGCGGTTCTCCGCCTTGCAGGTGTACTCGCAGATGTCGGCCTTGGTGGCTTTGCTGAGCTTCAGACAGGCGACGCCCTTGGTGTACTCTAACTTACAGGTGGGGCTGGACCGTACTTTGCCGTCGGCCTTGAACCAGGATACCTTGATCTCAGGTGTTCCCGCCACCTGACACTTCAGACACACAGCGTCTCCTGCTGTCACCTCCATAGGCTCCAGAGACTCGACGAAGTACGGTGGCTCTGCAGTGACAAACACAAACTGTTAAAACACCTGAAAACATATGTTTGAAGCCTGACACCTGCTGGTCATTATAGGTACTGCACAGACGACCTGGAGAAGTCACAGTACGTGATCTTTCTTCTGACTGAGCATCTTACAAACTCATGAAAACTTTTTAAAATTCTATCGGCAAGTTTTGGTGAAGACAGATTTATTGAATGTGCTTTATTTGTATATGCACATCAGAAATAATTTATTTTAGTTGGAGGAAGGACTTTCCAGTTCTTTTGTTTAGTTTTTGTCTTTTCTGCACTCTCAAGGTACATTGATTAGATTTGAGGGAAAATGGACAAAAACATTTTTTTAATTACAATAGTTGTTTAATTGTCTGGTAATGATAAATGTTCTCTGTTTGAGTGCATTTAAAACTGCTGGAATGAATTCTTGAAAATGTACTAAAGCAGCACAACCGCTCCTGTGAAAAGCCATGAAAAGTTGAACTAACCGAGGATGGACACAGCTGCCTCGCATGTGTCCTTTCCAGCATCGTTGGACACTTCGCAGGAGTATTTCCCTGCGGCCTCCTTGTCGTCAGTGCTGAGACACTCCAGGAGGCAGGAGCTTTCAGTCGTGGTGATGTTATATTTGTAAGAGGCAAAGATCTGCTGGCCGTCTTTGTACCAGTTCACAGTGATCTTGGGAGTGCCAGTGTACGTACACTCCAGCGTTAATGGTTTGCCCTTCTCAACTGACACGTCCTTCAGCTTCTTAGAGAAGGCTGCTGGCTCTGTGTGACACAATCAGACAAAATGTTTGGTTTATATGAGAATGAGGACATTTTGATGATAATACCAATGCAACTTTAGTCAATTGCTAACTTTTCTAAGATCAAGTATCTAAATAGTTCTTCTATCAGTAACATTTATCACCCTTTTATCAAGTTGTGTGGATCTAACTTCTTGTACTTAAATATAATAAAAATATAAGTTCTAGTCAGACTGACCTTTGACAGTGAGATTAACTGGGCAGCTCTCCTTTCCTGCATCGTTAATAATCTGACAGGTGTACTCTCCAGAGTGAGACCTGTCCACGTTGAAAAGCTCGAAAATAACTTGGTTATCCTTCAGAGAGAAATTATAGCCCCGTCCAGACAGGATCTCCTTTGCTCCTCTGAACCACTTCAGTTTGAGGGGGGCGCTGCCTTTCACCATGGCTGAGAGTGTCACGTTAGAGCCTGGCATGGCCTCCAATGGCTGTGGTGGCACCACAAAAGATGGAGGTTCTGGATACAAACAGAGCGTAACAGATCAAACATGGTGGAATATAAGTATGTAATGATATAAAGGACTAGAAGTAGTTCACCTTGCGAGGCAGCTGGATTTGCAAGATCACGTGATCTCGCAAATCCATCATGCCAAGTTTCAAGCTATGCGCTTGTGACCAAACACACAGTGGTTGAACCAATCAGCATCCTAAGAGGAACTACTGGCAGCCACGGGCATTGTTTGCTTGTTTGAGCTCAAGGGGTTGACCTAGACTCCAAACTGCCTGGCTCCCAGTCCAGTCAAGCATCTGTGGGACATGCTGGAACAAGTCCAATCTATGATGGCCCCACCTTGCAACCTACAGAACTCAAAGGATCTGCCACCAACCCCTGGTTACCAGAAACCACAGGATGACCTCAGAGGTCCTGTGTCCATGCCTTGATGGGTCAGTGATCCACAATGGGACTGCATGGGACTTGTTCAGGGACGTCTCGAATGCTTGATCGGATTGGGATCTGGGGTTTGGAGGCCAGGTTGACACCTTGAACTCTTCGTAATGTTCCTTGGGCCATTCCTGAGTAGTTTTTGTGGTGTGGCCACTGCTGATGCCAGTGGTCCCCCCACTGGCATCAGCAGTGGCGGTCCCAGCTTGCATGACGCCCTGGGCAAACCTCACCTTACCTTCACCTTGTGTTTGTGTGCTGTCATAATCTAGCATACCTTCAGAATAAAAATGCATTTGTAGAATAACATTTACAGGCAAACCTAAAATCTACATAGATTTAGTCCATCATAAATATTCATCAACATCTAATGTTTCCTAATTTTCAAATAACCAAAAGAAAGAACAGATTTTCAGACATCAGGACTGTACGGGTTAATTAAACATTGATATGAGAAGCAAGTGCAACATGCATTCTTTCTCTGTCCATAGTTCCTGACCTTTAACATCCAAGGAGGCCAAGGTTTCATTGGATCCTGCCTTGTTGACGGCTTTACATTTATACATTCCAGAGTCGGACAACTTCAGAGTGGGCACTTTGAGCGTGCAGCTGTTGTCGCTGAATGAAATCTCATAATTTGGCCCGCTCTGTATCTCCTCCCCATCGTGGTACCATGAGATGGTAAAAGGTGGGGAGCCCGACACTTTACATTCCATCTCTCCAGCTGTTCCAACGACTGTGCTGCAATCCTTCAACTTCCTTGTGAATGTTGGAGGTATGATCTTATCTGTTTGGGATAGAAGCAAGGATTTAGTAGTGCATCACGGGTAACACAAGTGTAAATGCACTGTCATTATTTGGACTGGGTATAAAACCTTGATGCACACCAAAAAGTGTTGCACCAAGAATGAAAAACTGGCAGGTACTGTAACTTTTTCAACAAAAATTGTGCCAATTTCAGACTGGGTTTTATTTAGGCAAAGTTCATGTCCATCTGCTTATGTTTAGACAACATTTAACATGTAAGATTTGAGAATCTTTGCTTCTGTAATAAAATTAAAAAAGGTTTGGTAAAGAACAAATCGAGGTATGAAAACAAGAGATATCATAAATCATTTTGGTATTGGTACCAAATCTCAGGTATCATATTGGCACTAACTTGGACATTGTCAAAAAATACCTATCAAACTCCAAGTAGAAAGAAGTTACCTACCTAAGACAGTGAGATTAATTTTACTCAGGTCCTTCCCGACCTCGTTCATAACCTCAAATGTATATTCTCCAGAGTCCAATTTCTCAGCAGAGAGCACGTTCAGGCTGGAAATCATGCGCGAAAATGAGATCTTGTACTTCCTCCCAGAGGCCAGCTCAACACCATCCTTGAACCACTTGGGTTTGAGCTCTGGGGTTCCACACACTTTGACCTCTAGGGCGGCAATGTCGCCAGCTGTCACACTCAGAGCATCAGGTTTATCCACTATCTTAGCAGGTTCTGGAATCAAGAGAAGGAGCAGAACATGTTTTTTAATCAAACCTGTAGGGGAAGGGATGGACAAAAAACAAGAGAAAGAGAGAATTATATGATTACAAACCTAGAACAGTCAAGTTAGCGAAACACTCCACACTCCCAGCATCATTTCTGAGTTGGCAGGTGTATTTGCCTGCCGTGGTGGCATCGGCCTTAAACACTTTAAGAGCGATCTGGTTGTTCTCAAAGGTGATTTTCCTGTTGTCACCGTCCCTGAGAATGTGATCCTTGTCTTGAACCCAGGACACAGTAATGGGTTCAGACCCTTTAACAGTGGCCACAAGGGTCACCTCCTCTCCCAGTATCACTGTCATGTTTGACAGTTTCTTCACGAACGACGGTGGCTCTGAAGAGAGGAGAAAAACAGCGCAAAAGGGAAAGTCAGCAAGGTGACAAGGTAATTTAAATCTAATACTTATGATTTTAATTTGAGACTATCGCTGTTACTACTGACCTCTGAGTTTAACCGATGTCTGGCAGGTGTCACTTCCTACACTGTTTGACACTTTGCATTCGTATTCGCCAGCATCCGACGACTCTATCCCAATGACATGCAGTGTGGCTGAGCTGCCCTCGCTCACCATCTTATACTTCCTGCTCTCCATCAGAGGTTTCCTGTCTTTGAACCAGGTGATCTGGAACGGAGCTGTACCACTCATCTCGCAGTACAGACTCACGTCCTTACCTTTCAGCCCTTCAATGGGCTGAGGTACTTTGACAAATGATGGGGGGTCTACAAAAAGATCAGGAAACTGTTATAGAGGCATACAGGGGAAAAGGTAAACCATGACTAAATCTTAAAGCTGAAACCGTAACATTTCACATGTTGTGACGCTCTGCAGTGGCAAAAGGCACACAGCTAAGATAGCGGAGTTGATAAGAAAGTTTGTTGGAACTACAGCGATGGTGGTGAAATTTTTGTGCAAAGTGGGGATCGAACTCAAGTCAAGATGGCAGAGTTGAGGTTAATTTAAACTACAAATAAGAGGGCATAGTAATTATGGAAAGTTTATGGAATTACAGCCAAGAAAGCTATGGCTTTATGGTGGACTTTTGGAACTTTTTGGATACATTGAAGACTGGAAATTTGTATGGCTGTTACTTCAAGTTAAATGGCGGAATTGCAGGAATTCATTGGAACTACAGCTAAGATGGTGGAATTGATGTTGCATTGATTGGAACTACAACTGAGATTGCTGTTTTTTTCGTTTTCTTTATCAAAGTATGTTGGGACTTAAGTCCAGATGGGGGACTTGCAAATGTTCAGTGAAACTACAGCTTACATCATGGAAGTTGTTGTAGAAATGTGTTTGAACTACAGCTCGGGTGACAGAATTGATGTTGCATTGGATGGAACTAAATCTAAGATGGCAGATTTTTCAGTATGCTGGAACTGCAGTCCAGGTAGAGGACTTGTGAATGTTCGGTGGAACTACAGCTTACAGTTGTTGAAGGAAGGAATTTCTTGGAACTACAGTTAAACTGGTTGAGTTGTGTAACTGCACTGAGATGAGCTGAGATGGCAGAATTGATGTGGATTTGGTTTGAAATACAACTAAGATGACAGACTTTTAAGAAAGTAAGTTGGAACTTCAGTCCAAGTGGTAAAAATTTTAGGGAAAGGATGTTGGATGTTGGAGATACAACCCAGATATGGTCGTGGAAGTGCTAAGTTGTTGTGGAAGGTTGTTGAAACTACAGTAAAGTCTGCTGAATTGTGAATAATTGTTGAAACTACAGCTGAGATGGCAGAACTGATGTGGAATTGGTTGGAACTACATCTAAGATGATGGACGTTTAAAAAAGTGTGTTGGAACTTCAGTCCAAGTTGTGGAATTGTTGTGGGAATTTGTTGGAAGAACAACTACGATGGCAGTGTTGATACTGATGTAGAAATGGTTGGAATTTCAAATAAGATGGCTGTTTTTTTTATCACAGTATGTTGGAACAGTCCAGATGGAGGACTTGTGAATGTTCAATGGAACTACAGGTTAAATGGTGGAGTTTTTGGAATTTGTTGAAGCTAGTTAAGATGGCAGATTTGCATTACACTGCACTGCATTACAAGTACACTGACATGAGTTGGTTGTGTAACTATAATGGGACTACACCTAAAACATCAGTGTTGACTACAGGTAAAATGGCAGAATTTTGGGGAAAATATGTTGTATGTTGGAGCTACAATCCAGATAGGGTTGTGGAAGTGCACTGAATCTACAGCCGAGATGGCAAAGTTGTTGTGGATGGATAAAAGAAACTATGCCTAAACAAGTAGACTCTGTTAAATTTGTTGGAACTACAGTTAAGATTACAACAACAACTAGTACAGCTAAAATGTTTAAAGTGTTGTACAGGATTGTGTATCAAGCATGTTTTTTTATTTGACTGCCCTATAAAAGGGGCAACCCAACGACCTGATGAACATTTCTCAATTGCGAAAAAAAGGACAGCAACGCAAACCAACGTAAAGGTGCTAGCCTGACTATTTGACGATACCCCACCATCCCGGGCGGCATTTAAAGGACATGACAAAATGTTACGTATTCCAGCTTTAAGCAATACAACAAAACCTTGACTAAAACCTCAACAACACACTGAACAGTCAGTGCATTAGAAAGTCAGACCATTATTAATAAATGATGATTAGGAACTCAGTGAGAGGCTAACCTTTAACGGTAAGTGTGGTGCTGCAGCTGACACTGCCAGCATCATTCTGAGCTTCACAGGTGTAAACTCCCTCATCATCAAAGCTGGTGGACAGCAATTCGAGAACTGCTACCGAGTCAACAAATGATGTCCTGTAGTTGCCCCCATCTGTGACCTTGGTGTCATGTTTGTACCAGGTCACTTTCAGAGGAGCTGTGCCACTGACTTTGCACTCCAGTCGGAGTGACTCGCCCTGCTTCACAAACTTAGTGGCAGGGAGTTTCAGCATAAACTCAGGTGGTTCTGGAAAGCCAAAATACAGACAGATTAGCTGCTGAAAGCACGTAGGGACATTTCAGATAGAAGGTAATGACAAGCAGGAGATGAGCAGATGAAATAAGCTGAGGAGTTGAGCTGACAATGATAGGTTAGCAGCAGCGGCTTGACGGATATGGAAAATGCAGGTGCACCACAAAGGCAACATACAGTTCTTGATTGGAAGTTGCAGCAGTGAAAATGCTTCAAATGATCCTAATAAAAGTGCCTTGAAGCTGGTAAAATGAAACAGCGAATCACTAGTTTTAGTCAGCGATGCAGATGGGAGATGGACAAAGCCACGCAAGAGTTGATTTAAAAGAGGTGAATCCAACCTTTGACTGTCAAGTCTGCACTGCAGCGTACAGAGCCAGCATCGTTGCTGACTTGGCAAGAGTAAACTCCACTCTGGGTGACACCCACTGAATAGAGCTCTAAGAAGCAAGACAATCCATCCAGTCCAGTGAAACAAGTGGGCCCAGTCATGAGCTCTGTGTCGTCCTTGAACCATTTGACTGTGAAGGGAGGCGTTCCCTTAAATGTGCCTTTGAAGCGTACAGTGGCATTGGGCACAGCTGCCTGGGACTCAGGCAGTGTCACAAAGCTGGGAGGTTCTGAAGAGAACAAGATGAACCAGGTTAAAGAGGTACTTACCTTTGGTTTGGATTACATGGCCAATCATGTTGGAGAATACTGTCTAACCTTTAACCATGAGGGATCCACTGCATTGACAACTTCCTGCTGCGTTGGTCAGTTTGCAAGAGTAGGATCCTGCGTCAGATCTCTCTAGCTGTTCAATTTCAACGGACACAGAATTGTCCTGCTGAATGAGTTTGTGTTTCACACCACTAGAGATTTTGGTCCCGTCCTTCTGCCATTCCACAGAGATGGGCAGGGAACCTGATATTTTGCAACATATCTGAACAAAGGAGCCCAATATCTCTTGCATGTCTACCAGGGGCTTGATGAAGCTTGGAGCAATTACTTGTTCTGTTACCAAAAGAATAATAAGAAAGCAATTAGACTTTGTTCAACATGTCACCAAGAGTTGTTTATGAGATGTATTTTACACCAACCTAGTACAATCACTTTGACTTTGCAGGTGCAGCTACTGATGTGGTTTGCCACCTCGAAGACATACTCTCCTTCATCCTCTTTCTGAGCAGACTGAATCTTTAGGCTGCTGATGTTGTTCTCGAACATCAGCTTGTGCTGCCTGATAGACTGAAGCTCCCTGCCATTTTTCATCCATTTCACTTTGAGCTCAGGGGAGCCTTTTACTTTACAGTCCAGACTGACTGGATCTCCAACTGTAACCTTTATCACCTCAGGTTTCTCTATGATCTGAGGAGGTTCTACAATGCAAAACAAAGTCAATCATCCATTAATTTACCAACCAAGTTAAGAACATGGCAAGATTTGACATCAAAGCTTATAAGCACAGGTATACCTTGCACTGTGAGGGTGGCAAAGCACTTATCCTTCCCTGCCTCGTTTACCACCTGGCAGGTGTATTTTCCGTTGTGTGTTGTCTCACAGGTAGGAATCCTGAGAGTTGCCACATTGTTCTCAAATGTTCTCTCAATCTTTGGATCCTCCAAAATCCAGCTCTCATCTTTTTGCCATTGTACAGAGAGAGTGGGAGAACCCTTCACAATACACTGAAACTCTGCCAATTTACCCAGAACAGTGGCAGTGTTCTCAATCCTCTTGGTAAATATTGGTGGTTCTATTGGAGAAAACCAATGAAATGTTAAAGTAAATGATCATTAATTACCTCAAAATATACACGTTGATATGTAATTCTGATTAGACCAACCTTTGAGGTTAAGCGTAGTCTTACAAGTACAGCTTCCAACCTCGTTGGCAACGGTACACTGGTATTCACCAACGTCTACAGTGTCACATTTGTTCACTTCAAGACCAACAGTGCCATTCATCTGAGAGAAAACATGTTTAGCACTGGGTTTGATCTCCTTTGTATCTTTGTGCCATGTTATCTCAAACGGTGCAGTCCCAGCAACCTGACAGTCAAAACCAGCACTGGAGCCTTTCACAACATCAATTAGAGCAAGCTCTCTAATAAATGACGGCGGTTCTAAGATAAGAGAAAAACAAATTGTCACAAACCTTTTTTTTTAAGTGTTAATCCTTTAAGACAAGTAATCTATCAATCATTTTCTTAGAAGCAAAGTTTCCCAATGAAAGTTGCTAGTTTGAGACAGCATTTGAACTTTTTAAGGTTCATTAAACAATCTGCGAGGCCAAACATTAAAACTCCCAAATAAAATCAATGCCAATACAGTTCTTTATAGGTGTATGGCAGATAATCTAGGAAAGACGGCCTCTTCAGTGATTGGGAAAACTGTGCCTCCAATCCTATATTCTTAAAAATCCTGCACAATAAGCATCGTGTCTTCTGACACAACTAACCTTTGACCTTGAGCTCCATGCTGCAGCTCTCACTGCCAGCCTCATTGCGAGCCTCACAGTAGTAAAGCCCACTGTCTTTGGTATCAGCCCCACAGACTTCCAGAGTGGCCACAGAGTTAACAAAGGCCATCTTGTACCGATCACTGGGGCTGATTTCAGATCCTTCCCTGAACCAGTAGATGTCAATCTCAGGTGTGCCAGTTACCTGGCACTCAAACACTTTATTCTGACCAGGACGGATCACGGACACACGTGCTGGGGTCCGTGTAAACTTAGGTGGCTCTAAGAAATGAAATAAAACATTAGATGTAACTATCAGACAGATGGTGAGGGGATTCTGATCTTTATAAATGGGCAATATGTGTGTCTCCATCCAAATGTTACTCAAAATGTGGTGCAGTACAAGACTACGTAATCAAAACATGACAATGACAATATCACAACATTTTACTGCTGCTTCCCAAGCAGAGAAGACTCACAGCTCAGCAAAATGTAAAACCCAATTTAGATTTGCCTTTTAGGCAAAAGCCCAATTAGGCTTTATGGGGCACCTTCCAGAAGTCTTTCTTACATGGAGTTGTCCTAAGTATTGCAATATCTTGTGCCATAGACAAGACGTTTAGGCCCTTAATGGTGACTGCTGTGGGACAGAAGGAAAGGCTTTACGGTCACTTCATACCGCAAAACTTTCAATGAAAACGCTCTAAAGTTTGAAATGGAGATGAAATCGGAAATTTGAGTGTTGGTGTGAAGTCAAAAGAAAGAAACAAATTTAAATTCAAAATACAAATAAGAACAGATGGATGGAGACAGACTTTACAGTTGCCATACAGTTTCATATAAAGAATGATAACCTTTGACAAAGAGTGTTGCCTGGCATGATGTGGAGCCAACATCATTCTGTATTTCACAGATATAGTCTCCAGAATCTGCAGTTTTGGCAAAGAAGAGCTCCAGAGAGCTTGAGGTGTTGTCTTTGACGACATTGCAGTCTGCACTGGATAAAATCTCTTTGTTGTTTTTAAACCACTTTGTGGTCAGTGGTGGTGTACCAGAGACAAGTACGCTAAACTGAACCTTTGAGCCAGGCAAAACATTCATGGATTCAGGCTTTTCAAGAATGCATGGTGGTTCTGGAAAGGAGAAAGAAATATCCCTTTAGTTGTGTGACTATACTTTGATTGGACACATCAAGCTACTGATAAATACTACAAAAAATAAAACATATTCAAACCTTTTACAAACAAGATCCCAGAGCACTGGACAGTTCCCGCTTTGTTTTTAGCGATGCAGGTATAGCTGCCGCTATCTTTACTATCAAGATTAGAGATTTCCAGAAAAGCAACATTCTCAAAGAATGTGCATTTGTGTTTCTCACTAGTCTGGATCTCTTTTTCATCTTTGTACCATTGTATGGTTATGGGCAGGGAGCCAGATACAAGACACTCCAGATGAGCAAACGATCCTTTGATACCTTCCGTCTGCTTCAGTTTTCTTGTAAAAGACGGTGGAATTATTTGATCTAATGTTGGTAGAAGAGGAAAAGAGTGAGAAGCAATGTTCAATGTAATTTGTAATAAAATAAAACTCATTTTAGATTCTAGGAGACAAATTAACAAACTGACCCAGAATGGTGAGCGTCGCCTCACAAGAACTTTGGCCAACATCATTTGAAACCTCAAAGGTGTATTCACCACCGTCACTTTTGTCAGTTTTAATAATCTTGAGCACAGAGCTGGTGTCTGTGCCATGTACTTTATATCTCAGGCCTGAGGTCAACTCCTTGCCATCCTTTCGCCATCTGGCCTTCAGCGGTTTGGTGCCCAAGTACCTGGCCTCCAGCGTGGCTGGATCCCCCTGAGTCACACTGATAGACTTAGCCTCCTCTGTGACCTTAGCTGGCTCTGAGATGTCAAACAAAATAATCAGTAAAGAATCCCAAACCTGAAGTACTAAACAGTAAAGATGGACCAAGAACTCTTCTTGAGTATCTCAACCAACCTTTGACTGTCAACACAGCGGAGCACGTCTGGCTCCCAGCCTGATTCTGAGCCTGGCAAGAGTATTTGCCGCCATGTTTGCTCTGTAAGTTTGTGATGTGCAGCAGAGCAGTCTTGTTCTCATATGTAATCTGAATGTGTTCAGCCTCTTTGAGCTCATGGTTGTCTTTCATCCAGGACACAGTCATAGGTTCTGAGCCCTTCAGAGTACACTGCAGTGAAATCTCGCTTCCCACCAAGGGACTGAGGTTTCCCAGCTTTTGCACAAATGATGGTGGTTCTATAAGGAAAAGTCGTACATGAGTGTTATTGGCACCTCTACAAAATATCTACAAAATATTAGCCTCGCAAAGTTAGACTTCATCCCAAATGCTCAGTCTTTAGAACAAGCTATGTATTTTGGAAACCATTCACTGAGGATGTGCTGAGCCTGACGCATTTTGGGCTAATCAAACTGCTTGAGTAAGTTTTCCAAACTCCTGATCAAAGGGAGAAATTCAAATCATGTTGAGTGTAATTAATGAATCTTGGCTCAGCAGATGTATTTCCGAGGAAACTACCAACATTTCTGGCGCAGACACCCCTTTTTTTCAGCAGAAGCAAAAAACCAATGGCCACCCATACACTCAGTACATTTGTTCATTCAGCACTGTCTAGGGATAGATGATGCTGTGTGTTGTACAAATTGTACTTTTGAGCACTATAAAACATTACTTAATGTTGCTGTATTTGTGAGGTCCACTGGAAACAAAGCCAGAAGCAAGTGCCTAACGAGCATTGCCAGATCAGAATGAGCAAAGAGGGAACTGTGTGCTAGCTTTGCGAGGCTATCCAAATATAGATAGAGAAAATTCAAAATGGTAGCACAAAAGTTGATGGGTCCACAACATCTAAACCAACCTTTTAGTGTTACTTGACAATCACAGGAGGCCCTCCCGACTTCATTCTCAACAGTACACTGGTACAAACCAGCATCTCCTGCCTCTACTGACAGCACCTGCAGGGCTATCAGGTCATCTTTCACAGTGATCCTGTGTCTCTTGTCATTCCTAATCAGCTTTGTGTTCTTATGAAAAGACACAGTGAAAGGGGCAGAACCAGAGACTTGGCCCTCCAGTATCATCTCAGAACCTTTCACCACATCTTTGGGCTCCAAGCTACGCACAAACAATGGTGGCTCTAAAAGAAAACAACGAAAGTGTCAGCGCATTACACTGGACTACACAAGTATGACATATGATAATGCAAAGTCAAAATGAACGATTCCACTGGAGTTTTTATTGTGAGGTTGAAGACACTTTTTCTAAATTACTTCTTCAGCTCTAATGACAGAAAGGCCAAGAAAGTTTCACAAGGTGTTTTCAGCTATGCGGTTGATCACACCAAGACAAGTTGCTACAAACACATCACCAGCAAAACCATTGTTTTCCTAGAATATGGTGCACCTGGCGTGTGCTCCTCTCTTGCAACACTTTTGTAGCATGTTGTTTGAATATTTTCAACTTTTCACTGTTTTTTCCATTTATTGCTCTTAATTCGGGTGCACCCTGCCATTTTGTCCAACGTGCTTTCCAAGGCGTTTTTGAAGCCAGGCCTTTAGCTGCAAGTCTTGGTGTGATCAGCTGCCAAGTCCTCATCCACCTGGGGGCGGGGCATGTTGATGGGATAAATGCTGGTGATGTGTCATTTGAACTGAAGAAAAGATCTTCAAAGTCACAATAAGTCTTTACTTCAATAAAAATCTGAGTAAAATAAATCACTGAGAACTCAGATAATGTTTCAGTGCAAGAGAAGCACTCGTAAACCTAAACCAACCTTTGACTGTAACTGTACTGCTGCAGCGGTCGCTACCGGCCTCGCTGGATGCCACACAGACATAATCTCCACAGTCCTCTACCGTGCATTTGACTATTTCCAGAGATGCCACTAAGTCAGTCAAGGCGATTGTGTATTTAGGACTGGAACTAATTTCCATCTCATCCTTGAACCACTTAAAACTGATGACGGGGCTGCCTGTCACTTTGCACTCCAGCCTGGAGGAATCGCCGCTGGTGACGAGCTTAGTTGCCTCAAGCTTTCTCACAAACACGGGAGGTTCTGAGAGAAGAGGTTAACATTCATTATCAGATGATGATGTTAGTATAAAAAGAGAGATTGATGTCACAAGGAATGTCAAGAGATTTTCATGCAGCTGCACACAATACTGAAGACAGACACCTTTCACAAAGAGGACTGCAGTGCAATCCACTTTTCCAGCGTCATTGGAGACTTGGCATGTGTATTTAGCAGAGTCACTGGGTTTCACAGAGTGAAGCTCCAAAGAAGTTGAAGAGGCATCTTTCTTTATGAAACATGTGCCTCCAGTTATAATCTCGTTGTCCTCTCTGAACCACTTAACAGCTAAAGGAGCTGTTCCAGTGAAAGCTGCTTTGAAGGAGATAGTGGTTCCTGGTATAACATCCTGGTTGTCGGGTTTCACTGTGAACACTGGGGGCTCTGGAGGCCGTAAACAAAACAAAATTGCATTTCATGTTAGCATGAAATCATTAAAAGCTTGTACACAATAAATAGAACAACATAAGACAAGCATTCATAACCTTTGACATAAAGTGTGCCGCTTGTTTCTTTAAAGCCGGCTGAATTGGTGGCTCTGCATTTGTAAACTCCTGAGTCGGCCTTCTCCAGCCGAATAATCTGAAGTGAAGCAGAGCTGTCTTTGAATCCAGGCTGGAATTTGGACCCAGGCCTGATCTCCTGGTCATCTTTGAACCAAGCTATGGTCATGGGTTGGGACCCAGACACCTTGCAATCCATGGAGACGTCATTACCAATATTGCCATCAACTCTTTTCAGGGACTTGGTGAAAGTTGGAGGCATTATCCGATCTGGTTGTTGAAGAAAAAACATCTAATGCATTAAGACAGTTTCAACTGTTTCTGGAAAGAATCACTCAGCTGAAATCCAAAAGCAAATGGCCTCCTGCACACTGGCTTTAACTACGATTAAGATCCCAAATCGTCTTAATAAAGTGTCTAAGTTTGTTTCCTCGTTGTCATAAACATAAACAACAACTATAGAATTTAGAAGTAAGAAGTTATTAGTAACTAAGACTTTTCATAATTTCAAACAAGCAAAATCATCAGATGTTAAAAAAGCAGAAACCAGCAGCTAACCTAAGACAGTGACTGAGCATGTGCACTGGTCTTTCCCAACTTTATTCGAGACCTCCATCTTGTATTCTGAAGTGTCTCCTCTTTCTGCCGTAAGAATCTTCATGGTGGCAATATTGTCCTTCAGAGTCATCTTATATTTTCGGCCACTAATCATCTCCTTCCCATCTTTAAACCACTTCACTTTGAGTTCTGGGCTTCCAGAAAATGTGCACTCCAAAGTGGCTGAATCCCCTGCAGTCACACTAATGGACTCTGCAGGTTCCACGATTCTGGCAGGTTCTGGGATAAGACAGTTATTAAGAAAAAAGAATTTAGTCACAAGAAACTCTAATACGCTAAAATAAGTAACTCTGCATCAAAGATGTCATCTGACCTTGCACAGTCAAGGTAGCTTCACATTTTTGTTGACCCGCCTCGTTCTCAGCTTGGCATGAATACTTGCCGCCGTGGCTGATGGCCACTGTTGTTATCGATAAGCAAGCAACATTGTTCTCAAACACCATCTTGATATTTGGATCATCATCTCTCAGTATTTCAGAGTCTTTCATCCATTTAACAGTGATGGGAGCTGAGCCTTTAATGGTTCCCTGTAGTTTCACTGTATTTCCCAACACTGCTGTAGCACTTTCAACCCTCTTTGAGAAAGTTGGTGGCTCTACAAAAACACATTATGAGTTAAAAAAACTGAACTTGAAGCTCAAGATCAACCAGTCAATTACACAGTTTTATTAAACTCAGGTTTACTAACCTTTAAGTTTAGCTAGGGCCTTAGTGGTGACTTTTCCCACATCATTAAATATGACACACTGATAATCTCCAATATCAGCACTTTCAAAGGTCTTAATCTCCAGCCTTGACAAGGAATCTTGGGAGACTATTTTATACTTCTGATCACTGGTGATGGCTTTCTTATTTTTTAGCCAGCTGATTTCAAAAGGAGCTGTTCCAGTGATCTCGCACTCCAGCTGAGCTGCTGCTCCCTTCACAGCCTCTAGTGTCTGCAGGTCTTTTTTAATGGAAGGTGGCTCTGGGTGTCAGAAGGGTAAATAAAGTGTATGCAGTTAATACCAAAGGCTGTCTTTCTTGAACAGTGAATGTAAAGTAAATGCAAGATTTGACAAACCTTTAACAGCTACAAGGGTGTTGCAGCTCTCGCTGCCAGCATTATTTGACACCTCACAGGTGTAACTTCCACTGTCTGTGACCACAAGGTTTATTATCTCCAGGGTGGCAACCCCATTCTTGAAAGAAATTTTGTATTTATCTCCATCGCTAAGGTCTCTCTCATTCCAGAACCAGTGGATGCGAAGTTCAGGCGATCCTTTAATGCTGCACTGTAAGCGTGCAGCTATACCTTGTTTCCATGTAATCTTAGGTTCCATTTTCTTGACAAATGTAGGGGGCTCTGAAATGAGTTTTTAGTTCAAAGACACCAAGATTTTCAAACATGATCAAAGACAAACAGAAAAAAACTAAATACCCAAGACAGAAAAGAGCGAAAAAGAAATGCAAAAGAAGACAGCAGTGCAAAGTGTTAGCATCAGCTTGCAGTTGGCTGTGAACAGTTGTCAGCAGTAATCCCCAAGCTCATTTAAAGAGATATGTGTTTTTATTAAAACTAATGGAAAGATCATCTTTAAGATCTTACCTTGAACTGTTACCAGAGCCTCACAGGATGAGCTCCCAGCCTCATTTGTGGCTGTGCAAACATATTTCCCAGAGTCTTTCAGTTTGGACTTGGGTATCTCAACAACAGCGACCTTGTCCTCAAAGGACAGTTTACAATCCATGCTCTGGTGGACTTTTTTGCCATCCCTGGTCCAGGTGACCGTCACACCAGTGTCCTCATCCACCTGGCACTCCAGTCTCAGTGGGTCATTGACAGCAGCTGACACTGGCTCAATGGTCTTAACAAAGCTGGGCTTGTTGATAACCTTGAGCTCTGTAGTAAAGGTAGCAGTGCCGACACTGTTGGAGGCTTTGCACAGGTACACTCCCTGGTCAGTCAGTTCAAGACTTTTAATCTGAAGAGAATACTTGTTCTTTTCACATTTCATGACATAGTTCCCTCCAGAGGAGATGGCTATGTTGTCCTTGTGCCAGACAACCTCCATGGGTGAGGATCCAGTGAGTGCACACTGGAACAGAGCTTGTTTGCCCACATATAAAGTCATTGGGTCTGGTTTTGATACAAATACCGGAGGGTACATTTCTATGGAGAGCAGGTAGAACATACAAAAAAGTTGAACAAATTTTAAGAAGTGGAATGAGCAATCTCAACTTGGTGATTGATTCAGGTTTAAACATGAGAACATTTTGTCTTGCCAAATGTGACACCAGATCCAGTTTATGAACAAATCATCACTTCCACATTGCATCGTAACGATTCAGGGTAAAACACAGTGCAAATACTTATATAATTCTCTCTCTCTCAAACACAAACATAATAAAGCGATAATTTAAAAAGGATCCCACTTGGGTCTTACCAGTGACAATGAGCGAGGCAGTGCAGCTGACAGTGCCATGCTGGTTTGAAGCCTTGCAGGTGTATTCACTGCTGTCGGCTTTGAGTGGGTTCATGAGCTCCAGGGACGAACTGGTGTGGCGGCTGAGGATCCTATACTTCTCGCTCTGTTTGATCTCAATGCCAGACTTGTACCATTTGAAGGTCACATTTGGAGCATCCTCGGTTTCACATTCAAACTTGGCATGGCTGCCGACGTTGATCTCCAGAGGTGCGATTTTCTGCCTAAACACAGGTGGCACTGAGGCACACGCAGAGAAATTAAAAGATAAATTAGTAATGGAATCTATGAAACTCTTACAAAAAACTGACAGATCAGGAACAGAAATGGTGGAATGTACAAGAATGGTGGAAGGAGGTTCAGGAGTGACTGTAAAGGAAATAGCAAGAACATTAGCCCCATGGTTTCATGTGAAGTTGCCCAGAAAAAGATACATTCATTGAACATGATTCTCATGGGGCTAGGGTTCAGGCTAAAAGAAGGAAGAAACAAAGAATTTGTAAAAGATGAAGCAATGTCAAGTTGAAGCCCTGAAACATGCAGAGAGACATTGGAGATGTGGAGAGAATGAACCTAAAGGAATGAGACAAAATATGGATTTAAAAGAAAAGGAACCTGTTGCCACTGACATGCCAAAGTGACCATGGAAAGACCATGAAAGTTGCCTGAAGACCAGGATCATCACAACAATTATAGCAAGATGCTTATTGACTACATAGCCTTAAGCTAAACTTGCATGGTTGTGAAGGTTCTGGTCTTCAGGCAATTGTTGACCATACAATGATGTGGGACAAACAAGACGTGGTGAGTTAGTACCATCCAGTGCCCTGATAAGAGTGCTCATGCTGAGCTATGAAATGAATATAGACCAGAGTGACAAATGCATAATTTCATGTGAGGACAAAGGTCTTGAATGAACCCATTTATGTGAATGATTAGTCATTCAGAGATAATGGGTGAATGAATGAATGATACATTGATTTGTCCTATTTTCAAACCTCTTGGGACCACAGTGAGTCTTGAAGATGTTGTAGTCCTGCCGGCTTCATTCTCAGCCTCACACACATATTCTCCTTGATGCCTCTCCTTGACAACTTTGTTGATAACCAATGTGTATGTGTCGTGGTCTTTGGAACACTTGAACTCTTTGCCAGATTTTACCAATTGCCCATTGAAAAACCAGTTTACCTTTGTGACGTACTTAATGGTGGTGCTAAAGGTTACTTTACTATCTTCTTCGAAGGATACATCTTCGAGGGAGGTGACTATTACAGGGAATTCTCTCTGTTCTGGCCTGGATACTGTGACCTCCTCTTTGAAGATCTCCTCCCTGTGCTCCCTCTGGATGCTAACATCCATCACCTGTTCGGTGGGGACGGTGGTGGGAGGCAGGGCAGTGGTAACAATAGCCGCTCCTACGTCTCTCTCTCTGCTTTTCACCGTTACTGACCTCACCTCCTGTTTTGACACCTGGACTGACTGCTCGAAAGCCATGTGAGCCTCAGTGGAAATTGTGACCTTGGATGAGATGGTCTGCTCCATTTTTGCTGCCTTGGATTCCTGCACCACAACCTGTTGCTCAGCTGCAGCACATTCAACTGCTGTTTTAGACTCGGTCTTAAGTGCAGCAGCCTGAGATTTAAAAGCAGTGAAATCAACTGCACTCTCTGCGACACTCACTGTCTCTACCATGGATGATAGCATTTGCTTAGAGCGGGCTGATGTGACTTGTGCCCTTTGAGGTTTGTCTAGCTGCATAGTGCCTGGCTGTTCTGAAGTAAGAACATGGGCTTCCTGGTATACTATAGAGTGGAAAGCTGCCTGGAGTTCAGTCCTGAAGTCAGCTGACTGAGGATAGCTTCCCTCAAAAGCCAGTGTGATCTCCATGGGGGCACCTGCTGTTGTGATCAGGTATGTAAACATGGCCCGCTTGGGCTCTCTTTGAACATTGACTTCCTGTACTTCTACAGCCTGTAACCTTCCTACGACGTCAGCCAGTAACACTCGCTGGTCGCTGGCCACAGCAGATTGAAGAGCATCTCGGAGCTGATGGCGAATATTCAGACTGGATGGTTTGGGGACCTGAATCACAAACGTCATCTCTTTGGGAAGAGCTGTGTTGTCTTTTGATTCTGACGCCATAAGGGACAGTTTTGGTTGTCTGGTGACAACAACTTTAGTGGACTCAGACTTGGTGATCTCTTGAGAGAGCTCACCCGTCAGCACTCGTTTCTCATCCATCACTATCGACTGCCTGACTGACTGCCCCTCCTGGATCTGAACAGCAAAGTCCTGTTCTGCTGCCTCTAGGAGGACACTACTTTCAGTGGAGATCTCTTTCTCTTCGATCTGGATTGGCTCAGTGGGAACTTTTGGCTCTACAGCTGTCTCACAGGTGAATTTATCCACGGCTGTAAGACTCTCTGTGTGACCCTCCTCTAAGGCCTGACTGTCTGCCACAATGTTGACATGCATCACATTCCAGCGATCTTCCTTCTGCACCAAAGCTCGCTGCTGCTTGATGTCAGTAGAAAGTGGTGTCTCCTTTGGCAGCTGCATGGGCTGGAAGGAGAGCTGGAGGATGTTTTCAGGCCTGGGCTCGGTTCGAAGCTGAGACTGAATGCCAGTCACGGACAAATCCAGCTCTGTGTGATAATCTGCTGTGAGCTCCCTTCTCTCTTCCAAGATGGCTGCATGACTCCTTGTCTTTTCTTGTTTCTGTGCCGCCACCTGCTGGTCAGGCTTCTCAATTATAAGAATACCCTCTTTGGGTAGTGCCTCCACAGGTTGGGTTGACTGAAGATGCAGCAGAGTAGGGGCCACTTTCTGGGGCTGGATGGTTAAGGTGCTGGCCTTGGCCTCAAACTCTAATGTGTCCTCACAAACTACTGTCCTCTGCTCATCCTGACTAACAATGTGTAGCAAAGTGGGACTTTTCCTGCTTCCTGCCTGTTCTGGTGCTGGTTTCTCACAGGTGAAGCTCTTCTCAGATGGAAGGAGGTCCTGCTCTGTGATAACCTGCAGGTGCAATAACTGCTCTCCTTCTACCTTTGACTGGATGGACATGGCACTGTCCAGACTTGGCAGCTGCTGAGTGGGCTCAGCCTGCAGCATTCGTGTCTCTTCGGCAGTTAGAGCTGCCTTCATGATTTTATCCTTACAGAGATGGGCTGTCTCCTCTGTGGGCCTCTGCATGGAGAACTTAGTCTCCTTGGAAAGAGTCTGTTTGGACTCACTCACTGAGGCAAGGACAGGTTGGTGCTGTTCCTTCTCAACAGAAGATTTCACAGCAGAGTCTGCTGTTGCTAATTCAGTTGTGTGGCCCTCTGCAAGCACCCGTTTCTCTGCAGACTGGGCTGAGTATAAAATCTTAATACCTTCTTTAACCTTGTAACCCTTCTCCTCCGGAGGTTTGGGGATATCCTGAGACTGCTCTTTTAGGATGGACAGTTGTGACTCAACTTGATGCCCACTAACAAGATGTTTAGGTTCTGATGTTGGCCTGACAGTAGCAGGCTTCCTGTCAGCCAGGGGCTCTGTGCTAATAGTAGAAAGTGGGATGAGCTCTTCAGCAACAGCTGACATCACCTTGGACCTCTTTTCTCTAGCGGCCTGAAGCTCAATGACCTCAGGGCTTTGAATGCGATCACAGTGCTGCTCTGTAAGGTCCTGACTCTCCTCGACAGATGATGTAAACGCTGCCATGTGGAGCTGTTTTGCAGGAATAGCTGAAACCTGAGGTGGGTGGGTAGGAACAACAGACACCCTTTCCTCTATCTCATGAGACTGAAGAACTGCTGCCTGGTGGGTCAGCTGCTCACGATGAACAGTGGCAGCAGAGATGTCTAGTTCTCTAAGGGAGCCCACTTGCTCACTGGGAATTATTTGCCGGTCTTCAGTGCCAATGGTGTAAACCATCTGATCTGATCTAGCTCTGTCCTGGCCCGGCAGGCTGACTTGGTACAAGCGGGACTCAGTTGCCTGTTCTGTCATTGAAACCTTGTAGCCTTTCTTCTGAACCACTGTCATCTGTTCCTGTTTTCGAGAAACTGAGACAGATTCTCTGAACACAACAAGCTCAGCACTACAAGATGCCTCCCCAAACTGGTTGGATGCCTTACATGTGTACAGGCCACTATCTTCCTGTTTGGCGCTCTTAATATTGATGAAGCCAGATCCATCTGGGTTGGCCAGAACAATACAATTTCTACTAGGCTGGATCTGGAAAGCCCCCTTGAACCACTTCACATCAGGCATTGGGTCACCACTGGCTTTGTAATTAAAGGAAACCTCTCCACCTTCTGAGCACCTCACAGGTTGAATCTGAACAGTGAAAGTCGGAGGTTGACCTGTGACCTTGAACATCTTTTCAACCCATCTCTCTGCCTGGCTAACATCGGTCTTTTTCACTTCAAGATAAGTGGTGCACGTTGTCTGGCCAAACCTGTTGGCAGCAGTGCAAGAATACTCGCCCTCATACTCAGATGTGACCTTGGTGATTATTAACGTATAGTCCTCCTTCTCCTCTATCAGTTTGTATATAGAGGAGCTCTTTATCACTTTTCCATTGTGAGACCACTGAACAGTCGGCTTTGGAAAGCCGGACACTTTGACAGTAAATCTGGCTGTTTCCCCTGATGTTACAGCTGCTGGGGAGAGCTGGCTGAGGAAAACTGGCTTTTCTTTTTTCTTCTCTAAAGAGGAAGAGTAACGTTTGGACTCTGGCTTGAGTTCAAGTGTTTTTGTTTTCTGTGGTAACTGGACACCAGTGTAGTAGGTTTCCTCTTGCTCTTCCACAGTGGTGATGGTGGTGCTAACACGCTCTGTCAGGAAATATTGAGCAAGACTGATAACAATATCCACAACACAAAAGCTATCATATTAACAATGAATTCATGAAAGCAAATATTAGGGCTGTCCTTGACTACAGAAATTCTTAGTCAACTAATAGTGATAGGATTGTTTCCAATCAATTGGTTGGTTGACTAAATATGTTGACTAAAGTATTATTGTCCCTTCAAAATCTTGGGCAATCTGGTGCTTATTATTATAAAATAATATTTGTGAATATTGATTTAGACAGTTTACACTTTACAGCTGCTAGTAGCTCATTCCTAATACATATTATTGAAAAATGAAATTAATAATTAACATGTAATCTCAGTTTATAAAGACCCTACTTATCTATGAGTTGACTAAGTGATTAAGAGAGGACAACCCTAAAAAACGTGTTTTTTTGTTTTTTTTAACGATGACTCAGTTTCAGTAAGCACCCCACATTTGCTGACAATTAAGCAAATGACCCAAACAATGACCAAAAAAGTTCCCCCAAATGGATAGATGACTCTTTGACGTTTGGGGAGTTTTCCCGTATCAGAATCGAGGGTCTGTTGTACTGTCAAGAAAGCCCTTGAGAAAAATTGTGTGATTTGTGATTCTGGCTGTACAAAAAAGCTGGTCTGCTTCATTGGTAACTTTCCTCAATTACCTACTTAAATGTATTATTATTATTATTAAAGCTAAATAGCTCAAACATCATTTGAATCTCATTGCAAAGCAAACAAATAGTTTACATACCGATGACACATTGCATTTAACTCAATTAGACCTTCAACGTAACAAATAACCAAAAACTTTTTTCCTTATATTTATCTATTTATTTGTTTGTTTGTCATAACGGAGCTCAAGAATGGATCACTGTTTGGTGTTAGTCACAAATCAAATACATTTTGGCGCACTGGTATACAAAACATACTGTAAATAAATTTGACTTTTGAAGTTGTATTTTGACTGAAAATGTGATGATTGACAAACTGACCATGTGAACACTGGACACACAATATGCACCCATGTAAATTGTTTAAAAAAAGGAAAAAGCTCAGACGTTAACTTTACGTCATCAAATATTTTATTATATAAACTCTTCGACAAACCAATGTGACGTCTGTACAAATAAACCATAACTTTCTATCGCAATGCCAGATCTTTTAAAACTTGCTTCTTTTAATGGCAAATACTACTCATACACTCCTAAAATTACACATATTTACAAGACATCAACATTTATATTTTAAAATTTTTAAAAAATTTCACAGTATTATTCATTTTTAAAATGTGTTATCAATACTCTGCTATGAATTATCAGGTTGCTTTAAATCCTAAAAATATCATTCACACACAATGAAAGCTCTTCAAACACAAAAAAGTTTACGCCGACAAAATGCTAAATCACACAAGCAACAATATGAGTAAGCAATATGACAATATATTCTTTTGTTTCAAGTTTGATTTTGGATACGATGATCACTTAAAATGTAAATCTTAGAATGATTAGGGCTGAGATTTTTAATTTTATCTATAAGTGAAATAAAGTCCAATCCAAGCCCTGATAATTATACGTGAAACATGAATTTGATTGAATTATATTTAATTTTAAAGATGGATTACTTCAAAAGAAAATTCAGCTTCTCAGTGAGACCATTATTATGGCTTTGCAGCTCACAAAAAGCTTCACAAAAATGTACTACCACTTAAAATGTCAATGATATGTATTGCTGTGAATGTTTTGTGTATATGAGAAACTCGCTTCACGCGCATCCCTAATATTCCTAGCAGTAGTTGTTATTTTCTGTTGAGCTGATGTGAATAGCACAAAGTTGAAAACAGACTGGTACATTTTTCTTTGAGCTGTTCAAACTTTGAATAAAATAGATGCAGTTTGTGGTCAGTTGTAAAGACTTCATTACGGTGAATGAATTTCAAAGTAACAGCAGCTCACTTTTAAAGTGTTACCAGATAACAAAACCAAACATAAACCCAGATTTTTCTAACACAAATTTAAATAAAATATGTTTTACACAACTTAGAATAAATAAAGAAAAAAAGTGTCAGCAGACTGTCTGTGTCACTTTCTACACTATTCATCCTCTCATTTTTTTAAAAAGTTTACATTTTTCATCACTGACACACTATGACAAACATTAACACACAATGTTTTTACCCACATGACTACAGGCTGGTTGCCCAAAGATAATTTTACATTTTCTACTGTGTTCAGCCAGTCTTAGCTATGCTCTTAAACAAGTATGACACTGGTTATACAAAGATATAAACGGACTAATTTAAGCCAAAAGATAGAAACAGTTGTGGTTCAGTGTTAACAGTAAAGCACACCTTCTTCATACTGACAAAATGTGGAAATTTGTGGAAATTTTGTAAACAATGTTAAGCGAGCAATGAAAAAAGAAACCGTGTTTTGAGAGCTTATATGTGTGGAAACATTTCCTGTTCAATTTAGGCTGTTGCTTCACTCATTGTCTGTGTTTCCCAGAAAAGCAGTTTGAAGAGGTTGCTTGGTCAGCCATTTTTAAAATTTTCAAAGCTTAATCTTAGTACACCAAGAAAACAACCTGCTTAAATTAGAATTAGCGACACACAACTACAGGACTTGGACAGTTAGTTTTTCTTTGTGCAACCAGCCCCAAACCCTTCAACTTCTAAAACACCTTCAGCAGTGCAGTAGTTTCAATGCAACCGGCTGTGTTTTGGATTACGCACTTATACTCGCCAGCATCACTCTGGGTCACGTTTGTAATGAGCAGATTGAAATGGCCTGCAGTTTTCTCCTGGATTATACACCTGCTGTCTGATACACGGTCTCCATCTTTGTACCATTCGGCTGTGGGATTTGGTTTACCACTAACCAGACACTGGAGGATAACGGGTGTCCCTACCGCTGCTGTAACGTTAGTCAATGGGATGACACATTTAGGGGCCGTCTCAGTCACCTGGAATTGGAAGCTGCACATGTCAGAGGACTTCCCTTTGAATTCTATCTTGTCATCCTTCGCTGGCTCAGCAAATACATCAAAGTTAATGCTCACGTATTTGTCTCCTTGTTCGCTCATTTCGTTGTCAGTGTTGGCCACCAACCTGACTGCCCGCTGAGACTCATCTGCCTCTTGCTCAAACTCAAACTCGAGCTCAATTTCTGACACCTGCTCACCGTCGAATGATGTGTTGCCAACCATCAAGTCGAATTTCTGCGGCTGGACTTTGGCGCTTCCGAGAGACACAGCGGTCAACTCCCTGCCTCTGGTCTTCCCTGAGAAAGCTTTAGCATTTAACACCACTAAGGTGGCCCTACACAGAGTCTCCCCAACAACGTTAATAGCCCTGCAGGTATACACGCCGCTATCCTGTGTTGTGACTTTACAGATCTTCAAGAAGTGGTTGTCTCCATCAGATGAGTGCAAGAACTTTTTGTTATTGTGAGGAATCTTTTTGTCACCTTTGAACCAAGACACAATGGGAGATGGAATTCCCATGAGTGAGCACTCAAACATGACCGTGGTGCCTTCTGGGGTTTCCATGTCACAGATGGGATTGATGAACCTTGGAGGCATTTCAGTGACCTCAAAAGCTATTTTCAAGTCATCATGCTCCTGGGTGACAAAGTCCACAGTGCCTTCCTCGTAAATACTCGGTAATACATCCAAAGATATGATCATGCTCTTGTTGTCCGCTGTGTACTCGGGAATCGTGATGATCTTAACCTGTTTCTCAAATTCTTTCACCTCATTTTCATCCAATTCCACTTCGAGCAGAATCTCCTGAGGGGAAGGAGAGCGAGACGAGTCATCTTCCTCCACATCAAACTCCATCACATGCTGATGGGTGACAGCAGGTGGGGCAGGCATGAACCTCACTTCTTGTGACACAACAACAACTAAAGCAACACTTCTGGCTTCCCCGACGTAATTGACAGCCTCGCAGATATACTCTCCCTGATCGGCTTTAGTGACATTGTGAATTGTTAGTGAGATGCTATCACCATCTCTCTCCATTTTAACTCTGTCATCTGCCACTAGTTGGGTTTTGTTGCAGAACCACTTCACCTCAGGGGAAGGTAGCCCAAACACCTCGGCAAAAAATGTTAGAGAGTCATTTTCGAACACTCTTTTCTTTATGAGAGGTTTAAGGAAGGCGGGAGGGATTCCCTGCACTTTCTCCTGAAGGGTAGCCAGGGATAACGACCCTCTTCCTTTGGTCAGGAACCAGTTCTCATCCACGTTAATTCCAGGAGGTGTTGTTTCAATGCCCTCATCCGCAGGAGATGTCAGGAAATGAACTGGTGAGTAGAACATCTCACTAGAGTCTCCTGTTGAGGATCTTTTATGTTCTAAGGGGGAGAAGGGATATTCCTGAGGGGTCATAAACCCACCAGGCGTACCAGAACTGGGAGTATGGAAGGACATGGGAGACTTGGGATCATGGAAGGACTCTGCAATTGGCTGTGAGACCTCAGTAGATGAGCCTGGAGTGTAGAACCTCTCAGCTACCTCGGCTATCTCTTCACTCATAGTGCTGCCGATCTCTATAGACATCTCAGATTCAGGAGACAGTGGCCTTCCCCAATCCGTTGGAGGGTTGTAGTAGTCGTACACAGCGCCAAAAGTGACCTCCTCTTCCTCCATGGAGCCAGCTGTTGCACCTGCCTTGGCCAAACTACCTCTTTCCTGAATAGGTGCTACCTGGCTCTGAGGTCCCTCAGCAGCAGCATCCTCAGGCAGGCCAAGTTGTTTAACTCTGCTGTCCACTTTAGGCTTGACAATGAGTGGTTTTGGTTCTGGCTTCAAAGGAACATCAATCCTCTCATCTTCAGCCTTGATTTGTGTATGAACCTCAACTACATCACCAACCATTTCCTCTGCTACTTCTGTCACATCGCCCTGGGAGTCAGGCATACTTAAGAAGACACCACTGTCCAATGAGGGTTCTGGGATGGAAATCAGCTCCTCACATGGAAGTTCAGCCTCCTCCATGATAACATTACCCTCACTAATTCCTTCCAAGTCTTGTTTCATGTGTTTTTTCATTTCTGTCAACTCCTCATCAACACCTGCCCCCTCAGCATAATTTGGGAACTCCATACTGACAACTTCACCCTCACTGTCAAAAGTGGAAGACCCTTCAGCTGCACTTTGTCTCTTAGGTTTGAGAGGATCAGAAATTATTTTAGGCTTAACAGCTTCTTCAGCTGTTCTAACGGAGCGTTTTACTCCGGACACTTTTTCGCACTGGAAAGGAATGAAGCTGCTGGTTCTGTCAAATGTACGCATAGTCTCCTCCCCAACCATCTCCAATTCACCTGCCTCCATTTGCTGGGGAAAATAAGCAGGTTTCCGTGGCTTAGGCCTGACTAGCTCTGGAGACTCCTGCACTTCCTCTACAAACTGTTTCAGTGCACCACCACTTTCTGCTAAAACGGCTCCCTTTTCAACTTCACCAGATACCAAATAGATGTCTCGGCCTTCCTCAGCAGCAAGAGGTTGAGGGGAAACTGACTTTCCTGAAGCAGGAATAGCTTGGATGTAATCTGGTCCTGCTCCAGCTTTTGGCGAACCTAGATTTACTGTCATAGAGGTGGCAAGTACATCACCACCTTCTGAATGCATGGTGTCCACTGCTTGCTCCGGTTGGTCAAAAGAAACGGCCACGGCAGGTATAAACTCCTCAGGGAAAAACATTTCCTTTCTCTGCTCCTCAGCAGAGGGGAGCATTGCAACTGGAGAGTCTGATTCAAAAGCTTGTTTAATCTGAGAAACTTTTATGACAGCAGCAGAGGCTGACAGACCACAACCAGATATAGTTGGGGGCTCTCTAGAGACACCGGGTCTGGCTCTTGGGGCTTTTGCAGCCACCTCTGGTGGAGCTTGTAAGGGTTTCTTGACATCTTCAGTTAAGCTAACAGGAGACTTCCTCACTCTCCCAGATGAAGTATAACCACCATCCTCTACTGCACTACCACCGTCTGCAACTTTAAATGACACAGCAGAGATGCTTGTGACCTCTCCCAGCTTATTTCTAGCAACACATTTGTACACTCCTACATCAGTGAACATAAAACTGTTTATATACAGCCTATACACTTTATTGTCTTCTTCAACTCTGTATTTTCCAGCCGTGATTTCTAGGCAAACATTGTCATAATACCATGAGACTTCTGGAGCAGGCTCACCTGTGATTACACACTCTAACACAGCAGTGTTGCCTTCAGAACAAGTGACATTCTCCAATTCTCTGACCATGATAGGAGCTTCACCCACCACATCAAAGGAGAAAGTAAATTTGTGTTTGACAGTCTGAGAGGCCCCCTCATCACTTGGCACATCAGAAGTTTTCTCTGTAAATGCCTGAGGTTTGTCTTCAGCGCTTTCCTCTGACATCCCAGGGACAGGGGTGGCAGCAGTAATTCTGATTTCTACGGGTGAAGAGCTAAAAGATTCATCCGAGCAGCTGCGTCTTTGGATCACTGCCTGAGGCACCTGTAGTGTTTCCTTTCCTGTATCCATGTAGGTCTTAAGTTCAGCTTCTATCATGCCATCCCCCTCCTTTTCCTCATCCTTCTCTAGCGCCTCTGAAACTACCACCTCTTGTCTGGCTGCTGAAGTTTTTACCAACTTTTTGTCAGAGATCTCGAGAGTTCCACTGCAGATCGATTTGCCATATCTATTTGTTATGACACAGTCATATGTCCCCTCATGGTCTGTTGTCGGATAGTAGACAGTGAGCTGTGATTTGTTAGATTTGCTCACAATATCGTAGTCAGGGTTGTGGGCTAATGGGTGGCCATCTTTGAGCCAGGTGACTGTGGGCAGCGGGTCACCATTGAATTGGCATGTGAACTCCGACATCTCACCAACTTTTACTTTGACTGAAGATATGTCTTTCACAAATACTGGACGGGAGCCTCCGGCACTTGTATCTCCTTCTTTTACCATCTTTGACTGTTGAGATTGGAAAACTTCATCTTTCAAATTTGAATCCAGTTTTGACTTTATTGAATCTCCACTTCTTTCCTCTCTCTTTACACCTGCAACATCCTTCTGTTGTCTCCATTCGCTGCTCTCTCTGGTAGTTCCTGACTCCTCTCCAATTCCTCTCTCCTCTCTTACCTCTGACTGAAAGCGTTGGCTGCTGGATTTATCAACAGTGACAGCATAATCTTCCCTGCTCTGCCTGCTCTCTGCCTCTCTTCCCAGATCCTCCTGTGGACTGCGGCATGGGGAGCATCTCCTGACAGAGGTAAACTCTCTGGAAGGCTTATGGAGACCCTCACCCTGGGCAGATCCAAGTTCATAACTCTCCAAAGGCACACTCGTAATCTGGGTTGGAGAGTATCTTTGAACCGTTGAAGCTTCACGGCATGATCTCTCTTTTACAGGAGTAGATTTTAAATCGTAAGAACTTTCAATGGGCACACTTGCATGGTGCGGTAAGCCAGCATGTGTAGGAGAATGCCTCCTTAGAGAAGGCAACTCACAAGGAGGCGATGGATCGTACCCAGTGGCATGTTGATGAGTTGAAGGTTTTCTTGTTGGAAAGACTCCACCAACAAGAGTTGTATGTGGAGGTGGAAGTTCATGAGGTACGTCCCCACGATGGGGTTCACTATCGAATGGTGGAACATGGGACTCAAATGGCAACCCAGAGGCAGATTGTTTACCTTGATGGTCCAAAGCCCACTCAGACTCCAGTTCAGCCACTTCCTCTTGTTCGACAACATCTTCTTGCCATTTCCGGATGCGCTGAGCCATTGCTTCCTCCTCACTAACAAAGTACTCACTGTCCCTCTGCAACCTAGTCTCACGACCCTCTGTCGGCAGCTCAGGTGGCCACTGCAGGCTATCACCCTGCTGATCCTGGAAACCAGTAGGAACTGACTCGCTCAAAAGGAACTTCTCTTTGGCTGTTTTTCCTGGGGCTGGCTTCCTGCTGCGAACCACTTCAGGTTGTGGAGTTGAGTCTGAAGCAGAGGCCTCAGTAACATTTCTTCCAACCTCAGTGGTCCTCTCTGCCTGAGCCGCTGAGTAACCCTGCCAGTTGGACTCGGACTTAACATCATGTTCCATCTGAACATCTTGTTGCCATTTCATTATCCGCTGAGTCAAGGCCTCCTCTTCACTGACAAACTTCTCACTCTCATTCTTCAATTCAGAGAGGTTCTCCCTTGACAGCTGGAGCTCACGCTCTTCTCTGGTCTTCTCAAACAACATCTTCTCTGCTCGGGCTTTTGTTTTAGGTGATTCCTCAGCCTGTACTTCTGCTGCTCTAGCTTTAATTCTTGGTGATTTTTGTGCCAGCATGACTGGTGCTTCAGTTTCCAATTCTCCGGGTCTGGCTTTCGTTTTGGCTTTAAGCAAGGGAGCAGAGCTTTCCTGCTCTACCCTACCTTTAACTTTAGGTGATTTAGGTGTTGACATGGCAGCATGGTCAATTGTTTTCTCCAACACCTTCTGCTGTGTGTAAATGTGTCCCTCAGGCTCCATGTACTGTGTATCTGCCTGCATAGGCAGATCAGTTTCAGTGCCAGGTGTCTCCTCTTCTGACATGCGCATACCTTGCTGCCATTTCCTGATACGCAGGGCCAGGAGTTTTTCCTCACACTGCATCCTTTCAGCCTCCAGGCTCTTTTCATACTGAGTCCTCAAAGACTCCCCTGCACACTCCTCTTCATATGGCTCAACTGGTTGTGTTACTACGCGATTTGGTGTTTCAGCTTCACTGAGGAACCTCTCTTTGAAAGTTTCAACTTGCCTTGACCTGGGTGACTCTCTGAGTCTGGCCTCTGCCCTGGCTTTTGCTCTAGGCGACCAATGTGCTTCCACTTCTGCTGCTCTGGCTTTTAATCTGGGGGATTTTTGTGCTAGCATCAGTGGTGCCTCACTTTCCTGCTCTTCTAATCTGGCTTCCATTGTGGCAGACATTTCCACTTCTTCTCCTCTGGCTTTTACTTTTGGTGATTTGGGTGTCGACACAGTTGCAGCTTCAGGATCTGCCAACTTTGCTTTCATTCTTGGTGATTTATGGAAAGAGGAGGGCAATGCCTCAGTTTCTACAGTTACTCTTTTCTCCACCATGTCCTGCTGGGTGTAAATATTCCCGGCAGGGTCCATGTACTGTGTCTCTGCTGACATAGGCAGATCAGTGTCAGGGTGAAATGTCTCCTCTTCTGACATCCTACTCCCTTGCTGCCATTTCCTGATCCGCAGGGCTAGGAGTTTTTCCTCACACTCCATTCGATCAGCCTCCAGGCTCTTTTCATACTGAGCCTTCAAAGACTCCTCTGCACACTCCCCTTCAAATGGCTCACTTGTTTTTGTTCTTGCCGTGTCTTCTTGTGTGAGGGCTTCACTAAGGTACCTTTCCCTGATTGATGTCACTGGTTTAGGCCCGGGCGACTCCATGAGTAATACATCCCTTTGATCAGGCACAATTCTAACAGATTCCCTGCTCTCAGTGTACGTTGTTGTTTCTGGGTATGCTAATGTTTCAGAGTATGGGACCTTAACATTTGTACCCTCCACTGTTTGGTCATCAATTGCACCATGATGCTTACTTACCATCTGTTTGAATCCGACATCTGCCCGAGATTCAACAAAGCTCTCAACTGTTCTATCCACTAGTGTATCAACCAACTCACCTCTCATGATCTGAATGGCCCTGGTTCTGGACTGAGGCTCAAATGAATGCCTCACATGATGCTGAGAGGGAACGCTGCTTGAAGTTTTACCTTGAATCTCCTTATGACTCTCCCGCAAATCGAAGGGTCGATTGAAATGCTGGGCGTCAGGCAGAGAGGCAGGCTTGACCCTGAGTCTCTCCACATAATCTGCGTAGCTTGACTCACTGGCAACTGATTCTACCTCAAACTCAGAGGAGGACATGGTAGAGATAGAAAGCCTCTTCTTCTGTTTGACGGCTTTTTGAAGCGTGGTAAGTTTTGTTCTCACCTCGTTGTGAAGGCTCTCAGTGTCACTGAACCTCTCGCTGTATCTGTCACTGCACCGGTCACTAAATTTGTCACTGAACCTGGCACTGGTGCGCCTGTCACAGTAGATATCACTGAATCTGTCGTTAAAGCGCTCAGACCTGTCAAACATAGGGGGAGGGGATGGGGCGCGCTCAGAGGCAGTCTCCAAACGTTTGGACTCTTTCTCTGATGTTTTTTCTTTTGAATGAGTACCGGACCTAAAGTACACGCTACGCACCAGGGAGTCCGCAGATCGAGATCTTCCTTTATGGACTTTGGACATCTTGTCAAATGGAGACCCGACACACCTTAGGTCAACCCTAATCTTCCTCTCTTTCCTCTCCTCTGCCATGGCGTCCATGCTTTCATGGGCTTTGGCAGAGCGTTTAACAAAGCCCAGGTAGTTAGCAGACTGCTCTTCCCTCAGCGACACCAGAAGCGATGCTGTGGACTCGGCAGAACCCTCTGTGTTTAAAGCCATAACCTTATAACTGCCTGAGTCCTTCTCTTTGATACTATCGATAACCAGACTGGTAATGTGCATGTGCATCTTGCTGTCAGTACAGATCCTACGTCTACGCTCTTTAGGAATAGATTTGTTATTATAAAACCAAAGAATAGTTGGTGGAGGGAAGGCAACCAGTTTACACTTCAACTCCACTGGTTCCCCCTCCAGGACTGATTGAAACTTGAGTTTCTTGGTGAAAGACGGCTTTATGTTCTCCGTCCATGAGGTGATGGACGAAGTTCTACTGGAGCAGCGGTTGGCCGACACCAGGCCATGGTCTAGGAAGTCTTCGGTGTCTGAGAAGGCTCCTCTCAGCTGTTGAGTAGTGGTGAGTTCTGCGATGCTGTGCGGTGTTCCTTCTTTGCCTTCTTGATAAAATAGCTCTGAAAATAGAAACAGAGAACTGTCAGAACAACTCAGCCCCCAGGGGTAAAAAGAGAGAAAAGGATTTGAATGAATCATTAATGGAAATATTAAATGCATGCTGGGAGTCACAATGCCATAAGAAATAATTTCACTCACCATATTTGTTCGAATAAACGCAAGACTTGATTCTTTTTATTAGAAACCTGCAGGAGGTTTTGATCCTTCGTCTGTGGAAATTTCTTCAAAACATAAATTATTTTATTATTATTAAAAAGAAAGCATAATTCCAAGATGGGCTGCTAACATTCGCTTGTTTTGCTTTTTGATAATTGCTTTGGCTTTATGCTGGAATATTCCTTACCTGACTTGCAGACAGGAGAATAAACGCCCTTTCTAATCCTTAAACTTGGAAGGATACATGATGCACAAGTATCACTGAGAAGCAAAGCTCTCCAAAACATATTTCAGATTCCAAACTTAAACAAATGAAGCTGTAAAATTGGGTGAGAAGGCGTTTATTCGAACTAATATAGTTTACTGGTGTTATTTAGAAGGCAAACCACAGGAATGACATCCCACTATCTGCAAGCCAGGCTTAGAAATATTTTGCAGGAGGAAAGTATCAGTTCCAGATGCAGTAAACCTCCATATCTTTTAAAGGGCACTTCAAGTCCGGAAGCTTTAAAAGATACATATCCTGCGCCTTTTCTGGGAAAAGATCAGAGGAACCTTCATGCCAGCACGAAACGACTTTAGGATGCAAACCGCAAGTGTCAAAAACTGGTACAAGCAAGTTCTACCAGTGCTCGCTTGGGGGAAACCATGGATTATCATCAGAGTGAGAGCAGGTAGAGTAACACAGAAAATAGGATTTTTTTACCAAGACACATTGAGAAGACATGCAACTGTGGAAATTCAAAGATCACTTCAAGGGACAGTTCAACATAATGACATATTTAAAAACACTTAAAGCAGTCTGTGAATGCAGGCCAACTATAATCCGTAATACATGCACCCACACATCTGTTTTTATTCTCCACTTTCTCAACAGTTTCTTCTCTCAAAAACCATCTTCAATGAGCCAAAGCTTGGATCAAAGTTACCTGCTGACAGACTACTTTTGAAATGGAAAATCAATCAGGTAAAACAGAAATCTGGTTAAACTGTCCCTTTTCTGCTAAGCCTGCAATTCATATGTGACAATAATCGGGTGATTTTGATATGCGATGGATCAGCAATCTGCTGTGACCTTACCTTTGACTTCTTGCTCAATCTTGGCTTCAATCTGCTCTCTCACATGAGTCACTGTGATGGAAAGAAACAACAAGCATTTAGATTTCATCAGCACACTGTGAGCACACTGATCCACTGCAGGATGGATCCAGTGACCACCTTCAAACCTGGATCAAAGTGACAACATTCAAATTCATAAAGCGAATAGACTGGAGAAGTTTGTGCCTCACTGGTGAGAAATTAAACAATGCAAACCTTGTAAGCACAATAACATAACACAGAGGAGCAGAATGAATCAGACAAAGAAGGGTTTGAGTTTCCTGGAGGATGGACGTACAACAGAGAGGGTATACATGTGAGTTTCATGCATTTCCTGAGTTTTCCTATGCGGGAGAGGAAGAGGAAGGTGAGGACAGAGAGGATGAAGGGTGAAGAGATGTTCCTGTGGGGAAGGTGGAGCAGAAGGGAGAGGTGACAATCCCAGGGTTCAAACAAACTGGTGCATTCATGAAGGAAGTGGTTCGTCTTTGTGGAAGTGTGAGGTTAGTGAACTCCAGAGGAGGGCAGAGGGATGTCCCGATCATGTTTTGTTTAATCCAGGGTCACTTTACATTTAGAAATGACATCAGCTTGTTTGCCTCCACGTACGTCAAGTTGCTGTTCCTGAGCTGTGATGTGAATAATGGCCAGAACACTTTTTGCTGAACATTATGATGTCGCAGTGAAGTCGACCTTTGATCTTTCGGATATAAAATAAACTTGTATGTACTTGTTTACTTTTTCTAAAATATCTACAGTTATTCTGGTTATTATTGTTCTGTGTGCACAAAAATATAAGCAACCAACGATTATTGCCATTGTCAATTAATACGCCTATTAAGAAAGTGCAGCACACTTTAATTGAAATTGTGCAGATTGGTTCGGGACATCCCTTCAAGAGTTTTGCCTGGAGTCGATAAGGAGGTTTTCAAGGAGGGTGAATTAATCTTGCAGGAAGAGACAGGAGTTTGGTTTCAGAGGGAACCTGCTGCAGCCAAAGGATCCAGAAGTTACCTTCTTCTTCTTTGGTTATGGCGAGGGTGGCGGAGCATGCGGCCTCTCCGGCGCTATTGGCTGCCCTGCAGGTGTACTGGCCCGCGTGCTCAGAGAAAGCATCGACTATGATGAGCATGGCGGAGTTCGTCATCTCATCGAAGTGAAACACCACATTCTTGGTGGGCACAACTGGCTGCCGGTTGTGGAACCATCTTATCTCGGGCTTCGGCAGGCCGGACACACATGCGTGAAAGCGGGCCACCTCCCCGTGTGGCACGGTGCAGCTTGTGATTGGCTGGATAAAAACTGGCTTTTGGCCAATGGAGGGTTTCTTTACACTGGTGAGGCTGGTGGAGATATGCCACTGAGACTCAGCAGGACTGTCCACTGTTTGTTTTCGCCCTGAAAGGAAGCATGTTCATTGACTTTGTATGCTTTATTTGATTGACATTCATCCCAGTCAGCACGATTCTGGTCATTTTCAGCTTCAAACCATTCTGTGTGTGGTGGAAACCACCAGAAAACTGTTATTCTCTGGCGATGTGATTAATGACTGTAATTTTCTGCAAAACCTCTTACGGAGGAGCTTGGGGTCAGTGGTTTAAAGCATCTGACTTTAAAATGGAGACAAAACCACAGTCGAGAGGTAAAGTTAAACGTGAATGCACCTGGTGAAATCCTTCTGTCTCTATTGCTCTTTGCAAACTAAAGATGTAATTTATAACAATCACAATAATGTTTATTAAATGACTTTATCCAGAGTGTGGCAGAGTCATTTGTTTGTCATCATTTGTAACCAACCTAAACATTAACCGTAACAAAAAAGACATCAGAAAACAACAATGAACAAGAACGGGAAAGAGCCTTACTTTAACTCTTAGTAAAGTAACATGAAAACAAAAGATCACTGCTGCTGCAGCTTGAGACTTCATTGTTGATGAAGACAAAGAAGAAAGCGCTATTATTTCAACAACAGAATATCTGTGCTCATGATAAAAACCTTTTCCTTCATTTAAACCAGTAGCTCTGCTTGAATAACGTCACCAAACCTTAAAATCAGATGATGGCAGATAAAACAACTCTGGTTTGGGTTGTTAACAGGAGTGTAACAGGCTTTAAAAACAAAAGATGCGCACTGTTTGTTATCTCCAGGTAACAATTTAAATTTATAGTCATCAATAACAAAATTCGGTAACCATGGCTGCTGTTGGCTGCATTCTTGTGTTAACAAACTTACCGTCCAGTGTGAGAGTGGCGGAGCAGGACACCCTGCCAGCGTTGTTGGTGGCCACGCAGGTGTACTCGCCCTCGTCCTCGGGGTAAACCCTGGAGATCTCCAGCTGACAGCTGTCGTCAAACTGCGACATCCTGAAGAAGTCCGACTGCTTGATCTCCTTCTCCTTGTGGAACCAGCTAATCTTCACATCTGGACAGAGGACAAAGGACAAAAACGTTTGTGATGGTCGGCTGGATTTTATGATGAAGATATACTGCAGTCCTCGATGTTATGGACTGGTTACAACATAATTTTGCAATAAAATCAGTTAATTCTGATCGAATTGATGCGATCAGTTGATTCAATTGTGTAAATCAAAGTGAACCAGAACAGTAAAGTTGTGTCTGGACGGATAAACAAAGAGCTGAGACTCATTTTAACTCTCTGTAAAGCCGGTTCATCACTAATCTTTAAGTAAGACATAGTTTTCTTACCGTCTCCGCGGACTCTGCACTGGAAGCGAGCTGATTCTCCCTCGCGGGCCGAAGTGCTGGTAATGGGTGAGATGACGACGGGAGGAGCGACGGTAGCAGCAGAGTCTGGAGAAACCACTTCTGAGACTGCAACACACACACACGAACCTGTGGTAATTTGAAATTTCTCCCCTGTCCATATTTTTCTTCCATCCACAGGTAGAACACCCTCTCTTACCTTCCACGTTGAGCGAAGCAGTGCTCGTGGCGGTGCCATAGTCGTTCTTGGCCTCACAGTTGTAGACGGCAGCGTCCTCTGGGAATACTTCGATCAGCAGCAGCGAGTGCTCATTGCCATCGTGGAGGAACTTGCATTTGAAGCCCGGAGACAGAGCCTGGGAGTTTTTGTACCAGAAGACCTGAGGCTGAGGAACGCCGCTCACCTGCACTGAGAAGCGAGCGGGTTTACCAGCCTCCACTGACTGGGGCTCCATGTGGCGAAGGATCTGAGGCGGCTCCGGGACTGAAAAGAGTGAAGAAAGAGCTTCATTTAAGCCTTAAATATAATCCCTGTGGTAAATCTAATTTCATGTGATTACTTCCATCAGTCAATCTGCGTTAATAATCTTCCTGTTGGACTCACTGTTGACTCGGAGGTGCATGGTACTCCTGTTTTTGCCGGCAATGAAGGTGTACTCGCCGGCGTCGCTCCTGTAGGTCTCAGAGATTGTGAGGCGGTGCACCTTCCTGATGGTCACGTAGTTGAACCTCTCCTCCACCGAGAACTGGATCTCCACGCCGTTTCTCAACCAGCGGCCCTCCACGTCGTCCTCGTTCACCTCGAACTCGAAGGTGGCTCTGTGTTTCTCCAGAACCTGCAAGAGAGGACAGGCAGGATTTAGATTTAGAAACAGTGAATCAACTCTAAAACCTGCATATTGATGTCCGTCTCACCGTGATTTCCCGCTCGGCAGGTTCAGAGATCCTGATGTCTCGACCCTCCACGATCAGGTGGGCCTTGGAGACGCTGGATCCTGCCACCACAGAATACTCTCCAGCATCAGACATACGAACCGTCTGGATCATCAGACGGTGAACGTACTTCTCTGCTGTCACGGTGTACCTGTGAACACAACACCAGAAATGACCCTCAGTTCTTATTCAACTTGTTAAAATGCTGCTGCTCAGTTAGTCATTTGAAGATGAAGTAGTACCTCTCCTCAGACACGTCCAGCTCCTGACCGTCCTTCATCCACATCACCTGGATGTTTGGCTCAGAAACCTCACATTCAAAAATTGCCTTCTTCTTCTCTGTGATCTTTATGTCCTTGATTTTCTTGGTGAATTCAATCACACGAGCTGAATACAAAAGGAAAACAGTTGCAGTGATCATTTCAAATAATTTTCTAAATTTGAGAAATAATACATGAAAAAAACTGCTAATAAAAAGCACAAAGTATCTGACTTTCGCAGTGTGTCGAACAGGCTTCTTCACAGGTCGAATTTCAGATAACATATACATTTTGGGCCTCAATCGCTTGTCCATCAAATCTGCCTGTCTGTTATTCAAATAAACATCTTTTTTTTAGGCGTGTGTAGATGTCGTTCACAGTGAAATGTCACTTTACCTTCTACGAACAGGTTAGCGGTGGTGGCTGCAGAGCCGGTCACAAACTGGTACTCTCCTCCGTCTCCAAAGTGAACATTTCGAATGGTGAGCGAGTGCGTGAGCTGCCGGCTGCGGACTTGACATCTGTCAGACGACTTGACCTCCACGCCATTCTTCAGCCATTTGTAGGTGATGCCCTCGTGGTTGACGGTGACCTCGAAGGTGATGGTGTCTCTCTCCTGAGCGTTCAGGTCCTTCAGCATGGAGGTGATCAGGACGGCTGGAGGGAACGGAGAACAGGTGGGGATGAAAAACTAGAATACTATAAACACGTTTGGTAAAATGGAGGCGTGTTTCTTGATTGTTTTCAGAACAGAAACAAAGTTTTGTTCAAACGTTAACAGATTGTATGTTCAAGATCTTTCTTAACAATACAGAAGAAATACATTGCATTTTCAAATGTTTTACATTTTCTAACACATCTTCAGATTCTGGTTGGTTGTTCTTAATTGTGGCTAAATGAATAATTAATTGATTTATGATGGTTATTAATTAAAATGATTTGTTTTTATTACATTATACAAATAAAATTGATTTCACGGTTTGATATTATGATCATTGTACTAAAATATTATACTAAAACTTCTACTTCTACTACTACTACTACTAAAAGTAATGACTACAATAATAATATCATTTAATGTTTGTTTAATCACAATAATAATATCATTTAATGTTTAATCACATACAAATTAGAAAACACAAAACATCTCTCTAAAATTATATATAATATAATATATACAAATTAAACTTGATTTTTTTCTCAGCTTATCCTCTTTTTTATCTAATTTCTTCTCTTTAAAAGCAAATTTGGTTTCTTTTTTTTTTTTTTACCTGTATTTGTTTTCAAAGTAGAATTCACAACATTTCAAAAGACACATTTTTACAATTTGTACATAATTATAAATTTCACTTTATTTGTTTTTGGTAATCCTCTTTTAGTCAGATGTCTCATGTCGTAGAAAGTGTCAAATGTTTTTAATTTAAAGCTGTGTTTGTTTCTTCAGTGTTCATTAGAGTTAACCATGCGACACATCTATGAGACGCTTCTCTGTTTTAGTAAAATGCCATCAGAGTTTTTTTTATTATCATCACTTCAGTGTATTTGACTGGATATAACCTGGAGGTGTTCTTACGGTTAACAGTGAGTGTTGCAGACACTCGGTCATTCCCGCAGATGAAGGTGTACTCGGCAGAGTCGTTCCTGCTGGTGTTCATGATCTTCAGCTGGTGGAGTTTTCCCTGAACCACGATCCTGAACTTCTCACTCATCTCGATCTCCACGCCGTCTTTCAGCCAGGTGGACGGCACGTTGAAGTGAGAAACTTCACACTCAAACGTGGCCACCTGCGTCTCTGGGACGGCCACGCTCTTCATGGGTTTGGTGACTCGCAGAGCTGCAACAGAAAAATGCAAGAAACAGAAGAAATAAGGAGAATTAGACTAAATATTTGATATACATATACATTTTCCAGCTCTCCTATTCCAATGTGAATAATTGTTAAATTCCTATTAACTATAACTTATGTATCATTATTTATTATAGAGTACTGTACATTATTCACATACATTTACAAATTCAAGTTTCTACATGTAATTTATAAAATATGCATTACTTAAATGTATTACTTAAAATGGAAATTTTATCAATTCAATTATGTATATTCCTCTTTAAAGTTTAAATAAATGTATAATTTTAATTATGTAATAATTTTGAAAAACTACATCCATATTACATACATTACTTTTTGCTAAATGTTAGTTGAGAATTTCTTTTTGTTTTTTTTAATTAGAATCTGTTAAACTAATTAAAACATCTATATTTTTATTTAGAATAACATTAGAAAATGAGGTTTTCTGCTACTGCTTTTACTTACATTTATAAAAACCTGTGAAAATATGTTGAATTGAACATTAAAAAGAAATAACAGTTGTATTTGTTGTAACATTCTACTAAATGTTTGATTAAACAGTGAACTACAAATTTAAATTAATTCTTTTTCTGATCCTGTTTTTATTAATTTTAATTGTTTAGATTATTATTAATATCGTAAACACAACATACCCTCCACATTGAGTGTGGCGGTGCACTGCAGGTGTCCGACCACAGCGGTGTAGTCTCCTGCGTTGCTGCTGTCGACGTTCTGCAGGATCAGTTTGTGAGCTTTCCGCTCCGACAGGATCTTACACTTGTCGCTGGACTTCAGCTCCACACCTTTAAACATCCACCTGACGGGGATGTTGTCGTGTGACAGGCTCATCTCAAAGGAGGCAGTGCCGTCCAACAGCGAGGTCACGTCCTTAATCTTCTTGATGATTTTGATTGCTGCAAACAAAGAAGCAGATAAAAGCAAACACATTTTAAAATTGAAATGCAATGAAAAGGCCTTTGAATGAATTTAACCTTTACAATCAGTGATACTCACTCTCTACGTTGAGCCTGGCGTTGGCAGACAGTTTACCCAGTTTGAAAGAATAAACCGTCTCATCCATTGTGTTGCAGTTCTTGACCTTCAGTGTGTGGACCATGCCGTCGGTGGTGATCTCATGCTTGTCGCTGTTTTGCAGCTCCACGCCGTTCTTGATCCACTGGGATCCTTTCACATCGGAGTGGGTGAGCTCCAGGGAGAACACGGCCTCCTGGGTCTCCGTCACAGTCTGGTTCCTCAGAGTCTTCTTGATCTTTACGGCTGTAGATGGATAACAACATACTGATTATTTAGCCATTTTTAAACCAACGTAAATATCAAGGTGTCATGAATATTCACAGGAAATTGCCTGTAAATCTGACCAGTAACTGCCATATTGTAATCCTGCATACCATCTTTAAATACGTCTTCTTCATAACAACATGGAAACTCAGTCTGTGTGTTGTGCAGCTTACCCTCCACCCTGAGGTTAGCGGTGGTTTTGGAGTTGGCCACCTGGTAGCTGTACTCTCCGACATCCTGGGGTCTGGTGATGACGATGATGAGGCGTCTGACGGCTCCCTTCACCTCGCTCACCACGTTCTCACTGAAGTCCACAGTCTGTCCCTCCTTCAGCCACTTACCCTCAGCATTGGCGTTGGCGACTTCACACTCGAGCTCAGCTGTCTGAGACTCAGCCACCGTCACGTCCTGAAGGGGCCGTGTGATGGCTCCACCTGGTGGCAGCACAAGGAAACAGTGAGTGTTTAAATGGACTCATTTGACTCAACTCAATTTTCTCTCATGGAGTGTGGACATACCGGAGACAGTGAGCTTGGCGCTGGATGTCTTTTCACCAGCGTGGAACATGTACTGGCCCTCCTCATCCTTCATGGCATCAATGACTGTCAAAGAGTAATTCTTGCCCTTAGACTCCATCTTGTATTTGGGTCCAGATTTGAGCTGCTGGTTCCTGAATGTCCAGACGGGGTCAATACCGGGGTGGGAAACTTCAACGTTAAAGGTGACATTCTGGGACTCTGAGCACACTTTGTCCTCCATGTGCTTCACAATGTGCACCTCTGTAAAAACAACAACGTGGTTAGAACCATCACAGCAATTTGGATTTAAAAACAAGATCCTGGGAAAACAAAAATTCAAGTCTTACTTTCGATAGTCAGGCTGCAGCTGGTGTCGACCTTGCCGACCACCAGTTTGTAGTGTCCTTCGTCAGAGGCAAAGGTCCTGGCGAGGACCAGGCGCTGCTTGGCTCCCTTGGCCACCATCTGGACTCTGTCGCTGGCTGTCAGCAGTTTGTCATTGTGGTACCATTTGACTGAGCTGATGTCCTGAGCTGAGATCTTGGCCTCCAGAACAGCTTTGGTGCCTTCGATGGAGGAGATGTCCTTCAGTGGCACCACAATGCCAATAGCTGTGAGGAAACACAATAAAGTGGGTTCAGTGTGTTCTAGTGATGGTTAGAGGCGAGTATCATGTAAATCTGATACTAATACTGACTCTTACTTTGAACACTTAGTTTGCCCGAGGTGGAGATGTCTTGGGCAGGAACCACAAAAGAGTAAGAAGCAGCATCTTCTGTGCTGACATTCTCCAGCAGCAGCTTGTGAACCAGCTTGTCGATGACGATGTGGACGCGGTCCGAGGCAGAGATGGCCTGGCCGTTCTTCATCCAGGTTCCCTCAACGTTCTCCTGGGAGAACCTCACCTCCAGCTGAGCGATGTCACCCTCACACACAGTGAGGTCGGTCAAGGGCTGCATCAAGGTCACAGGGCGCACTGAAGGTAGAGAAATCACATTATTATCCGGGCGGGGTTTAAAAAACGAAAAAACAAATTCCAACTGAAATGGATCTTCTCTAGAAAGATTCATAAAATCCTCAGATCGATCTTTTAATTCACGTCTTTTCCTGTTGATGCGTGTCAGACCCTAAGTGCACTGGGATGCACCTCGTAGACTCAGAAATCTATACTGGAATGACCAGAAAGGTTGTTTAAGACTGGAAATACACTACAATACACAGGCCCACACCTGTCATTACTCTGACAGGTGTGGGCCTGTCATTACTCATCATTACCTTGATGTATTTGTGCCCATCTCTGAAGGTCACACACATTTTTAATCACCTAAATTCTTAATTATTAACATCCCTAATGGTAACTGAAATATCCTTAACTAAATCAATATTAGTAAATCAAAACGAAACAGGAACTTGTGAATCAACATCTAACTTATTCAGGAAATCAGTGGCGTTACCCAACTGTAATTATTACCAATTATTATCAGCAGAACTCAGAGTATCAATAAATTCACACGAGAACACTGCTAATAGTAAACTCACGGCTACAGTGGGCGAACCAGTGGCTTCACATCACTACTCTGTAAAGTTACTTACGTTTCATTTTCAGTGAGGCGCTGGTCCTCAGATCTCCACACACAAAGGAGTATTTCCCCTGGTCTTCTTTCCTGACATCCTTTACGGACAGGCTGTGTCTGCCACGGCGGGAGGACAGTATGTATTTACTGCTGGGAGAGAGCTCCTTATCTCCAAAGAACCAACTGCCCTCAGCATCCTCACGAGACAGCTCAACCTCAAACTCTCCAGCGTAGGTCTCTGGGACCTCAATGCTCTCCATGTGTTTGATGAGCTCCAGGGCAGCACCTGGATACAGAACGATATCAGAGACCCGTTATCTACAAATCCACCCAAAGAAAACAGTCGATGGAAAGATTCTGGGTGAAGATTACCTTCTACATAAAGCCTTGAGCTCGTCCTGATGCTCTCATCATCCACAACCACGCAAGTGTATTCAGCATCATCCTTCATTTCAATCATCAGCACAGACAGGAAGTGGACCTTTCTGTCTGAATGCATCCTGTATTTGTCCCCAGAGAAGATCTCCATATTGTTCTTGAGCCATTTGACTTTGACGAAGGGTTCGTTGGTTTCACACTCAAAGGTCACCATGGTGTCCTTCTCATTGGCACTGGTGTCCTCAAGGTGTTGGATAAAGTTAATTGCTGCCTTGGCTGCAATGAGAAAATACAAAGTGAGACTTTGAAATAAATTAGGACATAAAAAGGAGTAATTACTGGAGAGATTTTTTATAAAATGACTTTACCTTGCACAAGCAGGAAGGCGTGGCTTGAGGCCTCACCAGCCACATTCATGGCCTTGACCATGATGCTAGAGGAGTCCTCAACTGTGACGTCTCTGATCACCAGTTCACACACATGATCTTCAGGCCAATACCAGTAAATACGGTCAGACTTTTCCACTAGAATGCCGTTCTTGAACCATTGGCACTCAGGTTCTGGTCTGCCGATGACTCTGACATGGAAACGAACCTCATCCATTGGAGAGACTGTCTTGCTTGTGATGCGTTCGAGGATCTTGGGTGCTTCCATGCTGGGGGAGAGCTGGACTCTCTCCGGTTTGATTGTGGGGATTGTGAGTTTGCCCTGTTCCTCCAACCTCTTCCTCTCAGCTTCTTCTTTCTCCTTCAAATGATGAAGCAGCTCCTCCTTAGTCTTCTTCAGCAGACCTTCATATGATTCGTCCCTCTTGCGAGACTTGAATTCCACGGCAGAGATGGACTCGTAGAAACCTTCCTCTGTCCTACGCTTGAACTTGCTCTTCAGTTCATCTGTCTCCTCTGAGGTTTTCTCATGAACAATTCTCTGTGCCTTACGCAGCTTAACAACTTCCCTTTCCTCAGAGCCCTCACGAGGTCGGTCGGCCTTCACAACATCAAATCCGACTCTGCCAGTCTCATGTGCAGCCTCTGCAGGCTTTGATTCAGGGGCACGACGCAGTACTGATCTAAAGTCCTCCCTCTGTTGGATCTCCAGCTTCACAGTGTGCTCAGTTGTGCCTAGAGGGTTGTCTGCAACCACCCTGACCTCTCCTGAGTCATAGGACTTGATGTCTACAATCTCCAGGTAGTAAATACCATCATAACGAAGTCTGTATCTCTTGCTCTTGCGGATAAGTTGTCCGTTGAGGTACCAGTTAACCTTGGGTGCTGGATAACCGGTCACTCTGCAGCGGAATCGTGCAATGTCGCCTTCCAGAACTCGGGCTGGTTCGGGAACTAGGACAATGTCAGGTTTGGTCTTCTCAAACTCGTCGTCGGCGCTGACTCCTGCAGGTCCTCCCTCGTGAGCCATTCGCTCAATCTCATCCATTCTGTGTGGTGCCCTCCTGCCTTCAGGAAGCTGTGATTCCTCAATGAGGCCTTTCTCATCCTTGACAATCAGGGTGGCCGAAGTCTGGTCAACTCCAAACTTGTTCGAGGCTCTGCAGGTGATGACGCCACTGTCTCTGGCGTAAGCGGCTTCATAATCAAGACTGCAGTAGCCAAATTCATTGACCATGCGCAGCCTGTTAGCAGCTTCCAGAGGTTTGCCGTCATGCAGCCACTCCACTACCATGGTGGGGTCACCGATAGGAGTCAGTCTGCACTCAAAATGAGCCGGACCGAAGCGCTTCATTCTGATAGAGGTCAGCTTCTTCTTGAACTGTGGTTTCTGCTGCTTCTCTTTGTCGTAAAGATCACCCTCCTCCCACTGCTCCTGACCATATCGCATATGAAGGGGCTCGAGCTCAGGAGCTGCGATCTCCTTGGCCTTGTAGGTTCCTTTGGTAATGATGAGCTTCCTCTCAGCTTGAGGAGCGGTGAAGTCCACCTCCACATTGACTCTGCAGCGAGTGGTGTCTCTGCCGGCCTTATTGATGGCTGTAGCAGTGTACCAGGCGCTGTCTGAGCCAGCTGCTGAGGGAATCTGGAATTTGGCCTCTCCTCTGGTTCCATCAATCCTGAAATACATAACCATTCAGATATATTGATCAGGAAATTTGATAAATAACTCAAAATATTGGAAATTCTTTCATAGTCAAAAGTAAAGATACATACTTGATTTGTGGGTGCTTTTGTGGGGTGATAATGTCACTGTTTTTGAGCCAGACAATGTCAGGCAGGGGGTTTCCAATGGCTTTGACAGCCAACTCAACCAGAGTGCCCTGCTTTACAGTGATGTTCTTCAGCTTGTCAACAAACTGAGGACGTGCAAGGCTTTCTCTAGCTGTGGGTGGTGAAATACAACAGAACAGGCCAGCATTTAATAATAAGATCATTTTTGAAGCTGCAAGAGGTGCCTGGTGGATGCAATGATAGACAATACATTTAACAGAAGTCTGACACAAGCTTACCCTCAACAGTAAGATTCACAGAGACAGAGGTGCGTCCAGCTCTGTTCTGAGCGACAACAGTCCACTCTCCGGAGTCTTTTGGCATGGCTGGGACGATGATCAGGGACTGGATACCGTCCTCTTTAATCACTATCTTGTGGGTGTAGTCGTTGACCACTTGTTGTCCTTAAAAAAGGAGGATAAAATAGTTTAACAAGTGGCCGACACAACAGATAAAAGGTGCATCTCTAGGATTTGTCTTGTTTGTCTTACCATTGTGGAACCAGTATGTTTCCGGCATGGGTCTGCCGACAACCTTTAAGTCATATCTGGCGGTTTGCCCCTCAGAGCACTTTATTGAGGAAGGCTTCATGACAAACACGGGTTTGTAGAGTCTTTCCAGCTGAGCCTCGTCGGTCTCGTCAAGCCTGCGGGCAGGAGAGCGTCCAGGGGAACGGCTGGAAGAACGGGCAGGTGAGCGGCTCACGGAACGAGGAGATGTGGATCTGAAAGAGGAGCAAAGTCGTCAGTATCAAGGTGGTAAAGTAATTGAGGAGACCTACAGAAACCTAGAGAAACTCCATAAACAGTTAGTATTACAAATCCAGCAGTTGTAAAGCAGCAACAGCATTGTAATTGTTTTTCTGGCCACTTGGGAACTGCTTTTAGGTCTCGACCTACTCCTGTGGGAAATATCTGGCTCCATAGCTGCTAAAACGTCACTACATAACCAGCTAATGTCTGTCTGGTTATCTTTTTTTTAGCTTTCTTGCTCTCACACGAAAGTTAAGGGAACGTTAAGGGACATACAATCAAAACAATGAGCTGGACTTGTGGCCTACGTTGGAGAACTTCTGATGTTTTTGATCGAGCTAAAGTCAGTATTCCTCACGTCTGAGAACAATAAACCGTACCTGAGCCTCTGCATTGGTGGCTGTGGTGTGAATCTCTGAGGTGTCACAGCTCCGGACGGCTCGATGTAGAGCTTTCCAGAGCTTACAGCATTTCCCTTCATGTTAGATGCAAAGGCAGTATACACGCCCTCATCCTCTGGCAGCACCACGGGCAGACGAAGACTGGCTCGTCCATCCTGCAGAACCTCCATCTGGTAACGGCCACCAGCTCTAATGCGCTGGCCGTCTTTGTACCAAGAAATCTGGCAGAAGACAGAAGATAACATCACACACCAATTTAACATTTAGCTGACTTAAGTAAAGGTATCTTCTCTGATACAGAAAGACACTTCTGGACCAACTACTAAAAGCTTTTTTTTGTACCTTTGGCAGGGGCATTCCTCCCATCTTGCAGTGGAAAGTGACGCCCATTCCATCCACAATCCTGTAGTTTTTGACCGGTGTTTCGAAGACCGGCTGCACCGCGTCCTCCTCCGCTACAGTCACCATCAGCTCTCCATCCTCTGTCACCAGCTCTCTGTAGGTAATCCTCATGATACGGAGCTCAATCTCCTGGATGATCCTCTCTTCAAAGGCCGAAACAAGAAACTCCTGCAAGAAAGGTTTGTTGTGTTTAACATTAAAGAGCAGCTGGGGATTACTAACACTTCTGTATAATCTGAGTATCACAGAACTATGGCAGTACCGTTTCTGAGACAAAGCTCATGGGGGTTGTCATCCTCCTCTGTTCCATTTCATATTGACTCACAACCACAGAGGGCTCCTGAATCACTGTCGTCGTCACTTCGGTTTTATATGTCACGTCATGCTGCTTCATATAGGCTTCATATTCCTCTGTAAACACATAGCATGTATACTGTGAGCCACTGGACCAACAAAGTTTTCCTCAGAGCATTCAAATGATTTTCTAAACAAAAGTCGGATATGATCTCATAAAAATCGCTGGACAGAGAAACAAAAGGATGCTGATACCTTCCTCCAGCAGGTTGGCGGAGGCTGAGGCTTCTCCATGTGGATTCTTGATGAAGATGGCATATTCTCCAGCATCATCAGCAAAGGTCATAGAGATCTCCAGTTTGCATTCTCCAGTCTCCTTCTTGTAGGCAACTTTATATCTGATGGCAAAAACCAAAGCAATATTTGTGATCTGTACACACAGGGAAACGCTCTTGGGAAATTTGGGGACTGGAAGCAGAAAGAGGATGTTTGTACCTGTATCCAGTAGTGAGTGGAACACCACTCTTCTTCCAGATGATGTGAGGTTTAGGGTTTCCTCCAATCTGGCATTCAAAGACGACACTTCCTCCCTCCACCAGCTTCTGAGCGGTCGGTTTCTTGATGAAGAAGGGAGCAGCAGACTCTCCTGTAGTCACCTCTGCCACCATCTGTTCTTTTGTCTCGACGGAAACACTGAAAGGAACCAACAGCTTGATCAAACACTGCAGCTGTGGACACTGATTGGGGCTATTGGTAACCAATGAATGAGACCTTACTCACATTTTCTCTTGAGTGATTCCAATTTCAGTTACAGCTGTGGTTTCCTCTCTGCTCTCAATTTCTTCTGATACTGTAAGAGAGTAAGTTGAATGAGTGCTGTACAAAACTAAAACAACCTACCAATCATTCAGACAGGCATTAGTTTCTAATCATATGACTAATGTATAACTCATACACATTTTCATCAAAACAACTAAATATATCAACATTAAGTGCCACAATTAACCCTAAAAGATGGGTAAATGAATTGTTTATTTTATCTGTTTTTTCTTGATTCACATCTTTATTTCGGTTAATAAGACTCAAACAGCCTTTGTTCATCGACCTATGACTGTTACCTTTGACAAGCAGGTAGCAGGAGGTGCTGACGGTTCCAGCCTCGCTGGTTGCGGTGCAGCTGAAGCGGCCGCTGTCCTCAGCGAATGCCTCGCGGATCACCATCCGGGCAAATCCGCTCTTGTAGGTGATCTGGAAGTCGATGGAGCTCTCGATCTGGTAGTCCTCTCTGAACCACATGATGACGGGAGTGGGGTGGCCACTGATCTGACACTCCAGAGTCACTGACTCACCCTCCGTCACCGTCACGTTCTTCAGGCCCTAAACGCGAAATAAAAAGTGACACCTTCAGACAAAGTTTTCAGTTTTGAGTGTAACTCTTCACTGTAAAGTAACTGCTTTGAAACTGGATCCAATGGATACGTGTATATGTTTTAACCTCTTACTAGTTTTGAAGGGATGAAGTTTGGGCTGCAGCTAAGAATGATATTTTCTTGATAAACTGATTCATCGTTTGGTCTTTCAAGTATCATAAAATAGTGAAACATCACAATTTTCACGATAAACATTTCCAATAGCTCAATGTGGCGCCTTCAAATTTCTTGTTTAGTCCGACCAATGCACAGTTACTCAGTTTACAATAACAGGAGACAAAGAGAAGCTGTAAATATGCACCATTGACTAAATAAATGGTTATGGTGAGCGTAAAACAAGACGATGTCACTTACACCACATCTCATGTCTGATTCATGGCACAAATCAAACAGGTTTAAAAAATGATTCATCTCTTACTTTTAGTTACAGTACCTTTGTTTCCTAGGTCTCTATTAACAAACACAAAGGTGGACATGAGAAGTACTCACAGCAATAAGAGTTGGAGGAACAACCGGCTCTTGAGCTCTTGTGGGTACAGCAGCCGCCTCCTGAGGAAAAATAACGAGTTAAACCTCATCAAAGACAGAAAACGACAAGGTGTTTTCTCAGCTGTTTCTGTGAGGATGGAGGGGCGGAAGCCGGTTATAACAGATAAAACCCTGCAGAGAAGACAGAGGGATGAAGGCCAACAGGTGAAGACAGGAAGAAGAAGAAGAGGAGGAAGAGGATTCTTCATGAGGCGGATGAATGGTAGCGTGTGATTGGCTGAAGAGGGGGAGCGCAGGTGAGAGTCCACACAGGGTTAAAATGGGGGAAGTGAAGGGAAGACTACAGCGAAGGGTTCGGACCAACCTGAGGTTCCCAGTCCTCAAACTCCTCCTCACTCACTGCGTAAGCTCCGCCCGCCTGTAACTCAAACTGACTCTGATATCTGACGTCTTTGAACGGCGGGGGGAGGGGCTCGGGCGTCACTCGCACCTCCACCGCTCTGCGGGACGGACTTGGAGACTTGACGGGCTTGATGATCTTTCGGGCAGTGTGGGAGGAACCTAACTCTTTGTGCAGAGTAGCGATAGCAGAGCCAGCGATGGACACCTGACCGAGCCAATGAGAACAGCGTTAACCATCAGAAACAAACGTCCACGTTCATCTGAGGATTAGTGACCGGAAACAACGGGGAGAGGAATTCTTAGTGAAAGAAGCAATTAATTTTCCCATCACTGCGATGCTGTTGCTTATAGTTTAGGTTGGGTGATACGGTGAGCAGAAATTCAAAGTGAATCACACCACATAACAAACGAGTGGAGTGTGTGTTAAGATGTGCGTGTGTTAAAGATGAAATGGAGGATTTTGGGTGATGACGACGGGCCTGCAGCTCCTCTTCTTACCTCGTGGCTAGGTTCATGTTTAGGGACAGAAACTTTAGAAACTGTGAAATGTGGAACTGGGGACGGGGCGACACCAGTGTCCACGTGGGTGGAGAGTTCTGTTGTTCTTTGAATCTAGAGTAACCAACAGAGTTTATTGAGCGGTTAGGAAAACTGAGACTCTATTGCCAGATATCATATCGATTATGAATTCAGTAAACTCCTCCGACCTGTGAGACCTGGACTGTGCGCTGCTCTGAGCTCACAGTGACAGCAGCTGGCGGTTCAGCAGGAGGTGTTTTTGTCACAACAATATGCTTTGCAGCCATTTCTCTGCCTTGCTGCTTTATCTCCACCTCTAAAGCCTCCTCCTCTTCAGCTACACCGCCCTCCCCATGCACAGGCAGGCGGACACGAGCGAGGTCAACGGCGGCCAACACCGTTGACCTCGCCTCAGCTTTTTTCCCTCCCTCAGCCTGGAGACACAAGAAGTAGCACTTAGATCTAAGGACATCCATATCAGGAGTTCTGAAGGAAGAAACTCGACCAAAGGTTGGAAAAATACTTCTTTATATGTAGAAGAATAGAAGAACATTCAAACAGAAACAATCATCATCACTGATCTCTGAATCCATGCATCATGCAGTTTACTCTCGTTAGTGTGAAGCAAAGAAAAGATGGACTTCATCATAAAAAAAAAGATACAATGGAAGAAAAAAGGTGAAGCGGAGGAGATGTTCAGTGACGGCAGGTCCAACAGTCGCTCCACTAAAAGTAAAGAAATCAAACATCCAAATCTCCAAACTTGTCATATTTACACACAGGGAGGTTTGCTGAGTTTTATGAATCTAGCTTCTGGTGTTAAGTGTTGCACGGCCTGAAGTGATTGTTTTAGTAGCATTTTAAGAGTTTGATCATATTTTGATGATTATTGGCACAACATCATAAATCAAAATTATTTTGGCCATGAAAATCATGACATGAAATTTTCACATCGTCCCATGTGACGTCAAAGTCCAAACATAGAAACTTCGACACTTCAGGAAAGAAGAAAAACTTTTTGAAAAATCTGGACTTTTACTCAGTCGTACTTTACATTTCTGATGTTGGCATGTGGAAAGTGTATCATGTGCCAAACTGAAAATGTGAATTAAAACAGGTCCAAGTGTGATCGTATTCCTTATCAGCTCTTTCAAAATGTGGTGTCCCACAAGGCCCTTTACTTGGCCCATTTAATTAAGTTTAAATATGCTACAACTTGACAATATTTCCTTATTTCTACCATTGTTATGCCGATGACACCTAATTGTTTGCTTCATTTAATCCTGTCTGTAAATCTTGGCTTCCTTCACTGCTGCCTTGCTGCATGTTATAAAGCCTTGAAAAACCCAATTCTGTTAATTGTCATAACTTATTACCTCAAATGTAATATGTTGTTTTCTATGTATTTTGTGGCAAAATGTAAGCTAGGATAAGAGTTTAAAAGCTTGCCATCAGGGGCAGGTTGGCGCTGTTACAGTGAAAACGGTTCATCCTCTGGGGAGCAGGAATGTGCTCAGTCTAAGCAACATTAGGGAAGGGACTGAAGTGGGAAAAAAGAGTAAACAAAGATGAAAAAGTGAAAAAAGATGAATGAAGGGACAGTCTGAAGAGCAGGTGGGATGATGGAAGCAGACAGTTGGGGGTCTACCTGCTCTCTGGACTCAGGTGGCCCCCGGCTACGAGCCTGATCCACAGCCGCCATCACTGTAGCCACAGCCACGCTCTTATCGTCCTGGGAAACATGCTCTACCTGACGCATTCACAGCACATCAACACATCAGCACATGTTCAATCTGCATCCAACACATAGGCAGAGCTGGACCAAGGCACTGTGTCACTTCATAACATTCAGTTAGTTCAATTATAGCTTATTGTACGTGTGTACTGTTGACTTCAGTGTGCATTCACTGAAAGGTGCTGCTGTTGTATTTAGATTTCTCTTCAGTCTGTTGCCACATTCATGGTCACACTCCAGACTCGTCCACCCTGACTGTGGTTTTCTTACTTCCTTGAATGAGTCTGAATGATTTGCTGGTTAAAAAAACTTTGCATGCAGCTTCACACCATCTTTTCCATCCTCACCTCTCTGGTGGCGGTGACCTGCTGCTCCCAGTGCTTCTCCATATGTAGCTGGGTGGCGCTACTTACACTGGTCATGCTGCTCATAGTGCTGTAGCTGGCTTCAGTCACATAGTCTCCCTGCTTCCAGGGGGGCAGGACCTCTGCAGAGCCAGACACCTGCAAGAGGAGGGCAGCATGATGTTGGTGGTTACAATAATCTGACAGACCTGGAGCAGAAGTTCTTCATGAGATCTGAGGTCTATGGTGAGTGTGGCTTCTTAAACAGCTAGACTTCGTGTTCTCACCAGTTTCCTGGTCAGTGAAGGAGACTTGACTGGTCTGATGGGAGAGATAGACACTCTGGTGGTGGGAGAAACAGGTCTGCAGACAACAACGATGTCGATTACAATACGGTCACATCCATTTTTCATTTCTAAAATCAACACTTCTGTCACTTCTGTATCATCTGTATAATCTACCAGTGGCAGTGGGCATACCTGACAGGTTGGGGCGTCGGCCCTTTCACGTGTCTGACAGGTGAAGGCGACTGCTGGCGTCCTCCCGACACTTTGGAAACGAAGGACGGAGGGGACTTGGAGGTCGGCTTCGGGGGAACCCGTGGAGGGGTTTTGTGAGCCATATGCTGAGTCATCATTCCTCCTTCTACGCGCATCTCCATCATGGTGGCGGCTTGGAAACTGGCCTCCACCTTCTGGAGAGGAAAAATAAAATAAAATGACTTCACAAAATTCACCACCACAAGAACTCCACTCTGTATTTAACATTTGTTTTTACAATGCATGCAGAAAGTTCTCAGCCCCAAATATTAGAATGTGTAACATAAAACAGATCCAACAGGGGGAGGACAACGAAAAACATTTCTGTATTTTGATGTTGAATCAAGTTCACTGAGTAATCTGTAACCTTGTGGGAACGGTTCATCTTACATGAGTTTCAGATTTTGAGGGTTCTAGTTTTAACTTAACGTTGACAGATAACTCAGTAAAACCGCTTCTAGGACAGACCAGCTTGTTTTCAGTAAGTCTCACCCTCTGAACTCTGGTCTGGGAAGTCTCCATCTGTGATGTGGACACAATAGTCTTGGTTTTCTTCATAGGTACAGCTTCCTCACCTGCAGCAAAAATACACTTAGATTTATACACAGACACAAAAACAGCTACTAAATCTAGATTACTCATGTTTTCTGGTGCTGTTAAAGTTTTTTCTTATGACAACACATTTCTCATTTTACATTTCTTGATTATGTCAATATACAGAAGTTCTAATTAACATGATTCCAGAAGATTCAGTGACTGAGGTCCTCACCCTGAACCAGCAGTTCAGCGGTGGAGGTGGCCCGTCCGCTGCTGTTTGTTGCGGTCGCTGAATATGTCCCAGAATCCTCTGGGAAAGCCTCGGCGATCAGCAGACTGTACAGGTCTCCCTCCTGGAGGATCCTGAAGTCGGCTGAGCTCTGGATCTCAGCTCCTTCTCTGTAGAACTTCACCACAGGTGTTGGGATTCCTGTGACTTTGACGTCCAGCCTCACCTGGCTGCCCTGTCTCACTGTGGAGCTCTGCAGTCTCTGAAGGAAGTTTGGAGGCGCCGTCTCCGCTGCAGGGACGAAGAATATGTCTCGTTAGCCTGATTTTAACGATGACATGTTAACTTAGAAGAAGTCACACAGGCTTCAGGATTTTTTTATTTTTTTTTCAAGAGAGACCAGAGACCAGTTAATCAATCAACAAAACTGACAAGAGTAAAAAACAAAAAAACACTTTGATTCCTACATATCACACTGACAGACGGACAGCCTTTGATTCTATGAGTTAGATTTTATTTTCTGAATCTTGAATGACGAAAATTATGGGAAAATTATATAGTTGCAGCAGGAAAATCTCTGAGGAAATTTCAACAAAATAAAATTTCACACGAAGATGAGGATGAGGATGAGGATGAGGATGAGGCTTGAGTTGGAAAGATAGCAGCCAGAGTTAGAATCCAAGATTCAAATGTTCTTTTCATAGGATAGCGCAGGAATGACCTGCTCTACTCTGCCTCTGTGAAGTAAGCATTGCCTCCGTTGGCTGGGTTGGTTAGGCTCAGGCATGGGGAAAGATGGTTGGTTAGGGTAAGCCAATCCTTCACCATTGTAGAAAACAAAAATCCACGTCCAGGACAGAAAAATAGACCCAGCATGATGTTAAAATGAACACAGTAACAGATAAAGATCAATTTGACCCCTGAACTCTCTTTCACATGTTCAAGCTGATTTATTATCAACTAGTTGACATGTGCAGTTTTGTAACTGCGGACTCAGACATGAGATCTTTACTGGTTAAAGTTCAAGGTGTCCACTCAATAAACTTGAGATTCCTCTTAAGGAAAGCTATGCTGCAACAGCTGCATCTATATCTGTTTTATCACTGGATTAAGTAACAGGCCGCGCCCCTCAGCTGAGAGCAGGATAAATTTAGACTCCAACTGTGGCGCAGAAAGACAATCACTGATCTCAGAGACTGTTTAACTTATGTCAGGACAGCGTAGATGAAGATGGATTTTATATTTAAAAATGTGTTCATGTTATGATACTTTTGTCTCTTTGTAGCTGTTTGATACTTTCTAAAAAGAAGATACATTAGCCGACCCTTGAACCCTCAGGCCACTGGATTAGTACCTGGTAGACCCGTGCAGTGAGAGGTCTCACCTGTAACAAGGAGTTCAGCGGTGCTCGTGGCTTGTCCAGCACCATTGGTAGCTCTGACGGAAAATCTTCCGCTGTGTGCGGCGGTCACAGCGGGGATCCTCAGAACAGCGCGGCCGTCGCTGAACGAGATCTGAATGCCGGGCAAAGCGGCGGCGGAAAGAACCTGGCCATCACGGAACCAGCTCACCTCAGGAACTGGAGAACCTAGAGAGGAGAAAAGAACCGCACCGGTCAGAGAACCCACAGATCTTTAAATTCTGATGAGATATTCCAGCATCTGTCCAGAAATTCTCCTGCTTGCAATCATCCCGGGTCAAAGTCTGTCTCAGAATCAAATCCAGAACACATTTAGTCTAGCTTAGCACAAAGACTGGAGGCAGTGGGAAACTGCTAGCCTAGCTTCAGCGAAAAACAAACTACATTTAGCCTTTTCAAGGCGCAAACAACCCCTCAGTGATGTCCCAGTGAGCCTGTGAAGCATGATAGTCTCTGTTTAAAAAAAAGCCATGCTATCATTGACATTAGTGTAATTTACGCTAACATTAGCTTTCAGGAAATCCTAATTATGTTATCACCTATCCTTAAACGAGCTAACAGCAATTAGAGAAATGAAGCTAGCTAACCAGCTAGTCAGCAGTTCGTCTTGTAGTCAACACACGTCTCTTTTTCTTTTTTTTACATTTCTGTCTCTACATTTGCTTAATTAACAACATACATCATGTAAATCAGTGAGCTGAAATTGTTGGAAGGTGGATTTCTTTCTAGTTAGCTTGCTAGATACCTCTTTGATAGCTAGGTGAGCAGTTTCCCCCTGCTTGATATGCACCAGTTAGCTACCAAATGCTACCACTTCATCTAACCTGTAAGCTGACTGTTGCTACATTTAGCACTGATTATGCTGTTGTGCGGCTGCACACACCGGCAGTTTCCCCCTAAGTCCATTCTTTAGGCCAAGCTAAGATAAAACATGCCTTGAATGTCTTCACTGGTTGCACAGACATGAAATTGATATCACTCTTTTCATTTGATTCTGAGGAGGACAGACCAGGTAAGAGAAAAACATTTCTCTAAACATTTAATAACAATGACTTTGACACATTTAACTAGCCCTTTAATCCTAGCATCAGCATCAATCACACCAGCAAACTTTTGGTAATAATAACATGACATTTAAAAGCTAACAGGGTAAGAATTAAACAGTGTTATTATTGTATAAACATAATAGTGCATTAAAAGCAGGTTATGTAATTAAATTTGACATTTGAACTGTGTGTGAGTCAGAAAGCTTCCTTACCACTAACTTGAGCCTCGAACGTCGCGGCACTACCCTCAAGTGCCACGACGCTCTGCAGCGGCTGTGTGAATGTTGGCGCCTGTGTTGACATGTTGGTTGGCACCCTGCAGACGAGACGGAGACGATAAAATAAATGGTCAGAACAAAACACAAAAACCTGAGCACAAGAGCAGCAAAGACCTTTCTGAGCCAATTCAACTCGGAAGCAAAAATATACGTAGAGAAAAATGACTGTGCTGTCGTCAAATTACTGCAGCAATAAAATCAACTTCTCTAATTCCAGTGCTTTTCTTCAATGCAGTATATTTAAAGGATAACAGAGATAGGAAATCTATATGCTATATTCTATTACTTATATCATTTCATAGTAACAAAAGATTCTTTAGGACCGTCTTTTGCAGTAACCAGCAACAAACAGTGACGATCCACACCAAGACTAAACACTGTTGACTGGAAACAGGAGCATGCTGGGAACGACCTTTATCATGGAGGAAGCGATGGTTGTCAGCAGACACAACAGAAAACTTTACTTTCCCGACTTTTCCAATGTTTTTAATGCCGATTACAGGTCTATGAATTCAAACTGACAACTCCACAACACGTTTTATTTCTCAAGCTGCACCAAAGGAAACCACAAAATTTTTTGGACCACACTGCCAGTTTTTCACATTTCAAGTCCAGAAAACAATTCTGTTCTGACTAAAATCATCATATCACTACTGGTGAACCGCAATGTGTCTTTGGATCTGGAGCCAGTTTCATTTTCTTTACTTTATGGGTTGGGTATCCATTACAAAAAACGTTTTCATAGCAACAGAAATGTGTCTGTACCGGGTTCATCAAGAACAGAAAAATTGGCACCAAATGTCTGATCAGCTTCTCATCCTGTTGCCTTATCTCTGATCGGACAGGTCCAGATCTAAAAGAGTCCTCCACAGGTTTAACATCACACTCCTCTAACACGGATCAATGGACACATCAAACATGAGGATCAAACTCACTGCAGCAGAGCCAGAGTCAAAACCTGGTGCCTCCATTACCCACAATGCAACTCAACCACCAACAGCTGGCGTCATTTATCAGACTTCACACAGCTCCCTCTGGAGACACAGAAGGATTTACAGCCTTGTGTAGGCACCTACACACACACACACACACACACACACACACACACACACACACTGATGTTGAACACTGTGGAGTCACTTTTACACAGACCTGCTGACAACTTCAAACAGTTTGTTGCTGCTTGTGTTTCAACATTTAATAACTTCTTTTGTTAGATTTAAAAAAGAAAAGCTGTTTGTAATTCTCTAAGCGAGATGTTGGAAACTCAGGTATCACAGCAACACTAGTATCAAACATTTTCAACCAACAGCTGATCTTTCTCAGGTTCGATTGGCAACATTTTAATATATTAATAAAAATTCAACATGTCGGACTTTGTGAGAGATTGAATGAACGTGTCCAGGAATTATATCCACTGATGTCCAAACTGTAACCAGGAAGGACACACGAATTCAACATCTGCTATTAAAATATATTATAACACAACTGACTAAGAGCAACAAATCATATTCAAAATAATAACTGAAAGAACTGACCGATCAGTCTGACAACAAGACGATTCTCTCCTCTTTAAAGAGCTTGACAAGAAATATGAACATTTCCTGAGCCTCAATCAAGTAGTTTTATTTTCTTTAGTGTCACAAAAGCTTCACCACCACAGAACAGAAAGTTTAAAAGATGTGTTGTAAACTATGCTGGATAACTCGTCTAGACTCTGAGCCATGGAGAGTGTATTTTCTTGACTTGATTAGTCACAAACACAAACTGATTAGTCAGTTTGTGTTTGTGTCTAGCTCACACAGTCTTGTGTTGTATAATGTCATGTCAATAATAAATAATTTGGTACCGATGTGTTCACAGAAGAGAAACAAAAGCCGTCCTGTACTGAAAGCTGGCAATGATCCAAAGTCTTTAGAGTCTTATTTAGGTCACAATCTGCATTTTAGTCTATAATTTGTTTTGACTATATTTCAGAGCTTCTTTTGTTAAATTACAAAAAAGAGTTTTGTAGAAACTTAACAAGGAATTGATTAATTTTCTGTCAGTACCAAGTATTTTCTTGACATCATGGTCCAGCTGATTTGATCTCATCACTGATGCTGTGCACTGGTGTTGTGTATCTATTTTAAAAAATCTATGACAATTTTAAGAACAAACTTTTTAAAAGTCTAAAACGTGTAAAAACCATAAAACTGAAGGAGCTGCGATGTCCTGCTGTGTCTCATGTCGTCTCAGCTGACCTGCTGACAGCGAGACTCTGGGTGTGATGAAGCTGCAGCAGCTCAGGTCGTCGGTTTGATCCCTTCAGGTTTATTTTTAGGAGTCTGTCCCTGGACCTGGTCCAGGCTCCACGGGGTCTGGCTGATGAACCACCAGAGGATCCACCGCAGATTAAAACACCTGTTTAACCCCGCACTGGGAACTGGTTTTACATTTCAACTCCAGTTCAGTTTCAGGTCGTCTTCACGGAGCGCTCAGTTTAGTTCAAGTTTGTTTAGATTTTAAGAATATGTATGTTTAGTTGTTTGTTTGTTTGTTTTTCTACCAGTTTTAGTTCGAGTTTTTGTTTGCACTTTTTTTCAAATAATGAATATTACACAAACAAAACACAGACAATATAATTATTTTACTTCTGCACTTCAAAACCAGGCCTGAAAACGGAAAAAACGGGATTTTTTATGTGTTTGCATTTTGATTTGTTTGACAGGTGACAGTAGACACAGAAACAGTGTCAAACCAGGCTGAAATCTTAAACAAAAGTTGTAAAAGTCCGGCTGTGCCTGCATCAACAGGGATTGTGTTGCAGTTTCTCTGCTGATCATTTTCTTGATTGATTGATAATAAAATACAGACTTTGAGTGAATGGAACTAGTACATTTTAAACATTGTGCAGATGTTTAATAATTAACAATTTATTTAAATATTTGAAATCAGAATCTAAAATACGAGGAAAGGGCGGTCTGAACGAATGTTCACAAACCCTGCGATCCTTCGCAGTTTTGAATCAAATCCATCGTCACTTAATGGTTCAACTGGAGCCACTGATGGCTACCAGAGGAGCGGCGCTTCAGAGTGATGTCAGAGGCTAAACTTTACTGGCTCTGATTGGCCCTTGATGAACCTGTTTTGGCCCGGATGGCCCTGCTCTGACCTACTTGGATTCTTTTAACTGGACTGGGTTAGCTTTAATTCATCCAAGTTGGCCTTGAATGCCGTTTGGCTCCATTTGTCTCTGGTTGGCCCTGATGGTCCCGGTTTATATGGGTGGCCCTAGTAAGACTTAATTGGCCCCAGCTGTTCCCTGGTTGGCTTTGACCGGAGCCTTTCAGCAGAGACAGTTTATTCCAATGGACCATTAACTATGAACCGACAAACACCACATGTCTTTCTCTCTGTATTCACACAGTTAAACTGCCTGCTCAGAACTTCCTGGAGCTATCTGAGGTCTCCGTGAATCACTCGACCATCTGAACTCTGTTTGGCTGTGGTTTCCTGTTTGGATCTGACTGGCTGTGACTGGCTAACAGTGAAAGCTGCTGTTGTCTGACACCACAAAACTGCAAATTGTCAGCACACTCATTTTATCATATGGCCAAACCATCATGAACATCTTGGTCTCTGCTCTACTTCCTCAGTGTGGCCTCCAAAATTGAGTATTTTAACTGAAAATCACTGCAACATTTTAAAAATAACATTTAAAAATGATCAGAATTGTAATTGTATGACTTTGTTTTGTTGCACACTCTTGTGTTGTATAATGATAAACTGAATGTAAAATCTTGAATCCTGAATCTTAATGTACACAATAAAATCCATCTCTAGTTCCTATAGTTTTAATTATCTACCCACTAATAATAGTGTAATTAATCAATTTCAAAGAGAATGTAAAGGGGATTATTTATAAAAAAAATAAAAACAAAAAACACAATATATGTATTGTATGTAGGCAGTTTAAATGGATTATGTGAAAAGTTTAGGGGCTTTTAATGTGAAAAGTCAAGGCTTCACACTTAATTCAATTAAAGTTGGTTAAGCTTTTTAATAAAGTTTTGAAAATGAGGTTGTTGCAAGACTTTTTCAGCTTCAACCATTAAAATCCCTTTTCATTAATGTTGATTTGGATGGAGCTGTTCGGTGTTTTCAACTTTCAACTGAGGATTTATTAAACAGATTTTAACCACAAAGACAAACTTTCATCTTTTCAATATTTAAATAGATTATTTTTCCTGTTTTTACGTTATGTATCATTACCTTGTTTCAGTTCATTCATTTTGATTTCTCTCTATAACTTTAGGACCAATAAAACGAATAAAGCAGAGAAATGCTCAGATTGATGTTGGTTAGTTGTCACCGTGTGCGGAGACATAATCAGGTTCCTGCAGCAGTTTAAATCTGTTTCTGTGAGTCTGTGAACTCGACTTAGATCAGATCTGGTTTCAGCTAAACTTAATCTGATGACTCGACTGCATGTTAATGAAGTGAGTGTAACGCTGCCAGCTGGAGCCCGACACTCAACAGTCGTCTCTACTTATTAAAAGATTCATCAGCCAACGTGTTTCTAACAAGTTATGGAAAGTTTTTATTAAAGTACTTTATACTTCTCTTCATTTCATTTCTGTACTGCATTTATCCGACAGCCGGAGCTGCTTAGCAGGTTTGTTGATCTAAATCACATCATTAACTTCTTAAATATGATGAATTATTGTTGATTTACTTTGCTATCAGTATAAAAAGTAGCTAAAATTCTTAATAGTCTTAATAATCAAACATCCAGTAAAAGAGACAGTTCTGCATTGGGATACTTTTACTTTTCATACCTTAATTGTTTATTATTTTATTTTATGATTTGCGTTCTACCTAATTATAACACAAGACTGAAGCTCATAATGGAGGACTTCTACACTGTGATATAAAACTTTTACTTCAGCAAAAGATCTGGATTTTTCTGAGTTTTTTATGAGAAACACATTTCTTTTCATTCTTATTCAGCTGTTTTGTCCTGACAGTTTTTATTCCAGTTTCATCGACTATTTTCCTGTCAGATTATATTGGGAACAATACATAACATTTAATGTAACGATCTGCTATTTGTGCTGTGTGATTTTTGTTTCGTATTTCATTTAGATACAGAATGAAAAATGCACTTTTTGTCTCTTCCTTCATGTTCTACTCTACATCCTCGTCCCTTTCTTTACACATTTGATTTCTGAACAAGTCAATAAAAATGTTTTAAAAGACAGAAAAGAAATTTAATGTTTTAACAAAAACCCATTACACACCTTTTAATAGAAAAAACTAATGTTTGTGATCCCAAAAACATGCAACATTCACATTAACTGCCTGTTAAATGTCGAGGATTTGACTCTTCAGTTGCAGCGTTAAACCTCATGTAATCAGTCGCTCACAGAAAAAATTCACTTTCAATCAAAGCATCAGCTCAAACTAGCAGATCAGGTCATCGTATGTTCATGGTCATTATTCAGTATTCCTCACACAATGACCATTTATTCCTGGAGACGAATCAGCCTCTCAGACAGATTTTTTATATTCAGTCTGCTCTCTCAGCGCATTAAGATCAAATAAAAGCTGCAGGATAACCCCCGCGACACGTCACGTTTTCATTTTTAAACTTCTCAAACATGCTGAAGATCAGCCCCTCTTTTCTGTCCTTTTTAAAATAAAAACTAAAAATAATGTGCCCTGAGGACAGACCAGCAGCTGTTCACTCTCCTCCAAAATAAAAGCTTCTCTGATGTGTCCCTGCTGTCAGTCAAACACTTCCTCCCCACACAGCTCTGTGTAATGTAACGAGGGGGGTTTATCTAACACAGGACACCAACCACTAAAAATAACAGCACCCCCCGCAATACCCCCACCACCACACCTCTGTTTGATTGACAGCCACCATGTGGCACATAGCTGGAGGAGCAACTGATAGCCCTGCTGCTGATTCCCTTAAAAAGCCATCAGCCACCCAGCTGAGAGTCCAGTCTGATGCTATCAGGGCTATTCTGGGACGTCCCATTATAACCTTCAACATGAAAAAGCAGCAAAAAGCCTTCAATGTGTCAGTGTCACTTCCTGAAAAGTGACTAGAAAATGAATGGAGTCTGGTCTAGAAGACAAACGTATGGGTGTTAAAGTGTGAATCCAGCAGCCGTCAGTCAGCTGCTGCTCGTCAATCACAACACTCTGGAAAACTTTAAAGACACTTACTTGTGTGCACAAGGATGCCTGGGATGCCCAGAGGGCTGTCTTCAGGAAATCAAAAATCTCTTTATCCAGAAAATTTCGTTCGAAAATCCAAAAGGAGAACGAGCTGAGCCTCGAAGGAACCCCACAGAAAAAAACAAAACTACAGGCCGTCAGCGCCGTGTAGTTTTGTTTTTCAACCTGACAGCAGTCCCTCCAGCCGAGGCGTCCAGGCCGGGAACGCTGACTCTGCTCAGAGGAGCCAGCAGTACGGCGGGGGGCTTTATATCTCTGTGACATCACATAGGCCGGGGGGTGCCATTGGTCAGCCTCGTACCATCCTGCAAGGAATCATGGGAGGACAGGGAGCCATTTTATGCAACTCGTCACACCTGTCAGTCGTTTTACACAACAAAGAGACAGACTGAGAGAGAGTCTGGGAATAAAACGTCTAAACTGATCTGCGACTCACAGTTATTTTTATTATGGATTAAAATGTTAATTATTTTCTTGATCATCTCACTCATTTGTTGAATAAACTGTCAGAAAAAACAACAAAAGAAGAGAAAGAGACACTTTCAAAGTTTTTTTGACGATGATGGAATTTTAATCTGTGACATTTTTAACCTCCATCATGGTCCTTTAATTTAATCAAGCCTAATCCAATACCAAATAAAACATGTTTAAATCTGATAGATACTGATTTTTAAATGTTTTTATTAAGTTGTACTCACTCATAGATACCATAGATATTTCTTTCCATCAAGCTCCATGCTTCATTCCCGAGACATTAACCAACATGTGAGAAAAAACACCCTAATAAGGATGGGCTTATTCTTTCAGGCTCACCTTCCAGATTTCCACAGAGAAAACACATACAATTATTTTCATATTGGATAATTTGCTGATTTTTTCCTTAATTAATTGGTCAATAATAAACACTTCATAAAATGTCATAAAACAGAGAGAATGCAGGTAAAATTTTCCACAACATTTCCGAAAACCCAAAGATACTACCCAATAATACCCAGTAATACCCAAAGAAGCTTTGAACTGTGATTTTTGGCCGTTTGAACGTCAATAAAGGAGGTTATGTTTTCACACGTGTACATTTGTTGGTTGGTTGGTTGTTTTGTCAGCAGGATTATACAAAAACTACTGCTGTGGCCGAAAAAATCACAGATTTAACTTCTGATGTTAGCATGTATGAGTTTTAGTTACCGTACACAAAATTCAAATGTGGTGGAAATGTACGTATTTTATAGGTTTCAGCAATGGGCGAGGCAAAATGGCTTGCTAATTACTAAAGCTTCTCATGTTTGGATCAGTGAACCCAGAGTTAACTGATATCATGACAGCAGGTATCAGAATCACTGATGTTCACCTCACTGAGGACAGGTTACCTCTGACATCACACTGACTCACCTGCTAATGTTTCCCAGCCTGCATGTGGTGCCTGGGGCTGGTTCTCTGTCCTCTGTGCTTGTGTCATAAATCCACATCAGCCAATCAGATCACTGCTCTCAGTTTACAGAGCTGTCCCTGCCAATCAAAGGGACCCATCAGCAGCAACACAGACATGAAAACAAACAGTACTGTGATTCTTTATGTTTGGGTCATCTAACAGCTCATTATGTGTACACATACTGCTGATACTCTAACTGTGAAGCTGAGAATACAACTAATACCTCAACAACATGGAACTGTTAAAACTATTTTTTGTAAATGTACGTCAATGTCAGACTGAAATAATGATTTTTTTTTATTCAGTGAAAAAACTAAGTACATTTACTGAAGCACTGTACTTAAGTACAATTTTGAGGTACTCGTTTTTCCATGTTCTGCTACTTTTTACTTCCAATGCAATATATTTTTAAGGCAAATATTGAAAAAGAGCAACAACAACAACAAACAAAGACACTTTAGATTTGTTTTTGTAGGAGGAAAAAAAATCTGGAAAGAAATTTCAGATTTGTCAATTCGTATTTTCTTTTTTTATACATTTTCTTTTCATATGTGACACTGGTACTGAGTGGATTTTTCCCCAAAATTTTTCCTAAAAATTCTGATTGTTTAAATCTAAAATGCAGATTTTTTTCCACTAAATATTCAGATTTTTTTCCCTAAAAATTAGGATTTTTTTTTTTTTCAGGTGGAAGAAACATGGCAAAAAATTATGATTTTTAACATTTTTTATAGATTTTTTCTTTTCATGTGTGAAACTGGTACTGAGTGGGGGAAGAAGGCTAATAGGAGGAAAAAAATCTTCTAGAAGTAAAATTATTCAGGTTTATTCCCCCTAAAAATATTTAGAATTTTTTTCCCTCTAAAAAATGCTGATTTTTTTCCCCCCTAAAAATATTCAGATATTTTTTTTCCCCCCTAAAAATGCCGATTTTTTTAAAATCTAAAAAATGCAGATTTTTTTCCCCCTAAAAATATTCAGATTTTTTTTCCCCCTAAAAATGCAGATTTCTCCCCCCTAAAAAATGCAGATTTCCTCCCCCCTAAAAATGCAGATTTTTCCCCCCTAAAAAATGCAGATTTTTTTAAAATCTAAAATATTCAGATTTTTTCCCCCTAAAATTATTCAGAATTTCCTCCCCTAAAAATGCCGATTTTTTTCCCCGCTAAAAATATTCAGATAATTTTTCCCCCTAGAAATGCAGATTTTTCTTTTGATCTAAAATATTCCGATTTTTCCCCCCTAAAAATATTCAGATTTTTTTTCCCCCTAAAAATGCAGATTTTTCCCCCCTAAAAAAATGCAGATTTTCCCCCCCTAAAAAATGCGGATTTTTTTCCCCCCTAAAAACATTTAGATTTTTTTCCTCCCTAAAAATGCAGATTTTTTCCCCCTAAAAATATTCAGAATTTCCCCCCCTAAAAATGCAGATTTTTTTCCCCGCTAAAAATATTCAGATAATTTTCCCCCCTAAAAATATTCAGATTTTTTTTCCCCCTAAAAATGCAGAATTTCCCCCCCTAAAAATGCAGGTTTTTCCCCCCTAAAAACGCAATTTTTTCCCCCTAAAAAAATTGCAGATTTTTTCCCCTAAAAATGCAGATTTTTTTAAAATCTAAAATATTCAGATTTTTTCCCCCCTAAAAATGCAGTTTTTTTTTTAATCTAAAATATTCAGATTTTTTCCCCCCTAAAAATGCAGTTTTTTAAAAAAATCTAAAATATTCAGGTTTTTTTCCCCCTAAAAATATTCAGAATTTCCCCCCCTAAAAATGCAGATTTTCCCCCCCAAAGAAAATATTCAGATTTTTTTTCCCCCCTAAAAATGCCGATTTTTTCTTAAATCTAAAATATTCATATTTTTCCCCCTAAAAATGCAGATTTTTTCCCCCTAAAAGTATACAGATTTTTCCCCCCTAAAAATGCAGATTTTTTCCCCCTAAAAATATTCAGAATTTCCCCCCCTAAAAATGCAGATTTTTTTCCCCGCTAAAAATATTCAGATAATTTTTCCCCCTAAAAATATTCAGATTCTTTTCCCCCTAAAAATGCAGATTTTTTCTTAAATCTAAAATATTCAGATTTTTTTCCCCCCTAAAAATGCAGATTTTTCCCCCCTAAAAAATGCAGATTTTTTTAAAATCTAAAATATTCAGATTTTTTCCCCCTAAAATTATTCAGAATTTCCCCCCCTAAAAATGCCGATTTTTTTTCCCCGCTAAAAATATTCAGATAATTTTTCCCCCTAGAAATGCAGATTTTTCTTTTGATCTAAAATATTCCGATTTTTCCCCCCTAAAAATATTCAGATTTTTTTTCCCCCTAAAAATGCAGATTTTTCCCCCCTAAAAAAATGCAGATTTTCCCCCCCTAAAAAATGCGGATTTTTTTCCCCCCTAAAAACATTTAGATTTTTTTCCTCCCTAAAAATGCAGATTTTCCCCCCCAAAAAAAATATTCAGATTTTTTTCCCCCCCTAAAAATGCAGATTTTTTCTTAAATCTAAAATATTCATATTTTTCCCCCTAAAAATGCAGATTTTTCCCCCCTAAAAGTATACAGATTTTTCCCCCCTAAAAATGCAGATTTTTTCCCCCTAAAAATATTCAGAATTTCCCCCCCTAAAAATGCCGATTTTTTTCCCCGCTAAAAATATTCAGATAATTTTTCCCCCTAAAAATATTCAGATTCTTTTCCCCCTAAAAATGCCGATTTTTTCTTAAATCTAAAATATTCAGATATTTTTCCCCCCTAAAAACGCATTGTTTCTCCCCTAAAAAAAAATTGCAGATTTTTTCCCCTAAAAATGCCGATTTTTTTAAAATCTAAAATATTCAGGTTTTTTCCCCCTAAAAATATTCAGAATTTCCCCCCCTAAAAATGCAGATTTCCCCCCCCCAAAAAAATATTCAGATTTTTTTCCCCCCTAAAAATGCCGATTTTTTCTTAAATCTAAAATATTCAGATTTTTCCCCCCTAAAAAATTCAGATTTTTCCCCCCTAAAAATGCTGATTTTTTAAAATCTAAAATATTCATATTTTCCCCCTAAAAATGCAGATTTTTTCCCCCTAAAAGTATACAGATTTTTTCCCCCTAAAAAAAAAATGCAGATTTTTTCCCCCCTAAAAACGCAGATTTCCCCCCCCTGAAAATATTCAGATTTCCCCCCCCCTAAAAATGCAGATTTTTTTAAAATCTAAAATATTCAGATTTTTCCCCCCTAAAAATATTCAGATTTTCCCACCCTAAAAATGCAGATTTTTTTTTAAGCTAAAATATTCAGATTTCCCCCTAAAAATATTCAGAATTTCCCCCCCTAAAAATGCAGATTTTTTTAAAATCTAAAATATTCAGATTTTTCCCCGCTAAAAATATTCAGAATTTCCCCCCCTAAAAATGCAGATTTTTTTCCCCGCTAAAAATATTCAGATAATTTTTCCCCCTAAAAATATTCAGATTCTTTTCCCCCTAAAAATGCCGATTTTTTCTTAAATCTAAAATATTCAGATATTTTTCCCCCCTAAAAACGCATTGTTTCTCCCCTAAAAAAAAATTGCAGATTTTTTCCCCTAAAAATGCCGATTTTTTTAAAATCTAAAATATTCAGGTTTTTTCCCCCTAAAAATATTCAGAATTTCCCCCCCTAAAAATGCAGATTTTTTTAAAATCTAAAATATTCAGATTTTTCCCCGCTAAAAATATTCAGAATTTCCCCCCCTAAAAATGCAGATTTTTTTCCCCGCTAAAAATATTCAGATAATTTTTCCCCCTAAAAATATTCAGATTCTTTTCCCCCTAAAAATGCCGATTTTTTCTTAAATCTAAAATATTCAGATATTTTTCCCCCCTAAAAACGCATTGTTTCTCCCCTAAAAAAAAATTGCAGATTTTTTCCCCTAAAAATGCCGATTTTTTTAAAATCTAAAATATTCAGGTTTTTTCCCCCTAAAAATATTCAGAATTTCCCCCCCTAAAAATGCAGATTTCCCCCCCCCAAAAAAATATTCAGATTTTTTTTCCCCCCTAAAAATGCCGATTTTTTCTTAAATCTAAAATATTCAGATTTTTCCCCCCTAAAAAATTCAGATTTTTCCCCCCTAAAAATGCTGATTTTTTTAAAATCTAAAATATTCAGATTTTTCCCCCCTAAAAATATTCAGATTTTCCCACCCTAAAAATGCAGATTTTTTTTTAAGCTAAAATATTCAGATTTCCCCCTAAAAATATTCAGAATTTCCCCCCCTAAAAATGCAGATTTTTCCCCCCTAAAAATATTCAGATTTTTCCCCCCCTAAAAATGCAGATTTTTTCTTAAATCTAAAATATTCAGATTTTTCCCCCCTAAAAATATTCAGATTTTTTCCCCCCTAAAAATGCCGATTTTTTCTAAAATCTAAAATATTCAGATTTTTCCCCCCTAAAAATGCAGATTTTTTTAAAATCTCAAATATTCAGATTTTTTCCCCCCTAAAAATGCAGTTTTTTTTAAAATCTAAAATATTCAGATTTTTCCCCCCTAAAAATATTCAAATTTTTTTTCCCCCTAAAAATGCAGAATTTCCCCCCCTAAAAATGCTGATTTTTCCCCCCTAAAAATATTCAGATATTTTTCCCCCCTAAAAACGCAATTTTTTCCCCCTAAAAAAATTGCAGATTTTTTCCCCTAAAAATGCAGATTTTTTTAAAATCTAAAATATTCAGATTTTTTCCCCCCTAAAAATGCAGTTTTTTTTTTTATCTAAAATATTCAGATTTTTTCCGCCCTAAAAATGCAGTTTTTAAAAAAAATCTAAAATATTCAGGTTTTTTTCCCCCTAAAAATATTCAGAATTTCCCCCCCTAAAAATGCAGATTTTCCCCCCCAAAAAAAATATTCAGATTTTTTTCCCCCCCTAAAAATGCCGATTTTTTCTTAAATCTAAAATATTCATATTTTTCCCCCTAAAAATGCAGATTTTTTCCCCCTAAAAATATTCAGAATTTCCCCCCCTAAAAATGCCGATTTTTTTCCCCGCTAAAAATATTCAGATAATTTTTCCCCCTAAAAATATTCAGATTCTTTTCCCCCTAAAAATGGAGATTTTTTAAAATCTAAAATATTCATATTTTTCCCCCTAAAAATATACAGATTTTTTCCCCCTAAAAAAAAAATGCAGATTTTTTCCCCCCTAAAAACGCAGATTTCCCCCCCCTAAAAATATTCAGATTTTTTTCCCCCCCTAAAAATGCAGATTTTTTTAAAATCTAAAATATTCAGATTTTTTCCCCCCTAAAAATGCCGATATTTTCTTAAATCTAAAATATTCAGATTTTTCCCCCCTAAAAATATTCAGATTTTCCCACCCTAAAAATGCAGATTTTTTTAAAATCTAAAATATTCATATTTTCCCCCCTAAAAATGCTGATTTTTTTCCCCCTATAAATATTCAGATTTTTTCCCCCTAAAAAAAAATGCAGATTTTTTTTTCCCCCTAAAAACAGTTAGGAGGATTTCCCCCCCCTAAAAATATCCAGATTTTCCCACCCTAAAAATGCAGATTTTTTTTATGTAAAAAAAAAAATAAGAAAAAAAAAGATGATTTTTTTTAAAATCTAAAATATTCAGATTTTTCCCCCCTAAAAATATTCAGAATCCCCCACCCCCCCCCAAAAAAAATTTCAGATTTTTTCCCCTTAAAAAATTTGATTGTTTTTATATATTTCCTTTTCATGTGTGAAAGTACCAGTTACTGATATGGTGAAAAAGTCCAATAGGAAGAAACACATCTACTAGAAGTAAAATTATTCGGATTGTTTTCCCAAAAAATTTCAGAATCTTATTCTTCCAGGTGGAAGAAACCTGGCAAAAAGTTATGATTTTGAATTTTTGTTATAGATTTCCTTTTCAGGTGTGAAACTGGTACTGAGTGGGGGACGAAGTGTAATAGGATGAAAAACATTTTCTAGAAGTAAAATTATTCAGATTTTTCCCCCTAAAAATTCAAAAAAAAATTCTCCAAAAAATTCAGATTTTTTTCCACTTAAAGTTGATATTTTCTCCCCTAAAAATTCTGATTTTTTTCCCGTAAAAATTCTGATTTTTTTCCCAGGTGGAAGAAACCTGGCAAAAAAATATGATTTTTAAATTTTTTATAGATTTTCTTTTTATGTATGAAACTGGTACTGAGTCGGGGAAGAAGTGTACTAGGTTGAAAAACATTTTCTAGAAGTAAAATTATTCTGATTTTTACCCCTAAAAATTCAATTTTTTTCTCCAAATAATTCAGATTTTTTCCACTAAAATTTCAGATTTTTTTTCCCTAAAAATTCAGATATTATTTTTTCTAGCCGGAAGAAACCTGGCAAAAAAATTACAGATTTTTCTTTTTCTTCATAGATTTCCTGTTCATGTGTGAAACTGGTGCTGAGTGGGGAAACAATCCAATAGGAGGAAAATCATTCTCTAGAAGTAAAATTATTCAGATTTTTTTGTAGGAGGAAAAAACATCTTGGAAAAAGATAATTTGTTTTATTAAAAGTCAGACTTGTTTTTCTTCTACCCTGAATAGCACAATGTGTAGAGGCGCTGCATCCAAGATTTGAGGTTGTGGGATTGGTCCTTGAGTTTCTCCGGTTCAATGATCTGGATTGAATTTTGAAGGCTGATGTCCAGAAGAAAGAGTGAAAAGCTCTGAGACCAAGTTTGTCAGTCTGATCAGACAGCTCAGGCTGATAGACGACTGCTCTTCACTTCTGGCGTTGACAGTTTGATTCTTATGAGACTCAACTTTTTTTTTTTTTAAAAGTCCAATACCCAAAGTGAGAGTGAAAAGCGCCCAGAGACGATCTCCCAATGTGAAGAGGACTTGGTGGCATGGTGGGTATGTTCTTGGCTCGTAGTAACCAGAGGAACTTGTGCAGGTTCAAATCCTGCTGCCTGCCAGTACCCATAGCTTTTTTTAGAAAAATCTGATTTATCTTTTCTACGAGGAAAAAACATTCTTTTCCTAAAAATTCAAATGTCTTTTTTGGGGAGGAAAAAAATCTTTCAAAAAAAAAATTCTGATTTCCTTTTACATATTGAAAAATTCTGGACACCATTTTCACCTCATAGACAACTGCTTCTTATCTATGAGAAACCAAGTCGGCTGGACTTGAACTGTAGCAAGCTCCTCTGGTTACTACGAGCCGAGAACAAACCCACCATGCCACCAAGTCCTCATTACACTTGGAGGTCTTCTCTTAGAGCTTTTCACTCTTTCTTCTGGACATCAGCCTTCAAAATTAAATCTAGATCAGTAAACCAGAGCAACCCCTCGCACCAGCAGTCAGCTGGACTCAAACCGGCGTGACCTCCTCTGGTTACTACCAGCCAAGAACATACCCACCATGCCACCAAGTCCCTCTTCACACTGGGAGCTCTTCTCTGGGCGCTTTTCACTTTCCCTTTGGGTGTTGGACTTTAAAATTCATTGAGTCTCGTAAGAATAGAACCATCAACTTCAGAAGTTCAGAACAGCTGTCTATCAGCCTGAGCTGTCTGATCAGACGGATTAGCTTTTGTCTCTCAGAGCTTTTCACTCTCTCTTTTGGACTTCAGCCTTCAAAATTCAACCCAGATCAGTTTCCTGAAACTGAGCAACTCAAGGATCAAACCCACAACCTCATATCTTGGAGGCAGTGTCTCTACACACTGAGCTACTCAGTTGGAGACATCAGCTGGTTGCTTCTTGGAGGTTTTGACTCTCGAAAAAAAATCTGATATTTTTTTTCTAGGTGGAAGAAACCTGGTAAAAATTATGATTTTGAATTTTTTTTTTATATATTTCCTTTTCATGTGTGAACTGGTACTGAGTGGGGGAAGAAGTCTAATAGGAGGAAACACTTCTTCTAGAAGTAAGATTATTCAGATTTTGTTCCCTGAAAATTCAGATGTATTTCTCCTAATAGTTCAGATTTTTTCCCTCAAAATTCAGATTTTCCCAAAATTTATTATATTTTAGATTTTTTTAAAAATCTGCATTTGTAGGGGGAAAAAAATCTGCATTTTTAGGGGGGAAAAAAAACCTGAATATTTGTAGGGGGAAAAAATCTGCATTTTTTTTTTAGATAAAAAAAAAATCTTCATTTTTAGGGGGAATAAATCTTCAATTTTAGGGGGGAAAAAAATCAGCATTTTTTTAAGGGGGGGGAAAAAATCATTCATCATCATTTTTTTTTTTTAGATTAAAAAATCTGCATTTTAGGGGGGGGGGGGGGGGGGGGGGGGGGGGGGAATCTGCGTTTTCTGGGGGGGGGGGGATCTGAATATTTTTAGGGGAAAAGAAATCTGCATTTTTTTATTTTTTTTTTAGATTAAAAAATCTGCGTTTTCAGGGAGAAAAAAAAAAATCTGAATTTTTTTAGGGGAAAAAAACCTGAATATTTTTAGGGGGGGAAAAATCTGCATTTTTAGGGGAAGAAAAAATTCTGAATATTTTTACGGCATTTTTTTAGAGTAAAAGAAATCTGCATTATTTTATTTTTTTAGGGGAAAAAAAATCTGCATTTTTAGGGGGGGGGAAAAATCTGAATTTTTTAGGGGGAAAAAAACTGCATTTTTTTAGATTAAAAGAAATCTGCATTTTTATTTTTTTTTTTAGGGGAAAAATCTGCATTTTTTAGATAAAAAAAAAAATATATATCTGCATTTTTTTTAAGATAAAAAAAAAAATCTGCATTTTTAGGGGGAAAAAAACCTGAATATTTTTAGAGGGGAAAAAAATCTGCATTTTTAGGGCAGAAGAAAAAATTCTGAATATTTTTACGGCATTTTTTTAGAGTAAAAGAAATCTGCATTATTTTATTTTTTTAGGGGAAAAAAAAATCTGCATTTTTAGGGGGGGGGGAAAAATCTGAATTTTTTAGGGGAAAAAAACTGCATTTTTTTAGATTAAAGAAATCTGCATTTTATTTTTTTTTAGGGGAAAAAATCTGCATTTTTTTAAGATTAAAAAATCTGCATTTTTAGGGGGGGGGGGGGAAATCTGAATATTTTTAGGGGGGAAAAAACAGCGTTTTTTTTTTTTAGATTAAAAAATCTGCATTTTTAGGGGGAAAAAAAAATCTGCGTTTTTAGGGGGGGGGGGGAAAATCTGAATTTTTTAGGGGGAAAAAACCTGAATATTTTTAGGGGGGGGGGGGGGGAATCTGCATTTTTAGGGCAAGAAAAAAATTCTTAATATTTTTAGGGCAAGAAAAAATTCTGAATATTTTTAGGGCAAGAAAAAATTCTGAATATTTTTAGGGGGGAAAAAATATGCATTTTTTTAAGATTAAAAAATCTGCATTTTTAGGGGGGGGGGGAATCTGAATATTTTTAGGGGGGAAAAAAATCAGCATATTTTTTTTTTAGATTAAAAAATCTGCATTTTTAGGGAGAAAAAAAATCTGAATTTTTTAGGGGGAAAAAAACCTGGATATTTTTAGGGGGAAAAAAAATCTGCATTTTTTTAGATTAAAAGAAATCTGCATTATTTTATTTTTTTAGGGGAAAAAATCTGCATTTTTTAAGATTAAAAAATCTGCATTTTTAGGGGGGGGGGGGGGAAATCTGAATTTTTTAGGGGGAAAAAAAACCTGAATATTTTAAGGGGGAAAAAAAATCTGCATTTTTTTAGATAAAAAAAAAATATATATCTGCATTTTTTTTTAGATAAAAAAAAACAACTGCATTTTTAGGGGGAAAAAAACCTGAATATTTTTAGGAGGGGAAAAAATCTGCATTTTTAGGGCAAGAAAAAATTCTGAATATTTTTACGGCATTTTTTTAGAGTAAAAGAAATCTGCATTATTTTATTTTTTTAGGGAAAAAAATCTGCATTTTTAGGGGGGGGGAAAAAATCTGAATTTTTTAGGGGGAAAAAAACTGCATTTTTTTAAGATTAAAAAATCTGCATTTTTAGGGGGGGGGGGGAAATCTGAATATTTTTAGGTTTTTTTTTTAGATTAAAAATCTGCATTTTTAGGGGGGAAAAAAAATCTGCGTTTTTTTGGGGGGGGGGGGAAAAATCTGAATTTTTTAGGGGGAAAAAAACCTGAATATTTTTAGGGGGGGGGGGGGGAATCTGCATTTTTAGGGCAAAAAAAAAATCTGAATATTTTTACGGGGAAAAATCTGAATATTTTTAGGGGGGGAAAAAAAATCTGCATTTTTTTTAGATTAAAAAATCTGCATTTTTAGGGGGGGGGGGAAAATCTGAATTTTTAGGGGGGAAAAAACCTGAATATTTTTAGGAGGGGAAAAAAAATCTGCATTTTTTAAGATAAAAAAAAAATCTGCATTTTTTAGGGGGAAAAAATCTGAATATTTTAGATTTAAAAAATCTGCATTTTTAGGGGGAAAAAACCTGAATATATTTATTTCTGAAATTTTTGTCAAGGTGGAAGAAACCTGGCAAAAATTATTATTTTTCTTTTTTTATATATATATATTGCCTTTTCATGTATGAAACTGGTGCTGAGTGGGGAAACAATCCAATAGGAGGAAAAAAATTTCAGATTTTTCCCCCAAAACTTGAGAATCGTATTTTTCCAGGTGGAAGAATCCCGGCAAAAAAATATGATTTAGAATTTTTTTTATAGATTTCCTTTTTATGTATGAAACTGGTACTGAGTGGGGGAAGAAGTCTATTAGGAGGCAAAACATCTTATAGAAGTGAAATTATTCAGATTCTTTTCCCTAAAAATTCAGATTTTTTCCACTTAAAGTTAATATCCCCCCCCCCCCCCAAATTTCAGAATCTTAATTTTTTAGGTGGAGAAAACCTTGCAAAAAAATTTGACTTTTTAATTTTTTCATAGATTTCCTTTTCATGTGTGAAACTGGCACTGAGTGTTTTTTGTAGGAGGAAAAAACAGCTCGGAAAAGATAATTTGATTCATTAAAAGTCAGACTTGTTGTTCTTCTAACCTGAATAGCTCAATGTGTAGAGGCGCTCCCTCCAAGATTTGAGGTTGAGACTTGAGTTCCTCTGGTTCAATGATCTGGATTGAATTTTGAAGGCTGATGTCCAGAAGAAAGAGTGAAAAGCTCTGAGACCAAGTTTGTCAGTCTGATCAGACAGCTCAGGCTGATAGACGACTGCTCTGAACTTCTGGGGTTGACAGTTTGATTCTTATGAGACTCAACTTTCTTTTTAAAGTCCAATACCCAAAGTAAGAGTGAAAAGCGCCCCGACGATCTCCCAGTGTGAAGAGGACTTGGTGGCATGGTGGGTATGTTCTTGGCTGGTAGTAACCAGAGGAACGTGCACTGGTTCAAATCCTGCTGCCTGACAGTACCTGTGGCTGTTTTCAAAAAATTCAGATTTATCTTTTCTACGAGGAAAAAAAAATATTTTTTTCCTAAAAATTCCAATTTCTTTTTTGGGGAGGAAAAAAAGCTTTCAAAAAAAAAATTCTGATACCCTTTTACATATTGAAAAATTCAGGACACCATCTTTATCTCATAGACAACTGCTTCTATCTATGAGAAACCACAGGAGGGGACAAAGCCCGACAACTGAGGATCCTTGTACAGGCAGTCGGCTGGACTTGAACTGTAGCAAGCTCCTCTGGTTACTACCAGCCGAGAACAAACCCACCGTGCCACCAAGTCCTGATTACACCTGGAGGTCTTCTCTCAGAGCTTTTCACTCTTTCTTCTGGACATCAGCCTTCAAAATTAAATCTAGATCAGTGAATCGGAGCGACTCCTCGTACCAGAAGTCTAAAAAACATCTTCTAGACGTTAAATTATTCAGATTTTTCCCCCAAAATTCCAGATTTTTTTTCCTAGGTGGAAGAAACCTGGCAAAAAATCATGATTTTTAATTTTTTTTTTTATAGATTTCCTCTTCATGTGTGAAACTGGTGCTGAGTAATTTTTTTTAATTCATGTTGACAGCAGGTGAAAATAAAATGTCATATTTTTTTATTTCTGTGTGAAACTGACTGAAGAGAAAATTTCAGTGAAACTTTTTTCCATGTGTGAAACCATCTTTCACACAATTTTGCTTTTGCGGTTGAAGCTAACATTCCATTACAATGTGACTTTAACTACCAGCTGATGAAATTAAAGATGGCGCATCGTTTACAGTTAATTTAATGATGTTTTAATGATGCTTCTTATCCTATTCATGAAAACTGTTTTCACCAAGTTTTACTTTAATTGACATAAACGGACATTGTTTATGCGAACATTCATAATTATATTTCAATTTAACCACACAAATAAATGTAATGTTTAATGTTTAGAGTTAATGTAACGGTGTGAAAGTGAAGTCTGACTTCTTACCTTCCTGACCGTGTAAAGCTTTAATCATTTACTTTGGCTTTGTCCTGCTGGAGCTGTTAAAGGAGGATAAATCACCTGCAGTGACGCAGGTTGTTCCTGAGTCTGCCAGCGGCCATCACTGCTGTCAGAACATCCGGGTACCCTGACCCACTTCCGTCCTTCAAAATAAGATAACATTCACGGCGACTCAAAATGATGCAGTAAAGGCTCAATTCACCAAATTAATTCAGCATTACTCAAAGACATTTTATTTCAGCCATTGATCCATAACATAACTTTCTAACAAACTCTTAGATTTTGGGCTATTTTGCATCTGTAACATGTTTTCTTTCAGACTACTGTAGAGGAAATGTTTATTTTAGTTCAGATGTCTGTTCTGGACATGTATGAAATTATTGCATATTTCATTTAGATAGCCTCATTTGCACATTTACACAAAAAATGTAATTAATCAATGAGAAGTTTCATAGTGAAATCTATCAGTTAAAATTTTACCCTATTCACATATTTTTGTCTAAAAATGTAAGGAATCTTACAATGCATATTATTAAAGGCTATTTTCTAAAAATGAGTTTTTTCTCAGACTCTGAGTCAGAAATCTCCACTTCAGCAGCTCTCACATACACCGAACCTTACAGATGTCATCCTCTCTACATCCTGAGGGTTTTTACAGAGGGGCTCATATATTAGATTTATACATCCAGATTTATAGAGAATATTATTTCTCAAAACATGGAGAAAGTTGTTTTTTTTTTTCTCTTTTTAAATGACTGTTACAGTATTTTGCGATGTTTGGAGTGATAAAAATAGATGTCTAAATGTCCCTCTCTTTACATTTCAGAATATAAAAACAAAAAATAATAGATGTGAGTAATCAACCAGGAAAGTTTCATGGATATGTACAGTATATTCAAAAAATGTACCCTTTTCTCACCAGTACCGTCTTGCCTTGTATTAAATCAGAATTTCTGTTTTCTCAAACTAGTTGAGCTACTCTACAGTGTTACCCTGAAGTACCCATGGTGATTAATCACTGTTAGAGAAATAACCATATTAACCTGCTCCCAAACTGATACTCTAAAAGTGTCTTACTAACACAAAGTCAATTGTATGAATTTGTCAGAACTGGACAGTGGACACATGTTGGATTCCTTTATTTTAAAGAAACAGAGTGAGAGCCCAGATGAAAATCAAACAAATCAAAGCAGGATCTGAAACAAAATCCTCCATTTTACCAACAACACACGTTAAGTCTCTTAATTAAAGCAAGCTCCATTAAAATGAGGGATTTTGACATTATTCTTTAAACCACAAAAAAAAACAAAAAACTTTTGTCTGCTTACTTTTTCACGGTAGAATTGAAGGAGACTGAAATTTTCTATTGAAGCAGCATTAATGCTGAACTGCCCTTATTTCTCTGTTGAAGTTGAAGGCTTTATTGAAAACACCACCAAGGAAGAGCTGTAAATCTAAACATTCACACATAATAATCAATAATCCTGTTAACTGTGCACAAAAGTCGACAGAACTGAAGAATTCCTCTGAATTAAATCGAGACACTGAGACGATTAATGGGATAAAAACGTGTTTATTTGTGTTTTACATGTGATGATGAATTATACACAGCACAAACATCCAATATTATATTCTACTGAAGAAAGGTAGAGATAAATACAGATTTATATATTTGACACATGCTGACATGTTATCAGAACTCTGTAGACTGGCTTGATCTTGAACATGATTCAGTCAATAACTTCAGTTTTTACACAAGTTTAACTCTGACTAAATCATTTACCTTCTTCTGGTGCCAGACAGGGAGGATTTTCAGAATAAAAGCATTGATCCACTAAGGCTTATATGGAAGCTCATATCTACCAAGAAACAATTTAATTAAGTGTTTACTTAATTAGAAGTCAAAACTATGAGACATTAAATTTTTTTTTATTTCAAGTCAAAAATGACAGTTTGCCAATTCAACTTTTTTTTATAATTATAATTTAATTGATTTTCCATCATTATAAATTACATAATTTAGATGATCTGAAGATTGACTTAGACCAGATCTTTAACTCCTACTATGATTGTGATGGTGATTCTGTTTCCATCCAGGTAGAAATGAGCTTCCATTTGTGGACAAGTAGGAAATGTTAAAGCTTCATCTTCATCAGCTTCATCTTTAAATGCTACTCACATTATTTCAGCTGCTTTAACTGCAGGTTGGATGCAAAATCTATTTAGATTTAACTAAATGTAACACTCATCAGAAGATCATAAACAGGAAACACAGAGATTAAACTGAATACTTCAAACTCTTTCTAACCTCCTGTCCAGTTTTAAGTCCTGAAATTCTCCAAACGTTCACCGTTTAATTTGATTTAATGAAACAGACTTATTTTAAAATCATTATATGCAACATTTCTACCCTTATATCATTTATATTTTCAATACATATGTTTCAAACACATGTGAATATAACAACCCTACAAAACTCGTGTGCCCTCTGAATTGAACTGTGTGTGTGTGTGTGTGTGTGTGTGTGTGTGTGTGTTATAGGCCTTTTCCACTACAGGTAACGAATGACCCATAACTTCAGTTGAAGCCACCGACACTGGTTCTGCTCGTTTCCACTGTCCTCCGAGCAGTTTAGAGATGAACTGAAGTTTGGGTGTCAGTGAGGATGGAAAAACAACAGGTTGCATTTATTTTTAAAACTTTCCAGTAGTGAGATATTATGCTACATAACTACATGCAGTGTGACAACATTGTCATACTTTATTTTCTCTCAAAGGACCAGCGGCCGACCTGGACTCAGCTGGATCTGGAGAGCTGGTCAGTTGCTGGGACCTGGTTTGGAGTCACTTTCACTCTCCGATCCATTCTGTCAGACTGTGAGTATTTATTTAATGATAATGATGTTTAATCTCGGCACACTTTTTCCATTTTTTCTGTCCCACGACTGCTTTCGCCTACCAAACAGTGCACACAGATCACACATTTGTCTCGGCGTTGCCTCTTAAATACACACCTAAAATGTTCTGGTTGTAACACACAGTGGAAACACAAGACGAAACCATGAACCAAAGTCTGACAGGTTCTCCTAAGTTCTGGTAATAAAAAGCTCCAGGTTACAGGTTGTCAGGTTCCTGTAGTGGAAAAGGAGTAATCAGAGTACTATCAGGTAGAGCAGCCACAGCAGAACACACAGTGTACCAAACCAAGTCTGCCAGTCCTCACTGATGATGTCAAACACTTCGGCCACCAGCCACTTATCACCGCTGGAAACAACTGCGTCGTGATGGTTCTCAGCCCGGGCCTGGTACAACTCGCCGTCTGAGTCCGACGCCTCTGGGACAAACAGGAAGTGTTTCCTGTCCACGCAGGCCAGCTCTCGGCTCGGGCCGGTGGCTGACACCTCTCCATCTTTAAACCTAAAGCGACCATGATGAGAGCAGGTCAGACAGCACACAACCTCACTCTAGGCAAGGAACATACATGATGGGCCCCTGATACAATAAATATCTATGATGTTGCAGGATCCCTGACTGCGTCACCAGACAGCCAAACAAAAGAGTTGCAGGTTTTATGAACGATGTGGCAGTTAGATGCTGTGACGTGTAAAATTCAACCTTTACTTTGCCTTTTTCATGCAGCAGTTTGTATTTCAGTGTTATATGTTAGCATCACTGCCTTTCTTCTGTTAATGTGCGCTCAAAAACAAAAGAGCCTATAACAGGAATCACAGAACACACTGTTAACTAGCAAACTTATGTTAATTAGTTATTAATCATTAAACAAAATACATTTAAACCTGAAAACCAGTCACCTCTTGATGCGCCTGGATATGTCAACGATAAGCAGCTGTCTTTATACTTAATATTTTGAATCTGGATCAATCAATGAGCTTGTTTGACACGCAGGTTCTCTACAGTATGTTGATGAAATTGGGGGTTACATGCTGAAAACAATCAATCAAACCAATTAAGTACCACTGGATATAAGTATCCTGCTAGCTAATTACTGCAACTTCTTCTCAAAAGTGTGGCTATATAGCTTGTTAGCAAATATAATAATAACTATCCGTTTCTTTCCAATTATGCTTGTACTGGCTAGAAATATGGGGCTTTTCAAATATCGCTTTTGGTGACAGAGTCAATTTGCATTTCCATCACCAGTTTAATCGCACCGAGTTGAGCCAATCTGAGCTTTGGATGGACCTGCTCCGGAGAAGGTGCAGAGTGCGCCTGCTCCGCCCTTCAAGCAGGCTGTAATGACGTCTCCCCACCGTGGCCAACCTGGGACAGCCCACCAGTGTCTACATCTACTGTGTGTTTCTGTGTCATCACGTTCACTTTCAGCTTTTTCAGGAGTTGTGTACAGTTACTGCTGGTGAAAACCCAACATTTCCTAATTGTGCTGCTTCATAATAAAAAACTTTTCAATAACTAAATAATGGAGGAGTTTTACTGTGAAGACTTTATAGGAAATGAAGCAACTACTGAAGTTATGGAGCTTTGTCAGCGGCTGTTTTCAATAGTGCTGTGGGGAAGAAGAGCGTTTACAGTCCCTCCTCTGACCACTACACAAGCCAAGTACATCATCAGTCAAAGACACACCTTCAAGCAGGTAACCCCTGTTGTCATGGAAATGCAAATCCCTGCCACGCTGGTCTGACGTGCCGAGTTAAACAGAGTAAAGCCAGGCCGGCAGAAGTAATGGAAAAGGCATTATGTCTACCTGACACTTTACATTAGACTTACATGATGGTTGTGTGTTTATTAAAGTTCATTAAACTGAAGTGTTACTGTGTGGATGAGTGTTGCTGAAGGTTCTCAGTCATCCGGGTCATGGTAATTCTAAGTGCTGTATCGCAGACAACTGGACATGTTTCAGTTTGTTGAAGACGTTTCACCTCTCATCCAAGAGGTTTCTTCAGTTCTAACTAACTGGAGGGGAGCTGCAGGCTTTAACCCTGTGGGGTTGTGTCCTTTGAGAGACTCCAGTTAGTTAGAACTGAAGAAACCTCTTGGATGAGAGGTGAAACGTCTTCAACAAACTGAAACAAGTCCAGCTGCCTACGATACAGCACTTAGAGTATGTGGATGAATACAAGGCAGATGTCTCAATCCATTACACCTGCATTAGCATGGGCCTTAGTAAATTTGTCACTCGTAAGAAAGAGCTCAAGATGGAGTACAAAACATTGTGCAGGAGCAGTAAAATGTAGTCTTCAACAAAGAAAAGCAGCATATTTCTGGATATTTCATAGAATGCCTTAATCTTAATTTTTGTCCGTTACGGGGTTAGCTTCAAATAAGGGTCGAGGAAAATGTATTTTGATAGCAGCTGCAAGATTTCAGTAGCTCCTGATCTTGTAGATACGATGGAGACAAATTGGATAGTGGGACACAGCTATTGATCCAGCTGCAGGGCTCATGTTAATGCAGGTGTAACGGTTGTCTCAAAGTGAGTTGTGTAGTTATTATCTCATTCAGCTTGTGTGTTATTGTGGAGCTGGTTATAAGCTACCCACCAGGTGAGCGTGGGCTCTGGGTGTCCCGTCACCTCCACCTCTAGCGTCACTGGAGAGCCCTCCATGACGGTGGCTCTAGACAGGGGCCTGGTGATGCAGGGAGGGCCCGGTTTAGAGGCTTTTCCCTGGGGAAGAGACTCTGCCTGGGCCTGGGAAGGAGTAGGAGGTGCAGGAAGGGAGGGCCCTTGGATCTGAGGAGTAAGCCTGATCTCCTCTCGGATGGCCATGGGCTGACAAATGTTTGGGTCTTGGTCTGGAGTTAGTAGATGAGGTGGAGAGGAGAGGGGAGTGACATGCAGATTAGCCTGCTGAGCCAAAGCTTGGGTCTGAGGTTCTGGCTGAGGGGGAGCAGTGGGCTTGGCAGGGCTGCTGGGGATCATGCCAGGGTCATGCACACACTGCTGGGTACTGTCGGAGGTCAAGGACTCATGGAGGGAGTAGACTGTCTGGTGGCTCTGCTTGCTGCTGAATCTATTACTGCTGGTGATGGTACTGTTTGATATACTAACGTTGCTGAAGCTGTTTGGGTCTGGAAGAATGGGGGCGTGGGCCTCAGGTTGACCTTCACTACCCTGGGATAAGGGGCTTCCTTGCTGTGGCATGAGATTTCTGCGAGCCTGTGAAATACTGCAATGACTGTTTGGAGGGGAGGACTGACAGTTAATGGTTTGTTGGGTAACAACAGTGGCTGCGGTTTGGCCGCTGCTTTGGGGCATCGAGACTGATGGCATTTCTTTGCTGGTTTTCGAGGAAGTTACATCCTCATCAAGGCCACTCCTGGAACCCGGGTAAGCCTTTGGAAGATTGCTGTCTTGAGGGAAGTTTTGCAGGCATGTTGCAGAAGATTTGAGGGACCCAGTGTCTTGAATCCTGTCTTGGGCCTGGGCGACTGAATCCATCTTTGGCAGGGTCTCAGTCTGGGATAAGGAGCTTTCTTGGGTTGACCTGAGATTGCTTCTAGCCTGTGGCAAGGTGTGATGACTTTTTGGAGCAGAGGACTGACAGTACAGAGTTTGTAGGGTGACAGTAGAGGCTGTGGTTAGGCTGCTGTTTTGGGGCACAGAGATCAAGGATGTTTCTTGGCTGGTTTGTGAGGAGGGTACTTCCTGATTAAGACCACTTCTGGAATTACGGTAAGCCTTTGACAAATGACTGTCCTGAGGGATGATTTGTGGGCAAGTGGCACAGGATGGAACAGAGTCTGTGGCCTGGGGGAATGCAACAGATAAAGAGCTTTCTTGGGGTGTACTGAGGCTGCAACTAGCCTCTGTCAAGATGCGATGACTGCCTGAATGGGCGGACTGGAAGTAAATGGTCTGCTGAGTGATTGTACTGGTGTTAGTGTTGGTGAGACTGTTCTTTTGAGGTTTGGAGACTGGGAGTGTTCCCTCCCTACTTTGGGAGGATTTTAGGTCCTGATGGAGGCCACTCTCAGAGTCAGACAATGGCTGTGATAAAGTAGTGCTGCATTTGAGGGACCTTGTGTCTTGTGTATGGGTCTTGTCCCTGTGGAGATCCGGCTCTGGATCACTGAAGAGCTGAGGACAATTGTTGGACTGGGGAAGGGTGTGGCTTTGATTGTGCTCTGCAGTCTGTGGTAAGGTCTCACCTGTGGATACAACATTTTGGGTGATCTGAGCCTGGGCACCTGTCCTCCTCTGTGGCTGATTATACTGACTGTTGTTCTGCTTTAATAAGTGTTCAGTTTGTGAGAGGGTCTTCGTTTCAGGGGCATTGTTGTCCTTGGAACAACTTTCTGGAGTGTTGTTCTTGTGAACTAGGTGAGATCCAGAGGAGAGGCTCAGTTCAGGGCTGTCCAAGGAGAGGTCAGCGGTCTCGGGGGCGCCGGCTCTGCTGGTCTCATCAGTCCTTAGGATGGTGCACAGAGTGCTGGTGAGCAGGCCTGGAGCAGGAACTGTCATTGGACTCTGGCCAAACGAGCTGGACTCTGATCTGAACCTGAAACACACACAATAGGAACAAACTCTTATATTTGGATGGCCTTCTGAGGGAATAGTCAGCTACAGCCCATGACAATGAACTGCTGTCGCTTTCAGGGTTTAGATGAGGCCACTGACTTATTTATTTATTTTTTGCAATTTCTTGGCACTTTTGGCATTGAGGCTTTAAAGTGGTAGTTCCCAAACCAGTGGTTGACAAAATGGTGGGTTTTCTCTCGGGTTTTCACAATTTGATGTGGAAGATAAATGACGGGCTCACACAAAGTCCTGTCATCAACCCCATCCGACGCTTTTTGGGATAATCTAGGACACTAACAACAAATTAGGCCTTATCACCCAAGATCATAATAACCTACGAAGGAATGTTGTTTTGTTCTGATGGGACTGTAATACAGACCTGGTACTGCTGTGAAGGCTGGCTGGAGGAGTCGGACAATTCTCTGTTTGGCTGGACTCTCTCTGTTGTCGGACTGCACCAGGACCAGTCCCACTGTGCTCTGACTGGGCACGGCACTGGTGGCTGTACTGGCTGATGTGGACGCTGTGGGAACTGAAACAGAAGCCCTCCTCAATATCTGATGGAACCATGTTGGACTCTGGTGTCTCTGCCAGTGGTGGCAGGGAAATGTCGTCAGGTGATGCACAGTCGTATTCGTCATTGGAGAAATAATCCTCAGTCATTACTTCCTGTTGTTGTAGCTCCACCTCTGACAGGCCTCCTGCAGATGCATCCTGGGTAAAAAAGAATTGACTATTAGGCAAAATAATCACTGGTGTGTCTACGTACGGCTTACAGAAACAGGGACAAGGATGTTTGTACAGATAGTTACATTTCTTTTTCTTCTTTTTTCTTAAGATTTAACATTAGATAAAAGATGCATGATTTTAAAACCCTGGAATTTTAAATATTACTCGTTCAGACTCCTTAATATTGGATAATAAACAACCAGGTTGGGATTGCAAAAGATCTGTCGAAGATTAGACTCTGAATCATTTAGTTGCCATACAGCTCTTAACCTGATGTGGTTTACATATTAAAGTGTCATCAGATTTAACAGGATTATACAGTAGTGTATCTTCAGCATAGACATGAAAATTCCAGCAGTGTTTTTGAAATATGATGCCTGGAAGCAGCATGTGAATGGAAAACAAAAGAGGCTCTAAAATTGACCCTTGGAGGACACCATGTATGACAATAACTCTGTGGTACTCAACCTGAAGCAATGTTGATTCACTGGCAGCGAAGACCCTTTCCTGTCCTGTTCCCTGCGTCTCCTTCCTCTGAAACTCCCTCTGAATGTCAGAGAACAATGGACCAATCACAGTGGGAGGGGGTGTGGCCTGAGGATCAGTGGAGACATGCTGTAATTGGCTGTGTATGGCGTGGATCCGTCGATTGGCCTCCACTGGTGAGCAGGAGATGCTGAAGGTGTGAGTCGAGGTGAACCTCTCACCGTACATCTGCTGCCTGTGGCATAGAAATAAACAACATGTTGAATGTTATATTAAATTACTTCATTTGCTTTAATCCAAAGAAAAGTCCAGTAAGGGCATGCACCTTTTATGCTATTTCTTCTAACTCACTGTTCATTTTCTAGTCTGTATAAAGTGATTAATATCTCACAGTTTTTATTAACCATGTATTTTTCACAGAAATCCATCGGACCCAGTGGATTTACATTAAACATTCAATCTAACAAGTCAAATATTTCACTTATCTTTTGATATATTTCAGCGTCTACTAGATGAATTGGTACAGATGTTCCTTTTCCCCGGAGGATTAACTTTGGTGACCACCTGACTTTTTTTGAGCACCATCATCAGGTTCACATTTGTGACTTCCTTTAAATTTTTGCCATTTCCAGAAACTTAGATTATGGACTCAAATCAATGGGTTGATCCTCTGCGGAGCAGGAACATCAGCACCCATCTTCATTGTACCAGTGTACCTGCTCTCTGAGATGATGGTCTGTCTGTCCATCTGTCTGTCTGACTCCAGACTGCGGCTCTTCTTTAATGGAGGCTTCCTATTGGCTGCACTCTGCCTCTTCACAGGAACCTCCTTCCCATCATGCTCGGCGGTCAGTTCGGGGGTGTGGCCTGTCTCCTTCAGCTCGTACTGAAAGCAGATGAGATGAGTTAACATCTCTGATATCTAATGTTTTTTTATCAGGCTTCACATTATCAGTAGTCTGATGAAAATATGAATTAAACTTGTTTTTAGTTTTATATAGTTAATTTATATGTTTTTAAACCAAGAAGTTTGTGTGATTATCTTTTTTACCATGTCAGCCGCCTCCTGCGTGCTGCGGTTATCCCTCAGCTCCTTCTTTTTCATCTTTCTGTTTTCCTTCTTCTCTTTCTCTTCGTCTTTCTCTTCGGTCACATCCTCTCTCCTTCGCTCCGTCTCTTCTCCCTCTTTCTCTTTCTCTCCTTCATTCTGCTGTTTTTTGAGACTCTCTCGCTGAAAACACCACAGTGATACTAGTGTTGGTCAACAAGGTGAGGTCACTACAGTTTTCTTGTAAAAAAAATGTTTACATTCACTGTTACCAGCTCAAATGGATTGTGTGTATCCTTGATGAACTTCAAACATGTGTTGGAGTCCTGCTTGTTATGTTAAAGTTGTACCAGTGTGTGTTTGTTTATGTGTGTTTGTGTTGTGATACCTTTAGTTTGGCCTCCAGCTCCATCAGTCTGTCACTCAGCTCTCTGATGGACTCCACCATCTCTGAGTGTTTACTGACCGTCTTCTCAATGTACCGCTGCCCCTCCTCCACCCCTAAAACCCACACAGACACACACATGGGTACATACACACAGCTTGTCTATAATATTTTAGATCTTTATTGGTGTCTTTTTCTTCTGTCGCACAGCTGTGGCTTGTAGGAACAGCGTTTTGTTTTTTTATGTACGCGAGAACACAAGGAAATGACAATAAATTAAATCTTGAATCAGAAGGTAACGGATAACTGGTTAAAATAGTTAGCTAAAAGGGGTAAAAATCAAACAAACTATGGCAAATAGTATATCAACCTTTCTATAATCAGCAATGTTAATTTATATCCAGTGGAAGTGACAAATCTGGAACATGACTGAGAGGATACATCAGACAAAAATCAATCTGCTGTTGCTCACCGTGCAGTCTGACAGCGAGCTCAGCGATCTGACTGATCCTCTCCTCCTGCTGAGGAACCGTCGGCCAGACGAACTTCTCAAACTGCCGGTAGAGAACAGAGACGGCTTCTGTGCTGCGACACTCTGAGGAAAACTTCCCGACTCGAGCGATCGTTGCACTCGCCTCCTCGCACCAGAACTGATACTGCTCATACAAAACAACATGTGAAGGTAAAACAAATGATAAGTTTACACACTTTTATTATTATACTACTAACAAAAAAACCCCACGAAATAATAATACAAGTAAAAGAAAGTAATATAATCAGTTTTCGTCACCTCCTCCATGGCTTGCTGCAGTCTGCGGGTCATATCCAGCGTTTTTTGGTGCTCGCTGACATTTCGCTCAAAATCTCCCATCTGTCTCTGCAGCTCGTTGATGGCGTCCTCTGCCTCCCGGGCCACGCCCCCGTCTTTGACCTCTGACCCCAGCCGGGCCGTCACACCCTGCAGACGTTTCCTAAGTGCCTGGATCAGACAGAACATGACTGACCTCCCTCTGTCTCCTCAACTACTAAATTTGAGATGTTTATGTTCCATTTAATTTGTTAAAAAGACACGGACAGTCATATAAGAGTTGTAGGAGTCAGGTAGGTTTTCATCCACCTGGTTTTATGTAACCATATACTGTAATTGGTGCACAAAGAAACATGAGCTGAAACTCGTGAAACCCATTTGTTCTTCTACTGTGGACAAATCATTCACATCCAGCTGCCACTCACATTTACAGATCTCTAATCCAACAAGAGTTTACATAAAAACACCCCTAGTTCGAGTCCTGTTGCACTGATTCACATTTTATCATGACACAATTTCAGAAAATTGCTTGGAAGTGAGATAAATGACAAATGAAAAATATCTTGCTCCTGGTGTTTAATCAGAGGATCAGATCAGGAGTTGGACTCACCTGCAGCTTCTCCTCGTACAGCTCCACCTGCTGCAGCTGGTTCCTGACGGCCTTCATGTTCCTGGTCCTGTCGTTTCTCTTCAGGTAGTTAAACTTCAGGTTACTGAAGCGCTTCTTCAGCTCCTTAAAGGAGTCACGAAGCTGAAATATGAATCATCAGAAAATCAGTCCAACAGCTGATTTTACATAACGACGGTCCGTGTTTACACATCATGAATCCAACTGCAAAAAAGAGTCTTATGTTGACAGAAGGACTCCCACTGGCCGATCATATGGGGTCAACTAGCAAATAATTCAATGTTAATGAGTCAGATTATTTTTTAATTGATTCATCATTAAAATGTCAAAATATTGGCAAAGGTGACACTTATATTCCCCTCAGGATGAACTGTAATGACTGGGGGATATTACTACTTTGGTCTGTGATCGAATACTTGTAAAACTAAAGACATTACTATCCAAATAAAAACCAAAAACATCAACCTGCTGGTGGCGCTACAGGAAAAGTCATGGAATCACCAAATTCACCAGGATATATTCTCTGGGTTCATGAATGTCTACAGAAAATTTCATAGCAAACCATCAGATAGTTGGTGAGATATTTCAGACATTGCCAACCAGGGCTACTAGCAGGGCTAAAAAATATGTTTGTTACATTATTTCTTATTGTCTACATCATTTATCTCATCCTTGGCCAAAGCTTGTCCTGCTGCGTGTAGTTCAACTTGCCGTCGTTACGACTGCCTGCAGACGGAGCTTTGATACGTTTATTTTTAGAGCAGGAGGGTTTAAATCCAGAGGGACATTTCTGCCTCTAACAGGAGGTACAGCGGTATCAGATGGCTCATCTGTTAGCTGAGGACAGCTGAGAGAGAGAGTTAAGTAGAGAGAAACAACGCTGTCAATTCAATGAACGGATGAAGGAGTTAAAATCAGAGGCTGAGGAGGATGAACTGTTTTCTAACACTGAAGAGGAGGGAGGGGGAGGTTGTTGATCCAAGAGCCACCTGGGGAAACCCCAGATTGAGCAAGAGCGAGTGCTAAAAATAACACAGGTTAACTACATGGGAGATTACTCATAACTACCAGGAGGTAATACAATGAGTTCATCACTATAAAATAATGCTGAGTACCATGAGAGTACCTCAGAGAGATTACCATGAACTACCAGGAAGTACAACAATGTAACATAAACTATCCCAGACGTTCATCAAAGACCTCAGAGGATCCTGAAGCACCCCAAAAGATTACAAGTACTGGAAAATAACCCAAAGTATCAAGTAAATTGGGCTACCCCCAAGGACCAAGACCCTGTAAGAGAAGTCCATACTTTAACATCGAAGTGCACCAAAAAGTGCAATGAACTTACCCTAACAACTAAAAAGTACCTCACATAGTTGACCTCAGAGTTCAAGTATTATCAAGTACTCCTAAGATTGATAGATAAAGATTGGCACTAGGAAATACCACAAAGTATCTGACAGAGTACAATGAAGTAAGTAGGTACCCCAGAAGAACATGAAGTACAACATACTACCCCAGATTACCATTGAGTACACCAGAGCTATCCAACAGTACCACAAAGAACCTCCAGAAGGTTGTTGGTTAAATTTTCTGATGATACCCGGTTGAGCCAGCGTTTGCGGCACTAGAATAACAAAAAACCTACGCAGGTTGAACAATCCGAATGTACCAGGAAGTACCCCAAATGAACTATGAACTACCCCTGAGGGCCATTTGGACCCCAAAGAGATTATCATCAAGTCCATCAAGAGCTATCTCACAGCTTCATGAAGTACTCCATGGTATTGTGCTGAATGGTCCATGAAGGACCAGTGTATGTCATACAAAAAAAACAAGCTATCATGAATATGACCCACAACTTCAAGGATGTAGTAGGACATAACACAAAGAGATAACCCTGAGGTAGCCTACCCAAGGAGAGCGCAAAGCATTATATCCAAGAGATGATAAGAATGTACCATGAAATACCCCAACATGCCATGAGCTGCCAGGAAGATGACCATGAAGTAAAATAAAATGACCCACGTAGTACCACAGAATACATTATCAACCACACTGAACACTTTGCACACAAACTTAATTCAAATATCTTTTTTCTTTTTATATCTACAGCTGGCGGACTCTGTGATCAAGTACTGTGTCTTTAGGGATCCTTAATGAGAACCAAAAATACTCTGAATGTCTGTTGTGAGAATAAACAAACCACACGTGAACAAGAATAGAAGCACTCCTCAGCAACAAGTCAAATTAAAAAAAAAAAAAAAACAGCTCATCATCATCCAGCAACACACTGATGTATATTCCCTTCAGGTGACTCAGCAGTGTGGACACAAACAAGTCCAGAGAGTCTTAGTCATTCTGCATCTCACGTCTTCTTTTTACCCTCGAGCTCACCCCTCATCCCTCTGATTGAGTTTTCATCGTTGGCTTAGTGGTGGTGTCCAATTACGGACCTCCAGAACAGTGACAGTTAAGCCTTCCAAATGGAAATTTTTCACCACTGATCTCGTGGCTGGGGGCTTCCCTTAATCCCATAATACCTTGAGGAAAGTTTAATATAAAGATGCTGTCGTGCTGCCAGTGGACACCAAGTTTTAAAGGCAATCGGGGCACAAGGAGATAAAATGAGATGAAAATTGCGACCTGACTCCAATCACAAACTCCTGACCCTGAAAACTGAGTGTTTTCCTGAATGGTTCTCAGCAGGATTCTTACTGGCAATCTGTGTGCAACATCAACACAAACTATAAAAATAAACTTCCACATCGAAACTGGGTAATCTTATATTTTAATCTGAACATTGCCCAGTGAAGTGGACTTCATGGAAGTCCATTAAAATCTGCATAAAGCGTAGAGATGCTCCTCAGATGTGATTACAGTATGTCTGAAAGTCCCCCAGTGCAGGAATGTCTGGATAGGAAAGTGTGTCCATCAGAGCACTGGACGATGATCCTGCCTCTCCTTGTCCAAAAATGATACAGAAGGTCATGAATGATCCACATGCAAGATTTTGAGATATTGTAAACAACAAATGCCACAGAAGTTGGGTCCTCCAAAACGAGGCAAAGGAAAAGGCGCACTTCTCAAATCCTTTGGGACAGGATGATCTTGTTGACCTGTTAAGATGACGTTGGTCTTGACTGTTTGGTTCTTAAAGCGATGACGCAGCTTCAGTACCCGTTTCCCATTCTGCTGCTGAATGATCTGTACAAGTCACAAGCATTTTTCATTTTCAAGTGATGTTATCTCACCACAAACTGTCGCAGCTCTCTGACTGAAGGACCAATCCAAACCAAAGACGTACCGAAGAAGGCCAAACGTGACAAAATCTTATCCCGAGCCTGTTTTGTGAGTGCTGTTCAGCCAAGGTCCTGTGGCCCAGTATTTCCAAACTGACACTCTGGCGGCCGGCACAATATTGCCGAAATGATGTCATTGCAATAACATATTATTTCCAGTTGATTTATTTTAAATATTCTTAAAAATTGCATCATTTGCATTTACGTTAGTGTCATGACTGATGCATTGCCTCTCTTGTTGCATCAAGCGTCTCAAGTATCACCTTTGAAAAAGTTTAAGAGGACATTACGAGGACCATAATGAAACAGTTAGAACATCACGATATTAAACAAAGTTTAAAGTCCTCCTTTCGTGTCTATTTCTGATGGCACATCAATATATTTCTTGGTTTGGTATCGCCACCAACTGTGGACCAGTGGAGTAGCCTGAAATGTTGGCAGAAATGTGTAGCTTGACACCAGCATACTTCATGATACTCCAGTTCAAGTTTGGCCCTGTGGGTGAACTGGGGAAACACAAGATACAACCAAACGGTGACCTACTCATCTGAACGTCGTTCCATCACATCACTAGTTGTCAAACAACTCCACTAAAAACTTCCCCTGCCAGTTCTGTTGCGCTTTAAAGATCGTGGGAGATCGGCTAACTTCAAGATAACCCTGTCTAAAATCTGAACCTTTAAAAACAACACAATCTTCTATATCTGTGAGCAGCTGGTGGAACTGGAACAGTACAGATGAAAATAATAGGATATTGTTCCATTTTTCAGCTTCAAGAAGTGACACAACTTTGAGCTTCTGAAGAAAAAACCAGGCGCTCACAACTCATTGACAATGTTTGGCAGACTATTTGAAAAAACACTTTAGTTCCTGAATTTGAATACTTTGTCCTAAATGTTATCAGTAATGTGCAAGTTGGTAAATGATGTGAGACATTATCTGACTCAACATTTCACTGGATTTTGTCAGAGTGTATCTGTCACATAAAGTAACATTAGTGTGTACTGTGATGCTTTTATCCAAGAATCAAGTTTGTTTGTATGTAGGCATGAGTCTCTGATGTCCACCCCAGCTGCTCCTGGAGGTTTCAGTGTGCTGGTGACACACTGCACCAGGTGCATGATGGGAAATACCCGTTGGCTGACTCGGCCTGTATTTCTGATCCGTCCAGCTGACTCCAGCTCTCCCTCTCACCCTCTCTCTCTCTCTCTCTCTCTCTCTCTGTCATTCCTCTAACAGCTGCTGCTCTGCTGTCCAATGACACTGCAGATTGAACCTCACACCAGTGAAACCAGTAAAATGTCAAACTGGTAAAAGTTTTACATTTTACAATTTCACTTAATCACAATTTCAAAATGGGACCAACTTGTTTTAGTTTATCAGTCACCACTTTGTGGTTGTGGAGTTAGTGAATACTCACAGGGCTGGTTGGTAAAGCTAACTGCTACCTTGCTAGCCAGCTGGGCATCTCTTTAAGTAACCCTCTACTGTTCTGTATTCTTGTTTATGTTCTGTGACATAAAGAATAAAATTCAGTTCTATGTGCTAACGAACTTTTGCTAACAGGACAATGGAACACAGCAAGTAAGCTACGATAGCTTCCCACGTAGCAAAAATGGTTTGGCACAAAAATAGCCCAAATCTGGCAGAAGAAATAGCTCGACCCAACTTCAGTTGCCAGACTCTTTTCAAAACATGTTGGAATCACGGCCCAGAATCAGCCTCAAAACACTGGTCCAGATCTGGCTGCTAAACCTGAACCAAACTGCTGACCCAAGAAAAATGGAAGATCTAGCCTATACTGGTCTGAGTCTGGGCAAAACCTAACAAACACTACCAGCATCCTTCATTTTGGGCTCTCCTGCTCTCTCACTCTCCACTTAAAGGTCACCATTGTTGGTTTTAATGGTTACTCTTCCTGAATTTGTGGGTCAAAGATTACCAAAGTTGAACTTGACGTGAAAATTTTGCATGAATTTATTCCACCCCCATGAAAATTCCAGTAAAAATTAATTATAATAAAAATAAAAATTAATTTCATTTTCTGCCAAATGTCACCACTCTACATTCTGGTGTGACCCTGCTCACTACCTGCCTGTCTTTCAGCAATCGTCTTAACTGTTTTACACCGCTAATACACACAACAGTGTCGAAATCTACAAAATACTTAATTTTATCTCAACTTACATCTTCTGAGAAATGAACGTGAGAGATGAAAAAATGTATTAATTTTGTTCTCATAGAGAGAAGTTGGAGGCTTTCCCATTCACTTCAATTCAGTTTTCTTGGCGCAGCATCTAGTGGACATTATATGAACTGCAGCTGAACACACTTTGACTCAGCTGCTGATACAAAACACAAACATGTCAGAACCATTCTGTGTTTTCTAACCCAGCACAAGTCTGCCTTTTTTAATCTTCTCTCCGACATCGAGAAAAAAAGCTCTCTAAGAACCAGCAGCTCCAGTGGAGAAAGCGATTGCTGCAGTGAGCTGAGAGACTTTATGGACTCCCAATAAAATCTAAATGTGTCCTGTTGACCTCAGTTATATTTAGAGTCTGATAAAACTGAGCGAGTGGCCGCCTCAGATCACAGTTGTCCGTCCAAGTCAAGGCAAGCAGTACAGTTAAATTAAAAGACTATTAATCCGTTTAAAAAAATTAAAACTTTTTTATAAAAAATCATCTGTGTAGGTTTGATTTAGATAATTGATCTTGATCATTTCTCAGTTCCTCACCTGGATGAACTGTAATTTTGTACTCATTTGTGGGAAAACAGAGACAGTGTTTAACTGACGGACTTGAAGAATAATAGTATAATATATCTACTAACTGAGGTTAAAATGGAGTTTTTCCTTTCAAGAAAATTTCTGATTTATTTTTAGTAAACTTAAATCATTAAAAAGATATTTACAAATTGCAGACCTTTTAAAAAGAACAAAGTTTAATTAATCGGTAATAGAATAAAGATACATTTAATTGATCTGAGTGTGTACAGACTGTAATAAAGGGCTTGGCATCAGAGTCACACAGAGTGAAAACCTGCTGCCGGTTCTGTGTAGATCCTGTATATTTGTGGATTGAGACAGACAGACAGACAGACAGACAGACAGACAGACAGTGGCAGCAGCCCCCTCTACTGGTCGTACTGATGAATAACAGCATCCCAAACCAATCAGAGCTCTGTGTCAGTAGTTACCTGCCCAGATACCAGAAGCAGGTAAGCTGCTGTAGTTGCCCTCTGAAATGTCCATGTCATTAACCGTACTGCAGAAAATGTTGCACTGTATTTATTATTCTTTAAAATGTTCATGAAATCAAACCCCATTTTCTGTTTCATATACAGCTGCCATTTTGTCTGCAAACGTCATTCAGTTTATTGGTAATAATAATAATCTGTTGTGTAAGTTTTAAGAAGTTTTCATTGTTAGTGGCGGAGTCTGCCATTCCTGTCCTGGATTCAGATCGACTTTACATTTAAGAGGGATAGACAGGAAGTGATGCAGCATGTACGTATATATAGACAATTGTACTCTGAGAAACTATAATAACATCCCTCAACTAATGACTGTAGCAACCTCACCTGGTTGATATCATCATTGAGTCGACACGCCAGCAGCTCTCTGCGGAGTTTCTCCTCACGTCGAGCTGCTTCATTCAGCCACGACACACAGAGAGAGTCCAGAGAGAGAAGACGAGCCTCCAGCTGCTCCACTCTGAAACAAGTGCAACCCTGAGAGTGGTAGACAAAGTATTCACAGCCATTACTTAAGTACAAACAAAGTGAAAATACTCCATTACAAGAAAAATCCTGCATTTAAAATTCAAATAAAAGTACAAAAGTATTCTAAACAAAATATAGTTAGAGTATCAAAAGTAAAGGAAATGGTTGTACAGTCTGATTTTATGTGAGGTTTTATAAGATGAACAGGTACTTTTAATGAAAAGTATAAATAGGATAGTAATGGTCACTAGTGTGTGTGTGTGTGTGTGTGTGTGTGCTCTCATACACTGTGGTTGATGGCAGTGCAGATGTCTGTCTTCAGTGTTGAAGCCGTTTCAAACAGACTCTGGATCTGCTGTTGTTCCTCTCTTTTTCCACTCAGCTCAGCCTCAGCGGATCCACATAAACCAGTTAGAGGGCTCGCAGGGTCGGACTGAAGCAGCGCCTCCAGCTGGACACAAAGGAGACAACACTAAAAGTAATAATGATTCACTTTCAGTCAGGTGGTTTCCAGAACAGATGAGATCAGGAAGAGTCAGAAGATTTACTTAGTAAAAAGTCTGGTCATCACAGCTAAACCACACCCGTAGCTGCCAGAAGTTCCTCAAAGGACGCTGATCGGTTCAAACACTTTGTGTCTGGCCGAGAGCGCATAGCTTGAAGCCTGGCAAGATGTATTTGCAAAGTCACATGATCACGTGATTTTGCATGAAATCTAGCTGCCTCTCAAGGTAAAGTAAGAAGGAAATATTCAGGGTGGAGATTTGAAAGTAGTATGCAAGACCTGACGAGAACTTACAGTTGTTCTACCAGCTTGTTCTACAAGAACAGCTGTAAATAGAAGAACGTCCTCTCTGCTCCACTGACCTGTTGGGATGTGCGGTGGAAGCTGCTGGTCAGGTCCAGGATCGACTCGCTCTGATGGATCTTGTTCTTGACACTCTTCTGGAGCTTCAGGAGCTCTGACAGATCCTCCTCCTTCACTGCTTTTCCCTTCATCTCCAGCGTGCTCTGGACTCCTCTCAGAGTCTCCCAGCTCATCTCGATGTACTCCACCTCAGCATCTAGTTGCTGGAGAAAGGAAGAGAGTGCGTCTGGTTATGTCCTTCTGACAGTACATCAAGGAGTGAGCAAGATACCAACAGAGAACCGATTAGATGTGCTGTCACTGTCACATTCTCAGGAGTTACAGCTTCGCCCAAAAGTCTCACCTACAAGTAGTCAATGGAGTCCAGAAGACCAAATTTTCCCAGCCATCCCAAGAGTGGTTTTAGCAGCACCTATAACTAGTAGTCCCAACTGTCACAGTCCCAGGAGTTATATTTTTTTCCAAAAGTCCTCAATGGCTTTAGCAGTAACTACATTCCAACAATCACAGCCATCCTTGGAGTCCCAATGGTAGATGTTCTGGACCAGTGAGAATCCTTGGACACTACTGATTACACTACTAGTAGTCCTTCCAGTCCAAAAGTTCCCAAAGTCAAAACTGGCTAAAGGCCAACCAGTCATGACAGCCTATGTAGTCCAAAAGTCAGTCCCTATTTATCCAACAGAACAAAAGTCTTAAAAGTCCCAACTCTCCAAAACTCCAAGCGGTTCCAGTAGCCTCCACTGCGAAAGACCCTAATGGTCCCAGTCCCAGGGGTCCCAATTCAGACAAAAGTTCCAGTGGTTCTTGACCAATGGGACACCTGAGATAAATGTAATTACACTACCCAACCCTGGACTTTGGGTCGTTTTCGGCAGTAACCACACACCAACAATCACAGTCCCAAAGAGTCCCAATGGTCTCAGAACTTTTACCAGTCCTAACTGTCCCATGGTCCCAGTCCCAGAGTGTCAATAGATCTCCACTATTTCAGAGCTCCTTGGCTCCAACAGTCTCTACAGTCCAAACGTAACAATGCTCTTAACAGTCCTTGTTATCAAAGAGTTCTGATAGTGCTGTGTCCCTGCAGATCAAAGTCACAAGACTCACAGTAAAATGTGGTCCGGCCTGGTTGAAATGCTCCAGCAGCTTGGAGGTCTGCAGGTCCGAACCCAGATCCAGCTCAGTGCAGGAGTCCAACAGCTCGGAGACACAGTTCAAGTCCTTCAGGGTCTGAAAACAGACAGCACACCAGTGGTGGAAAGTAGTTGCGTACATTTATTTAATTACTGTACTTTGTTACGGTTTCTAGGTACTTGTACTTTATTTAAGCATTCCTATTTTACTATTCTAATCAAGTACATTTTAAAGTAACACATACTCCACTACAACTATTTGGCAACTATAGCTACTAGTTACTTTGTGGTATAAGATTTTTTGTACAACCAGTTACATCTTCACAGTGTAGTAAGTACCTTGAGCAGTCTCTCCTGGTATCTCCTGCAGTACTCCTGCTGCTGGATCTGGGTTTGCTGCTGACTCCACAGCTCATTCACTTCCTGTTTGGTTCTGCTGAGTCGCTCCACCATCTGCTGCACCACAGACATCACAGACTGCAGGTTAAACCCTGCTCCTGACACCTGACAACACACACACAGATACATATCACACAGCATATCACAGTTTTTCTTTCTACAACTACAGAGCAAAAAGTATTCTTGATGATTCAGAAATCCCAATTCCTGACAGTCTTGTTACCATGGGGACAGTATTGATGTAGTTGTTTCCCAGTTCTTGAACAGTGAGGAACCTCTGCAGTGTTTCCTGCCAACAGGCATCAACCTGTTTCTTCTCCTCTGGTGAGCTGGAGCTGCTGGTTGTGCTGATGTTACTGCTGTCAGCTTCCTCCGGTCTCCTCATGTAGATCTCCCTCTGTCCTTCCATCTCCTCCTCCACCTGGAGAACATGAGCACTGACAGCTAATGGAGGAATTACCTTCACCTTCATCATAGACTTCAATATGAAAAAAATGTCATGCTTTTATTCTGACAATTTGGTGCAGAACAAGAGAATGACCTGCCAGATTTTCCTGAGTCTTGTGGGTAAAAAACAATGAGGACACTGGCTTGTTTAATATTACTACAAACTAAAACAGAGTATAAATGAAAACTGTTTATACTGTATTTTATTTCAGATGGCTAGAGAGGTAGCGTGTCGTCTACAGCAGCTGCATGACAGCTGGATCCAGTAGAATTTGCCACCACACTTCCAGTTTTCCTCCCTAACAAGACACCAGAAGAGACTCTGACCTGCTTTGCTCTCCTGAGGAAAGCGACGTAGGGTTGCAGCAGCTGCAGGTTTGAGTCGATCTTGCTGTTCAGACTCTGCAGCTCCTTCAAGACCAGATCAACTTGGCCAGCAAGTTCAGGACTCAAGAAACCAGTTTGCTCAGCAGCGGGTGGACTGGGTTGAGCAGCAGTGGTTCTGGTTTGTCTGCCCGTGCTGCCTCTCTTCAGCTGCTCTGTCAGAGCCTTCAGAGGGGGAAGCTGTCTGCTGGGTTCACTGGTCCTGATGGTCGAATCTGTGTGTAGAGCTCTGATCTGATCCAGGATCTGCTTCATGTTCTCTGCATCACGACCTACAGACTGGAGTCAAAGACGTACAAAATTGATTCCCCCTACTGTAATCAGAGGAAATACATCTATACATGCACCTAAGACACACAATACTGTGAAAGTGTGATTCCAGACAGGAAAAATAAAAGAGCACCAAGCACCAGAAGCTTTTGTGTTTTACCCCTATTTCAGTTAGCTGTTGAAATAATTGATAACAGCAGAGGGCAGAAGAGACGTCTAACCATGTCTGAAGACTGGACTCAAGCTTGTTGAAAAGTTGAGGGTTTAGTAGGATAATAACCTTTTTTTTTTAAATGGAATCAAATGTCTCATTTTCAAGTGACACATTCTTTGCAAAAGTGCTTGTGAGGTTAAATCCTTTAGAAATACACTACAGTGTTATAGACAGGTTTACAAGTGCGGTGCCACCACGGTGACAGCAGCTCGTCTTTAACTCTGATTTGTTATATTTGAGAATGTATTGTTTGGAACACCTGCAAAAATTAACAGACTTTTTTCTTAAAGGACTTTTTGTACCGATAAATACTGTGTAAGTGTGGCGGTGTGTACCTCAGCCTGTGTTTGCAGCTGTAGGTGTGTCTTCAGGGTGTCTTCCACCTCAAAGAGCTGCTGTCCTGCGTCAGAGCAGTTAGACAACACCCTGCTGCCCTGCTGCACCCAGCTCCAGACCTGCAAAACAGATTTACTTTAAATTCACGTGAGGTACCAGCTTCTTTAGTAACACCCGCTTAAACAGTAAAATTCAGCTACTTTAAAAAAACAGAGAGAAAATGTCACCTTGTCCACGAGGTGTTCCCATGACGACAGCAGCTGTTGCCTCTGATTGGTCAGGAGGGCTTGGCGGGCCTGGTCCTCTCCACTTTGAGTCTCATTTCCCAGCATGCTCTCCTGCCCTGCCACCTGCCTGCTTCCAAAGAAGGTCCAAAGATGCCATGTTTGTTTTTATGACTGAATGGTGAGATTCTACAATTCTGAGTTTCTGGTGTTTATTTTCTTTTATTATAAACAAGGTCACATATCACCATCAACACACGCCTCATGTCCAGGGACACAAAATCAAATCATGTGCACATATCAAAACTTTTTTTCCTTCCTCTGCCTTTGGCTTGTGTTTACGCTTTGGAGAGTAGCCATGTTGCTAACGCCTTCTTTGTGACAGTAATACCACAGGTAAACACTAGCAGGGAGGAATTTGAAAAGTTGTCTAATTCTGCTTTAAGAAAGGTCAGGGCTTTGTGGGTAAAACAGTCAGAGCATCCAGAGTATTGAACGGTTTTGCAGTATTTTAACATTTTTCCTACCTGGTGGTATTGGTAGTAGCAGCTTTGTGCTGTTTGGTCTCTTCCTGTTTGTCTTCAGCCTGAGAAAACAGAGAGAAAGACAGAAAGCTGCAGGTGTCTTCAGATATCTCAAAATCTATTAACCAGATTTTCATGAAATGCCCTGATCTCTGAACTCTTCACATTTTATGTCATTTTCCTGCGTCACCACCCCCGGGACAGACCCAGGTGTATCAAGACACGGTTTCCATGCTTCACATTGGTCTAACTTTGGACATCTTGGACCAATAAAACAGTATCTGATTCTGTCTGCTGGTAGAAAAATTTACCTCTGATCCAGATCCTGACTGAGGGTCTCTGGTCTCCTCTGATCTGGTTCCATGCTTCAGATCTGATCCCAAAACTGGCTGCAGATCTGATCTGGATCCAGATCGCTGTTGTGGTCTAGATTCAGGCTGCAGATCTTTAATCTCCTCTAATCTGGATCCAGGCTTCTGATCCAATCGAAATTCTGATTTTTGATCTAATCTGGATCCTGATTTAAAGTTTTTGGTCTCCTCTGATGTGGATCCAGGGTGCGCACCTCTGGTTGGCTCTGATGTAGATTTAGGCTTCATATCTAATCCAGATCCTTGCTGCACGTATGATTTGGATCCGTCTAATCTGGATCCAGGCAGGAGATCCCTGCTCTCTTCAGATTTCGAGTCTGACTTGAGGTCTGATCTGGATCCAGCCTTCAGGTTGAATTTGAATCCAGACTGCTTTGGATCTAATCTGGATCCTGACTCAAAGTTTTTGGTCTCCTCTGATGTGGATTCAGGGGCCGCGTCTCTTGTTGGCTCTGATCTAGATTCAGGCTTCACATCTAATCCGGTTTCTGGCTGCACGTCTGATCTGGATCCAGGCTTCTGGTCTGATGTGGATCCTGGGGGAACATATCTGTTCTCCTCAGGTTTAGAATCTGTCTTGAGGTCCGATCTGGATCCAGTCTTCAGATTAAATTTGAATCCAGACTGCAGGTTTTGGTTCTCATTTAGTCTTGATCCAAGTTTAAAATCCAATTTGAATCCAGGCTGCAGATCTGATCTGGATTCAGGCTGTAAATCTTTACTCTCCTCTAATCTTGATCCAGGTTTTAGATCTGATTCAGGCTTCACATCTAATCTGGATTCTGGATGCATGTCTGATCTGGATCCAGGCTGAACATCTCTGGTCTCTTCTGATTGAGAATCTAATTTCAGGTCTGATCTAGATCCACCCTTCATGTTTAATTTGAATCCAGATTGCAGGTTTCTGGTCTCCTTTGTGCTAGATCCAGTTTTAAACTCTAATCTGGATTCAGATTGAAGGTCTGGTCCAGATTCAGGCTGCAGATCTTTAGTGTCTTCTAGTCTGGATCCAACTTTCAGATCTGATTCAGGCTTTGGATCTAATCTGGATCCTGACTCAAAGTTGTTTGTCTCCTCTGATGTGGATTCAGGGGTAACATCTCTGGTGAGCTCTGATCCATATTCAGGCTTAACATCTAATCTGCATTCAGGCTGCACGTCTGATCTGGATCCAGGCTTCTGTTCCGATGTGGATCCTGGGGGAACAGTTACGGTCTTCTCAGGTTTAGAATCTAACTTGAGGTCTGGAGGTCTGGATCTAGTCTTCAGGTTGAATTTGAATCCAGACTGCAGGTTTTGGATCTCCTCTAGTTTACATACAGGCTTAAACTGTAATCTGAAGCCAGGGTGCAGGTCTGGTCTAGATTCAGGCTGCAGATCTTTACTCTCCTCAACTCTGGATCCAACTTTCAGATCTGATTTGGATTTAGGCTCTAGATTTAATGTGGATCCTGAAAAGTTTTTAGTCTCCTCTAATCTGGATTCAGGGACTATGTCTGGGGTTAGCTCTGTTCTTAAACCAGGTGTTTGTTCTAATCTGTATCCAAGCAGAAGATCTCTGGTCTCTTCTGATGGAGAGTCTATTTTGAGGTTTGGATCTAATCTGGATCCTGACTCCAAGTCTTTGGTCTCTTCTGATGTGGATTCAGATTCAGTCTTCACATCTAAACTTGATCGTGGCTGCACTTCTGATCTGGATCCAGGCTGAAGATCTCTGGTCTCTTCAGATTTAGAACCCAACTTGAGGTTTGATCTGGATCCAGCCTTCAGGTTGAATTTGAATCCAGACTGCAAATCTTTAGTCTCATCTAATCTGGATCCTGACTCAAAGTTGTTTGTCTCCTCTGATGTGGATTCAGGGGTAACATCTCTGGTGAGCTCTGATCCAGATTCAGGTTTAACATCTAATCTGCATTCAGGCTGCACGTCTGATCTCGATTCAGGCTTCTGTTCTGATGTGGATCCTGGGGGAACAGTTACGGTCTTCTCAGGTTTAGAATCTAACTTGAGGTCTGGAGGTCTGGATCTAGTCTTTAGGTTGAATTTGAATCCAGACTGCAGGTTTTGGATCTCCTCTAGTTTACATACAGGCTTAAACTGTAATCTGAATCCAGGGTGCAGGTCTGGTCTAGATTCAGGCTGCAGATCTTTACTCTCCTCGAATCCAGATGCAACTTTCAGATCTGATTTGGATTTAGGCTCTAGATTTAATGTGGATCCTGAAAAGTTTTTAGTCTCCTCTGATCTGGATTCAGGGACTATGTCTGGGGTTAGCTCTGTTCTTAAACCAGGTGTTTGTTCTAATCTGGATCCAAGCAGAAGATCTCTGGTCTCTTCTGATGGAGAGTCTATTTTGAGGTTTGGATCTAATCTGGATCCTGACTCCAAGTCTTTGGTCTCTTCTGATGTGGATTCAGATTCAGTCTTCACATCTAAACTTGATCGTGGCTGCACTTCTGATCTGGATCCAGGCTGAAGATCTCTGGTCTCTTCAGATTTAGAACCTAACTTGAGGTCTGATCTGGATCCAGCCTTCAGGTTGAATTTGAATCCAGACGGTGGGTTTCTGGTCTCCTCTGCTCTACATCCTGGCTTCACATCTGATCTGGATCCAGACTGCAGGTCTCTGGTTTCTTTTGTTTTGGAATCTGACTCCAGGCCTGTGCTCTCTGTTAATGTGGATCCAGACGGCAGGGTTTGGTCCAGGATCTTGTCATCTGTGAGACTCCAGTCCTGAAGTGAAGACAGACGTGTTGTTATTAAGTGTCTTTCAGAACTTGTCAATAACTTGGTTTTGGGAAACAGCTCGTTATATAAAGAAAGTTCATGAGATCATCATTTCATCATCATCTTAACCTGCAGATGCTTTTGTTTCTTTCAGCTCAGCTGCCTGATTTCAGAGTTATCAGCTGACCAAAACTTTGAGCTGATATTTTTAAATAGAGACATCGGAGAGTCGAGAATGTAACTGCGGGCGGGATTTATATTTATAACCTGAACACAAGATGGATGCTGACAGAATAGACAGATGACTCTCACTGCTGCTGTGCTCTAATATCTATAATACTCTATTATACTGTATAATACACAGTGTTTTGCTTTAAGACATCTTGACAGGTATCCAGATTTAAACCTGTGGTGATAACCTGTGTGTATTCAGCACCTGATTTATGCAGGCAGCAGCTCATTACTCAGACTAAAAATATCCTGTTAATTCCCATCCAGCTACTTTGCTATAATTGTCTCTTACTTCAGAACCGGCCTGTCTGGACTCTTGCTCTTTCTTCCTGTTCTCCACCTGTTGGAACTGCAGCCGGAGAGCCTGGTCCGCTCTCCTCCTCCGATCCTGCAGCGTCTCCACCAGCTCCTCCAGCCTTAACGCTATCCCCCTGCTGCACTGGGAATTCTGGGAAGAGGACGCAGCATCAGCATCAATCCATACATTCAACAAGGAGTAAATCAAAAGCAGGCTGAAGAAGGATACAAATGAAAAGTGAACTCCGGCTGGTATATTCATCCATTTACAATGCTTTCCTAGCAAATATGACCCTGAGTTGTTAGATAATGTGCAGGTGAGATGCTTTCACCTCCTCCTCTTCCGCCTCCTCGTCCTGCAGTACTCCTCCTCTCCTCTGGAGGGCCTCAGTCCTCTGTAGCTGTCTGAGTTTCCGGAGAAGAACGTTGCTGCTGGTCAAAACCTGCAGGGATTTCTCCAGAAGATCTGGAATCAAAGCATAAAGACACAATGACTGCCGTACTGATGAAAGTCACAGAGAGATTGTATCTTTACATTTGCATGTCTATTTATTCTGTTTGAAGAAGTTTTTTCTGCACAGCTGCAGATAGAGACGAGGCTACTCCAGAGCGTTGGAAAGAGCAAAAGTCAAAATGTATTTAAAAATTCCTAAAATGTTATTATCTAATGAAAATATTCTGCTTCAGTCCTTATTTGCTGGTGTTTAACCTTTTCACAGAAGTATTAACGGGGCGCTGTTGAGCAATCTGACAGCACCATGAATTATATTTATATAACCCCAATAACAAAACATCTATTTCTGCTTAAACACTTTTTTAGTAAATAACTCTTTTTAGGGTGATGACGTCATAAAATGACAAAGCTACATTTGAAAAACCTCAATAGAAACTTTGAATGTTAAAAGAACAATGACATTTGGTGGAGTCGTAATAAATGTAGTCTTTTTTTAAGAGAGGTTATTCTGGGACTGGAATATATCCCAGCATGCCTCTGGTCCAGGACAGTAAACCAGAGTTGACACCAACAGAGAAAGTAAAATACATTGTACAGAAGAAATTAAAATCAAATGAGTGATGTTATATTTTACAGCTGTGTGTAACACCATAAATTATACTACCGTTTCTCATGAAACGAACACTGGTTACCTCTCCTCATGGCGTCGTACGTGAGCTGCACTTCAGTCAGTCTGTCGCTGTCGGCTTTGATTTTTAGATCCTCAACTTTTTCGATACCGACAGCAAACTGAAAATGGAAACAGACAAACAGATGTTGGTCACAGTCAATCTGAGGCTGATGTGAATGTTATTACTTCTGCAGGTATTTGGTTAAACTAAAGTAAACTAAAGCATTGAAACATTAAAATGTGCCAGATGAATTAGAATTACTGCATCTCAGTTGTTTGCCACTTCGCACCAGTCAGGTTGCTGTTCCTGAGCTGTGGTGTTGAACATTTTTTGCAGAATATTATGCCGTCACCGTGAAGCTGACCTTTGACCTTTTCGATATAAAATGTCTTCAGTTCATCATTTTATCCTGTTAGACATTTATGTGAATGTCTTTTGTCATACTTATCATGTAAATAGTTAAGTTATGGCCAAAAGTGTGTTTTGTGAGGTCACAGGGACCTGAGCTTTGACCTCTAATCAGTTCATCCTTGAGTCTTACTGGACATTTGTACCAAATTTGAAGAAATTCTTGAATTTCACTCAAAACCACGAATTGAACCTCATGGTGGCACTGGAGTTCAAGTGAGGAGGACCACCAAAGTCAGCAGGATTCCTCCTCGGGAGCATGAATGTCTCCGCCTAATTTAACGGCAATCCATCCATTAGCAGTTGAGTTATTTTAGCCTGGACCAAAGTGATGGATCAGCCTCACACTTGACATTGCCATACATCGTGTTGGAGCTATTTATTGACGTAGTGACTCTAAGCAACATCTCTTGGTCCTGAACTCATCGTGGGGGGGGGGGGTCAGGTTTCAGCTCCAAACTCTACAGTCGACTAAACTCAGCTGACTCTTGAGTCGAGTGGTGATTAAGCTAAAAATGTAAATATCCCACGTGTTTGATTAACACTTCCACCAGCGTTTGTGTTGGGAAAGTGTTTATCTCACTCAGCGTTACTGTGGTCGACGTTTATTAGCTGCTTTCAACTCATAAAAAAATAACTTAAAGCACGGAGGACTAAAATAGCCCCATAGAGCTGACTGTTGGACTGTTTTAGATAAAGGCTGCAGCAGGTGTTGCTAATAAAATGCCAGCCAATGAGCACGGCTTACCGCGGCACGCCAGTGATTCAGCAAATACACCGCACCGCCTGAGGAATGTGAGACTGAGAGCGGAAACAAATGTCCTTCATGGAGCCACGAGACGAGGATAAATCACGTCTACAGTCCTGGTTTATAAAACACAGAGGACATCACGCTTCATCTCCGAGAACTTTACTGCCTACAGGGAGGAGGTCAGAGGTCAGAGGTCACCGCCGTCTGACAATAGATGAACAGAGTGAGAGTCAGATTACAGTGAGCTGTGGTTACAATATCAACAGTCTCAATTAAAATGCTTTAAAACTAATGGACCTTTGTGATATATTCTGTTACTGTTACTGACATTATCCTAAAGGTTTCCAACTTTGTTCAAACCAGAGAAATCATTAAGTTTCCTCAAGGTAACGATGCGTTTCACTTGGTCGCCTGTCGCTATGAGTTCCAGGAGAGAGTCAGAGAGTGAGGAAGGAGGTCGGAGAACGAGACGAAACATAACTTGAAGAAAACTTTCGAACAATTCTGCTGCTGCGGCTAAATTAGCGAGAGTGGTGTTTAAAATGTGCTGCTTTATCATAACAACAGTTTGTAAATCTGCAGAGAGATATTTCTTCTCATGCAGCTGCAGAAGTCACAAGCTAGTTGGCGCCAGCTGTCAACAGTCAGCCTTCTTTGCAGCGAGTTCTTCGATGTCAGTTTGGTGTTTCACAGCCTTAATAATGAAAACAACAACTCCCATGATCCCACGCTACTTGTTCTTTTTGTTTTGCTTTGATTGAGACTGAATTTAAATGTCTTTCTGCAGGTTTGCGTCACATGGTTCAGAGTGATTTGCCCTGATCAGACCCTGATGTTTATTAAGGGCTTAAAGAGGTGAAGTATTTCAGTGAAGTAAAAGAAAGAAAGAAAGAGAAAAATCATCTTTTCACCCCCTTTATTAATTCTGTGAACCCTTGTTGAGGTCCTGACTCCCTGGTTGGAGCCGGTGAACTAAAGGAGATTTTCTTTGTGTCTGAAGAACTGGTGAGATAAGACAAATAAAAGATATATTGAGTTGTTTGAGACACAATTTCCTCAAAAACTGATTTGAAAAGTCTGGTTCAGTCAAATTCCCTCCTTAACTTTGCAGAAATATGCAGACTCTCAGGTACATTTTGGTACATTTAAGGTACATTTAAAGGGGTTACCCTCTGGAGAACAAGAACTGGAGCCAGGAAATTTAATGGCCAGAAGTTTTTGCTTCACAACAGCTTTAAAAAATCGGCTGAATTATTGTGGAGAAAATGATATGATTGCTGAAAGTGTAAATGAAGTTGTGCGTTAACATCGCTGATGTTCATACCTCGTGTGTTCGGCAGTAGAAGTCTGAAGTCAGCATCAGGACCTCCTGTCGTCTCTCCAGCAGGCGGAGGAGCAACAACCATCCCTCATTCAGAGATGCCCCCATGGCCTTGTACACTCCCTCCTCCTCCTCCTGTTTCTTGCTCCTCTTCTGCTCCATCATCCCTTCATCCCTCCTCCTCCTCTGCTTGGTCTGTCGGCTCTTCTCCACCACAGCCAGCACCTCCCTCTCATGTTTCTGGGATGACGACAACAGATTTTTAAAAAAAAGGGCATTCATGCTGGGATTACAGCACCAGCACCAGCTAGAAGACACAAGCTTCTCCGAAGGCCCTTTAATGTTAGCAAGAATCACAACGTTACTGTTTTAAAGCTAATCATCGTAGCCCGACCGTCTGTCACACTACTCCTGTGCTGCTTCACTGCTAAACTGTATGCCAGTTGTAGCCATTTCTTTGCAAAGGAATGATTTGTTTAATGTTGTTAGATGACAGGAACACACCTCGTTTTATCAGAACGATCGGTGAGAGAAATGTTGAGTGAAGTACTGCAGTGAGTTACAGACTCTAGTGGAGCAGAAGCTGGACAGGAAGCAGCGAGACGTCAGGACTTCGGCTCTATTTCTGTTCCGTCAGGTGACCTGACGCCACGTGTGTCTTTGTGTTTCTGTCTGTGTTTACCTTGAGTTTGTCCATCAGCTGCTGCTGTTCCTGGATCAGCGTCTGGTTTTCTTCCTGGTTCGATCCGATCTCACAGAGGCCTGGATGGACCTGGACCAGCTGGAGGTGGACCAGGGACCCACTCTGCACACACACACAAACATAAACACACACACTTTGTGAAAATGTTGTCACTTTAGATTGTTTTTAACTTTGTTTAGCTTTTTTCTCCACACAGTGACCTGCTGACCACTTTAGGTGAAGAGGAGCTGCATGTATCTGGCTACACGTGTGTGTGTGTGTGTGTGTGTGTGTGTGTGTGTGTGTGTGTGTGTGTGTGTGTGTGTGTGTGCGTTGCAGCATTCCTCAGGATGATACAGTATCTCTGGCATGTCGACTGAAAAGAGCATGTGACGCGTGACCACACACACACACACACACACACACACACACACACACACACTTTAAAAACAATAACCAGAGTGTTGAGAACTAAAATCCCACATACACGAACACATTTTTAAATACACACTCACCTTCAAAACACTGAGAGGCATCAGCTGTTAGCCTCACACACACATACACACACACACACTGCTCTCTTCCCTTTACAGCAGCAGCAGCATCAGTAAATAGTTTGGCTATAACAGGAAACAGCACATGGACAGAAGTGACTGACTTCAGATGAAGTGAGAGATCGTCTCTCCTGAAGCAGCTTCATGAAACTCACTGACTAACAGAAATGCAGCTAAATGAACTAATTTTAAAGAAGCTATTCTAACGTCAGACTGTTGGTTCGTTGGCTAATTCTGGAGCTGAAAGGTTGAAAAGGGCGAGTCTCAAGTTAGCAGCTCATTTAGTCTGATAGTCAGAGCAGCCTGAAACTGTACTCAAGTACAAGTAAGTTACTCGAGTAGAAGTAAAAGAAGTCGTCAAAATAACTACTTGAGTAACTAAAAAAGTTATTCACCCACAGACGTCTTCATCAGGTAAAGAAGTGAACACACACGATCACAGATCATCTCCTGATTGGATGATCCACCACATCCACACCAGGACATTATTCACATACAGCATTATAAATAAAGTATCTCGTTATGTTCTTCAGCTGTCGTCTCTTATTTCATCTTATGATTTGGCAAATAAATCATGGTAAGTAAAGAAAGCGTGTCCACATGTTACAGTGTCTTATAGATCCATCATGAGATCATTTTACTGTGTGAGTGATCGCACTAGTGTTAGGATTTTATTTCAGATGTGGCCTTTTTACTGAGTAGGAAACTGTATTAGTCAGAAATGACTGATCTGATCTGGTTGATGTGACTTTATTCTCCCACCTCATATCTTTCCTTTAAGTGAATCTGGAGACTGGTGTCAGTGAAGGTGGAGGCCTTGTTATCAGAGCTCAACAGGCTGAGTGCTTTGTGTCTCTTTACATACCTTCAGAACAGAGACGACAATCTGCGATTGGCCGGCCTGGATGGCGATAGTGCTGAGAGTGGTGAAAGACAGCTTCATGTTCCCACCTCCTCCTCCTCCTCCTCCTCCTCCTCCTGCCTTCTTTTGTCCTCCACATGTCACAGACTCTTCGATCTCTCCGATCGTCATGAGGAAAGACTAAATCCAGGAAACTGTTAGACCTTCTCCTTTCCTTCCTTCACTTCAAGCTCGTCTCATCAACAAGTGTCACACAATTCTCTGCCTCCAGGTTTTCAGGATATTCTTGTTCATTTAATTCCCTTTTCCTTGGTTTTCATTGTCGGCAGCTTCACATGCAGCAGTTCCCCAAACAGCTCCTGAAATCAGAGCTGCTCCAGTGCGTTGTGTCGGGAAGTGTCTGGTCTCCAGTTTGAATCGATCTGTGCTGGTTGTTTGTTGGTTTTTGTTCCCGACTGTCAAACCTCCCACTGAACAACAGAAAATATGAATTAAAGAAAAGGCTTCAATATAAATCGCTCCAGGGAAACAGTTAGATTCATTAACAGTTGAAGCCATTGCACTTCACGCTCCCTGCACCCAAACAGATCAAGAGCAGGATTAATGGTGTTAGCAGGTTTACATTCATAATGATTAAATCTCCTGTGTTGTATATGAGTGAAAAGAAGACTTCCTGTTCCTGACATTCAATTTTATTTGAAGGTTTTTTGTTGTTACGGTGAGAAAAACTTCAATATTTCACTGAGTAAGATGAGAAATGAAGATGAACTCTTTCCACTGATCAAACAGATGTTTTATATCACATGAGATTTGCTTGGGTTTGTTCGAAGCTTTTTAGTCTCGACAGAATAATTTCTAAATTTAAGAGTCAGATTTTATTCTCAAACAGGCACCAGATAAAAGACATGAAATATACAGGTACCTCTTCTGAACAATAAAGATTTCATAAAAGGTCTAAAAGTTAACAAATCATTTAGGAACGCTTCATAGATTAATCACCAATAATGAAAACAAATCTCTTTGGCCAGTGTTTATTCTTAAATAAATGTATAGACGTTAATCCATCAATAAATGAGATATTCATAAATCGAACCTGACAACCCAAACATTGGTCTAACGTGTAGTTATTAATATTACTTCAATCATTCACCTTTATGTATTCTGGAGGGATCACTGCGCCTCATTCACAACGACATCGAGTCCAACAAAACAACAAGGAGACATGCTGACAACGTAAAGACAGTCAGACAGCAGGTTCATCAAAAGCCACAGCAGCAAAATAAAAGAGAAATGTTGTGTGAAACAGTGAAATAACATTCAGAGACATAAAACCAGCGAAGCCCTGCAGCCAGAACAGAATAACTTAACAGATGAAATAAAATCATTGGAAATAAAACAGAAAGATAGATAATAAATGAAAGATAAGACAATCAATTAAAATGTGCATGTAATAAAATCAGTTATTTAAAACAATTACAACTGTTGGCTGGGAGGTTTATATTTCTGAAATGGCTAAAGGGTTTAAATGTATTGACTTAAAGACTTTAACAGAATTGTATAAAATGTTAACAATGAAGGAAAATACTTACAAACCGATACGAGTAATGATCATTTAAGGCGAGAGGCAGAGATCATTTTAAAAACAAAATAATAATGATAATCTGTCAGGAAACACCAAAAATGACCAAATGTGAGGATGAATGAGCAAAAAACTCAAGTGAGACATGATGAAAACTTTAATCCGATCAGTAGTTCACCTAGTTTATTGTTTTAAATTCATCATTTTAATTAATCAAGTTTAACTTTTCTTTCCTCACTGACAGAAAGTGAAGGATGAGGTTTGAGTTATCAAACACTTTTTAATTCACTTTTATCCCTTTTTAAAGTTTGTGATGACCTTCAGACACAAAATAACAAAGTAAATGTAAAACGAAAGACAAGAAAAGATTAGAAACAGTCGAGCAACGTACCTGAGCCTCGTCTCTGGAGATCATGCTGCTGCCGCTGAGACCAGAAACACTCTGAGAGGAAACACAGCTGAGAGAGAGAGAGAGGGAGGTGGTAAAAATAGACATGGTCCAGTTGGATTATCACGCTGCTGAATGACAGAGAGACATCTGCCTTCCATAAACAAACACTCGCTCTGTTTCAGTGACAGTGTAAATATATCTGCACGAACATAAAACATGATGAAGACACAAATCACAGAAGTCGTCACTGGTTCATCAGTTTAAAGCTGCTTCACCTCCATTTCTTCTACACCACATTCAAAAACACTCATGTTTTACTACGTGTCTGATAACTCAAATGAACTCTTACTTTGTCTTTGCAGAGTCCGTTAAATATCTTTTAAAACTTTCTGCCTCTTTAATTTTTGGGACTCTGATATAATCCTGCCAGTGTTTAAGTGATTGACTGAACCGATGACAAATGTTCCAGTTCAGAGAATATAATAAGATATAAACAATTTTCTGTAAATTGTATTTAAAAACATTTTTCATCACACTCTCAGTTCAGCGCAGTAAATATGACTTTTGTGAAAACCTTTAAAAACAACATTCAAAATCAGATTTCACAAATTATTTATTCAGCATGTTTTTAAAACAACATTGTAAATGAATATCCACGGTCACAATCAGCCGCAGAGTCAATAACGAACAGAAATAAAAAAGGCAGAGTGGTGACTAATAATAAGCTTAAAAACAATCCTCTGTAAACATGGTGGCACCCGTTCCTGTGCCAGGCTTGACCTTTGACCCGTCCTTTAAGAAGCTCCTCTGCTGTAAAGTAAAACACTGAGGTCACCAGGCAGTTTTAGGATTTGCTTTGTAGAGACCGTAGTCTTCTTTCTTGAAGAACGCCACCTCCGTCTCATTCGCTGAAACGACAAACACAAAATTGTTAGATAATTTAACACTTTATTTACTTTTAATGTACTTTGAATTATGTTTCAAATGTCGAGGTTAAACTCAATTTAAGCATCGGTTAGAAGACACAGAGCAACAGCAAGAACACACAACACAAATAATAGATACAACTGTGAAACAATGAGTAAACAAATTCTTGTCTAATTCTAAATTTTCGAGGAATAAAAAAAGACGACTTCTTTCAACAAATTCTTAAATTTACTAACAACTTACATATAAAAAACTATCCTCACTTAATTTGCCACCCAATTAAATAAATCAATAACAATCCCAGTTTATTCAGCAGACTCCAGATGATCACACTGTCGATCAAAAAGCTGAACATTTACCGCCTCAGTCTGGTGGTAACGATCGTTCTCACAGTCTTCCAACTCCAGCTCTAATAATGTTGGATTTGGGGCGACGTAAACAGGAAGTAGAGCATAATGCTGTTTTGTTCACCTGTATTTGTTTGGCCGGCTCCATTTAAACTATCCTGAATTAGCTGTTAGCAGCGTGCTCATGGATGTACAGACAACTCTCACTGGATTACTGTGAGACTGACGAAAACTTAAAACATGATGTTTCTCAGGCAAGTTCCTTACATGCAAGGAGTGTCTTTTTGAAAACATGTTTTACTTTTTATAATGTCACACTGACATTTAACCTCTGACCTTTTATCATTTTATCCTATTAGACGTTTTTATGTAAAACGTTATCGTAATTATTGGATGAATTCTTGAGTTATGGCCAAAAATGTGATATACATGATCATATACGCACCAAGTCTGTTTGTTCAGATCTAACAGGGAGTGTGATTTTTAATGTGAACTGCTGGAATCTGGCACAAAGGCGCTGTGAGCTGTGTGTTGTGGCCACTGCTGCTCCATCTGCTTCCTGTTTGGACGAGCAGGTCAAACAGCTAAACTACCTTCCTGTTGTTACACTGACGTGCACCTGCAGTATCTGCGCCTCACACCTGTCCCTCCTCATCCTCTCTGGAGGCGCCTCACAGTTTGATATCTCCTGGTCAGTCCTGGAGTAAATCCTCCCTTCATGTTCTGATGCTCAGTTCTGTTGAAACTGTTTCAGAGAGGTGTTGATCCAACTGTATAATTATTTAAAATATATAGTTTATGGTGCCGTTGAACTCTGTTATATTTAGAGGTGTTTCTCATATCTATCCACCTCATTTAACATCATAATATCCTTTATTACTGAGGTTTCATTTTAGGATCAAGTACACAGTTTTAACATCTACATTCACTGACAAGTGTAAACTAAGCGAGCGGTGTTTACTGTATATTATAGACATGTATATATGTATATATCCCACTTAATAAACAGCAGAGACAAACTTACTAACACCAGCAGCTCTGAGGGTTTGACCATTCTGCAGAATGAGCTTCTCATCGTCGTCTAAACTCATCACCAACTCGTTCGTCTGCAAGAAAAAAAAGTTTCAACTTTAATGGGAACTTCTGATTTCAAAGAGCCACAGAAGTCACAGACGACACGTATAAAACAATCTAATTCAGAAATGTTCAGCTCCTTTCATGGAGAAATCCTGAATCTTTTAGCTGATCGTTGGCTCAACCAATCACATCTCTTACGCTCCACCAGCTGCAGACCTGCCAACCTTGAAGAAATGTTATGCGTACTACATTTATTTTATGACTTTAGTTACTAGTTACTTTGCAGATTACACAAATTTATATTTCTGTTTATAAAACATTCTGATTATCAGAAAAATGCTGAATATCGGATCCGATCAGCGTCCAGGTGGGTAACTGGTTGACCCGGAGTACATAGTTTATATATACATACACAAATATATGAATTGTTTACCTTATTTTCATACTTAAGTTTACTTTAATATCAGATGTTTTAAGACTTTTACTCAGGTACTTCTCACATGGGTGTGTTTCACTTTTATCAAAGTAATATTGTAACGCCGTATCTTAAAAAAGTAAAGATATGGTGACTCAAGTATAACTTTTGGGTACTTCTATCAACACTGGCTGGAGGACGTTTGTCCTTCAGACAGCAGTGGGACTCTTGCTTTAGACTGATACCTTTGCTCCGTATGCTTGGTGGGTGATCTTCATGGTGTCTGAAAATACAGGAGACAGGAGTCAGATGGTGAACATGTGTTTTACCAGGTGTAAACATTTCAACATCCTCCGTTTTATCTGCGGAGATCAGAATAAATTAAAAACACGGGTTTTATCTTAAACTCTGGATTATATTGACACTACAAAACATGTATAATATGTTTAATCAATCTATCATCTTTTTTCACTACAATCAGACTTCATAGTTTTGAATATTATTATTTATCTCAGTTTTATCATGAATTTATGATGTGTTGTTTTTATCCTGATTGTTGCCGCCATTTTAGTTTTCTTGTTTTTATACTGATGGTGTGTGCTGGTTGTATTTTGACCTGCAGCAGCACTCTGTACCCATGTTCTGAAAAGTGCTGTACAAATAAAGTTTATTATTCAAATCAGAGCTGAAGCTTCAGTCTTCAAGAGCTGCTGTTAGTTTTAAAACCACCAGATGTCACTGTGCTGCCGAGTTCGACGCCTCAAAGCTTCATCACCAAACATCATCAGGAAAACTGATTCGTTACACCGACATCACAGGAGCACTCTGTAGCTTTGATGAAGAAAAGTTAATGAGAAGAGAAACATCTTCATTGGCTGATTTTTTCCCTTTTTACTGCTGAGCCTGAGCTCTGTGCAACAAATATGTGTACCTGAACTGTGTGTGCTTGTGTGTGTGTGTGTAAATGACAAATAAACCTCTTGAATCTTGAATCTCATACCGTTTTACTTTGTTTCTATGTGGCGGACCCTGCAAACTTTCTGGCTTTAAACAGTGGAACCTTATTTTCCTCGGAGAACAGCTTGTTTATTCACTTATGTGAAAAAAGAGTATTATTACCTCATTAATATTGTAAATACTAAAATTCTGAGTTTGATTTTTTTCTTTAAAATTACATAGAGCCCCTTTAAAGCAAACCATGTCAGATATACGTACCATAACCATATTTCTTGAAAGGAGGAGGAAGTCCTGCTCTTGTTGTGATATCTGGAAGAAATGTAAAGGTTTATCAAGATTTTAGCCTCAAGTTAGTGTCTATAGATAGTAACATGTCATACGTTATAATATACAAGCATTAGGAGGAGAGAATGTGAGATTTGTTAGAATAAAGTTACAACATTTGAGAAAAATTATAACAATAATAACAAAAATAAACAGACGCAAAAGTGTCTGTGAGTTAAGGCTGCAATTATCAATTATCTTCTCAATTACTTGATTAGTAGTTTGATCTATAGATATCTTTGGAGTGTTTATTACATATAAATACCGTTTATATTGTTCTTATGGCTTTTTCTAATTATTTATTATCACTGTTTTAAATTGATACTCTCCATTTTATCCCCTCTGCTGCTGTAATAATGCAAAGTTACTTGTTGTGGGACAAATAAAGGATTATTTTATCTTATAAAATGTCAGGAAATGGAAAATGTAAATCGAGACAAGTGTCAGTTTAATGTCACAGAGGAGAGAAACCAGAACACACTCACATTTAACAGCTGACAACAGAGAAGTTTTACTTTCTTTAAAGATACACAGATTAATCGATTATCAGAATAGTTGGTGGTTAATGTAATTGTTGACAACTAGTTAAGCAGCTAGGTGAGAATACCTGACTAACAGGCTGGCTGGAGGCTACAGGAGAGTCAGGAAATGCTAAAACATGCTAATGTCTCCAACCGCCCTGTAATGTGACCCAGACTCAAACTAATTTTGTCTCGTAACAAGAGGAAGCTGCGGCTCCAGTAGTCGCTCGTTAAGACATGATAAAGCCTGTCTTCCAACTGTCTCACCGTCCCTGACGAGCTGAATGAAGTCCTGCACGGTTTGGTCCAGATCGACTCGCTGAAACACGACCGGTCTGAAGTTTCTGTGCTCGAAGGACCTCACCAGCCGGACCGTGACCACAGGTTCCCCGGCCATGTCCCGCCGCTGACACTGAACTGCTCGACGGCTCTCGTCCTCAAACGCTGGCGCTTCCCTCAGGTGTGTCGCTCGGCAGGGTGTGTGCGGACCTGCGGCGTCGGTGTCATGGTGGGTGTGTTAGCATGTGTGTCGAGACAAGCCTGGGCTAGCAGCCTGAAGAGACCAGAGCAATCGAGGACGTTCAGCGATCGAGACCCGATGAGTCGATACCCGAGCGAGCGGTCTCTTTGTTCTTCGTGGGTTTTGGCGGGAATGTCTGTTTGTCGCCACCTGCCGTGTGGGAGTGTTTACAGCAGGGAGACACACGTGCTGCTGATTGACCCACAGATAACAACAACGTTTACTCTTTGTATGTGAAACGAGTACAATACGCGGTCCAGCCCACCATCAAATTATCTGAACACGTCGAACAATTTTACAGATAAATACAACCAATAAACGTCACTATGCTACATGTCACAGTGTTGTAACAAGTAACCAAACGTTATACTTGATTAAAACTAGCTTCACGTTCAAAGTGCAACATGTATTTGGCCAACTGTCAAATTCATTCTCAAAAAAACACGGAGCGTTTGAGTAATTGCTGCTGACTATAGCCGCCCCAAGCTAGTTAGCTTAGTTAGCCGTGCAGCTAGCCAGGGGCGGACTTACCATTAGGCAAAACTAGGCGGTTGCCTAGGGCCCCATAAAAATCCTCATACAATTATGGTTAATACAGTTATTACTTATTTGCGCATATTAATTATGTTTTTGATTAAAATCCTCTCGCTAAAATGCCAGCAGAATGCTAATCGTATTATGTGTGTGTCGGGCCCCCCTTCAGTCTCCACTACATTGGATCAGTCCATCTTACTGCGCATGTGCAGAACGGATCCAGGAAGACAGCAGCAAAACGAAAACAAACTGCGCGAAGTGGCGAGAGAAGAAGAGCAGAGTATAGAAGAGACAAGTAAAGAAAAGAGACAGATGAGAAGAAGCTGCCCCAGCCGAGCTGACAAGAGGAGAGAGAAGGAGGAAACAGAAAGCTGATCTCAAGTTACAGGAAGTGACGACTGTCTTCACTGCGGCAGCGGCAGCGGCAGCAACCCACACCTCTTGTTTTTACATTTTACGTCTGTTCATAATTTTTATTCATTTTTATACATTTTTATATGTAAATATTAGCATTTTAGCTCAATAGCTTCCAGGTCATGTGATCAATCGACTCAAAATCAGTGTGGGATCATGTAACTACACTGGCTGCATGAGATACACCTCTTGTTTTTACGTTTTACATCTCTAAATATTTTTTATTAATTTTTATATGTATATGGGTTTGAAATATGTAACCAGCAACGTAAATGATGTACAGTAGTGGAGTAGAAAGTGCAGTATTTGCCTCTGAGATACAGCGGAGCAGACAAAACTGAAGTTGCATGAAATCCTAATATGTCTAGTCAGCACTTGAGTAAATATACTGACACTTCACCACTGGGTCAGAGCCTGATACTGTGTTTGTGTGTTTGTTTTCAGAATGAGGGAGAGAGACAACGTGACAAAGGGACAGGAAGAGAGGGACAACAGGTAAAACACATAATACATGTGTATTCTGTTAAAACGTATGTGTCTGTATAATTGACCTGTTGTTTTGTGTGTTGTCTTCTCGTTTCAGAGGGCCCCATGCTGCCTTTGCCTTGGCCCCAAATTTCTTAAATCCGCCACTGCAGCTAGCTATCCCTTCTGAAGCCAAAACAACTCGACTTCCTGGCTGTGAATAATCTCTTCTTCTTCTCTCTTCCGTGTAGAGACTTCTGCCGACCGAGTCGGCTAACTTCCGGTTTAGCATCCGGCTAACTTGAATGAGGATAAAATGATTTAATCTTTTTTGCAGCTCTTCTAGACTTTCTAAAGTTTACACACACCAAGGACCAGAGAACAGCAAAAATAGAGAAAATAATTTATTAAAAGAGATAATTTCTTCAAACTTAACTTCATGTTGTAACTGAGGTGTTACAGGAGAGCAATATAAGACGACAGGGAAAATATACATATAGAAACACACCGATATATTTGTATAAACACTCACACACACACACACACACACACACACACACACACACACTCTGGCATACGTAATTACTTGTGTTTGTCCTCTAAAAAACGGACACATATTGAAATGAAATGTTTCTTAAATGTCGTAAACTGAAAAGTGTTAATGAAACATAAGGACTGAGGTCTTTATGATGAACAGATGTGCAGAATAAGATAAAACTATAAAGTGCTTACATGTGTTAATAATCATAATACAGAGCAGCTGTTATAATGTTGTCGGGTTTACCACCCTGTATAAATGTCTTGTAACGAACTGTTCTGATGGTGAAGGTAATGACATGAAGAAAAAGACAAACTGAGGTATTAATAAAGAATTATCACACTTGTTTTTTCATATAGACTTAAAGGAGTCTTTCACTCTGTCAACTGTTGAAGGCCTAAACTCAAAGTTTTCATTTGTGTTCAATGTTTCCAGGATAAACATTTCATTAAACAGAAGCTGAGAGCTCAAAATTGCAATCTGGTGCTGATTATAATGTTCAAGGAGGATATTTTATGCCATTATTGGATAATGACAATAGAGACATTACACGTAAAGAGGGAAGAGAGAAATTAACTTTTTCATATTACTTATTTTATTGGTTTCAAATCACGGGTCTAATAATTCTTTATTGGTCAACTGTTGGTCTTAAATATTATATTAATCCTACTTTCTTTACTTGTTTCCTTTCACATCTTATTTATTTTTATTGGTCGGTTGCTGATCTTAATTATTTTACTGTCTTAATGTTATTTTTAATTGTCTTAACGGAGTTCCCTCCAGTCTAATCTTTTATCTTATCTAGCAACTCACACTCTGCAGCACAAATCTAATATATTTATATAGATTTATATATAAAGTTTCGCCTGCTTGCTCTGTGCTGCCCCATTCGGTACTAATTATAGGTAAATTAGAGAATGATTATGATTACGTGATTCACTTAATATTCATTTCACTTCATGTTAAATTTCAAGCGCCGTACACAACAGCAGTCACACAAATATAATTCAACATGTTTTTGTTCTCTCAGGAAAAATTCTCCTTCTCTCTTCCTCCAGATCAATAATTAACTCAAAACAACCGATTAAATTAACTAAAGTAATTGTCGCAGATGCTGTCCTCTCTGTGATTAGTGCTAGTTTAAACAGTTCAATCCACGAAACGTTCTCAACATTATTCAGAAATATCAGACCTGTAAAATAAAATGTTAATCTCTCTTTTTTTTTTTGTCAACAGAAAATTGTGAAATGTGAATCTGGAACTGATATGAAACATGTCTACAATCCCTGAAATAACTCTTTTTATAACTATTATTATAAACTGATAAAAGATTTTATAAAAATGAACCAATCTTTAAAAGTGGTCAGAGTTAATGAAGGCCACAGCCGGATCAGCAGACCACAGCTCGTCTCTGTGTCTTGGTCTTGTTAGTGTAAACAGAGAAGTGTTAGTCGTGAAGGATTGTCCTGTTAAAGCTCGGAGGAGGTGACAGAGTTCAGACTCTCACAGAGAGAAAACACACCTCTGGATGGTCCGGATGAATTTCCCTTCTTATCTCTGGAACATTAAACATCACCAGGGTGTCGAGGAGGATCCTCTTCAGGTGGCTCCTGGTTGTTTGGGGGCCGGTGTCTCGGGCTCTCCCAGCCCCGGCGGATCTTTGTCAGTCTGAACATGAGGCACGGCAGAGCTAAGAAGGTCCGTCCGAGCAGGACGACGCAGGGCAGGATGAGGGCCAGCAGGTACACCGGGGGGAGGTAGTAAGGGTAGGCCCCGGGGAAGAAGGCAAAGTCCCAGCCGAAGAAGAGAGCGTGCATGATGGAGAGAGTCAAGGCGGCGTAACCGAGTCCGGACTGCAGACACACAAAGACAAGAGTTCATGTGACACAATAAAACAAAGAACTCTTCAGTCTTTACAATCACAAACAGATCCAAACTGGATCAGACTTAAAGATGCATTATTCATATTTGGGCCACTTCAGGACTCAACTTCACACCAAGCTGAACATCACACACTAGTTTGACACATTATAGTTCATTTACACATTCAACAGACTGTTGAAGTGAAGATGAGCTGAGCTGGAGGGCAAAGCTTTGGTCTGACCAGTTGATCCACATTCCTCTCTAACCTATAGCCACAAGCTTTAGGTAGTGACTGAAACAATGACCCCGATAAGAGTAAGAAAATGGTTGGAGTCATGTTTGTTTGTGTCTATGTTCTCTCTTCTTTTAGCTCTGCTTTTGGTCTCCACCACCTCTTTAGCTGCTAAACACTCCACTATGTTCAGCAGCTAGTCTCTAACTGTGACCAGCTGCCTGCTGATGACTGAAGAGTCCAGTCGAGCTCTGAGGGACAGTCTGTGATGATTCATGCAGTAAACAAACACCACAGGAAGGTTGTCAGAAGAGTTAGGGACAGCTTGGCTTAATTCAAAATCTGTATGAGAGTTGTAGAAACGTATGTGTCTGTATGTTAGAAGACCGGACAAATACTGAGACGACGACAGCTGCAGCAGATACGAACCAGAGACTTCATCTTTTCCTGCCACACCGCATGAGATAAACAAGTGATTCACAGCGTCGACTCTGCGTTTCTCTTCTCACACGAGGAATTTTCAGTTCAGTAAAACTAATAAACGATTCATCATTTCAATCTGCTGACCTGAACAAATGTGAACTCCCTCCAGTTGAGAGCGTTTCCCACAGAGGGCAGTGAGGTGATCGCCAGCAGAGTGAGGACTCCAAATCCCAGAATCCCACAGGAGAGGTAGAGATCTGACCTCCACACCATCTGCTCCGACCAAGAGTTCTCCACACCGGCCTTCACCTGAAAGTAAAGACACAGAAGTCAGAGCTGAGGGGGTCAGACTTCAGGTCGATGGTGTTCACCTGCTCCGACCTCACCTGGCGGTAGGCTGCGTTCAGCAGGTTGTATCCTGCAGCTCTCCTCAGTGTCAGACACATACTGTACACCGCATGAAGCACAGCACACAGGAAGCTCAGCAGGCCCAGCTCCTTCCTCCTGCACAGCCAGCGGTCCAGCCAATCAGGAAACCTCTTATATTTGGTTCCTCGGCCGAGCTGGAAGACCGCCGCCAGCAGACCTGAAGAGACGCAGAGAGTTAACACAGCTCAGCAGATATTCACATCCGACTGGGCCGAGATAAAGGAGCTGGATGAAAATCCTGCAGCTCATTCAGAAGTAGAAGAGACAGATCGACACCTGTCGCTGCCCTGCCCGCTGATAGACAGTAAGATAAGATACATCTTAATTCAGTGTACCGTCACACAGGACTCGTATTACCTGTGGACGTCTGGTCGTTTGTAATCATTTCGGAGGAAAAATATAAAAAGAAAAGAAAAAATATACCTACCATATTTTGGCAAACACAGAGGTCCTGTGATAATATAAGTCCCGTGTGAATCATGTTGATGATTTGGGGTTGTGTTTCTTTTTAAACTGCTGTTTCTTCCTGTCAGACAACTGAAAAATTGGGAAATTTGAGAAGCCGTCAGCAACTGTGCTGTGAAATCGGCTGTATTGATGTTCAAATGCTGTCAGAGACCAACGACGACACCAAAGTGCATCACCGAAGAGCAAAAATATTCAATTACATCATTCTTATGCAAAAAAAGAAAAGGAACATTCAAAAGTCCTCTTGTAAAACCAACAGACGGATGTGTGAAGTCATTTTGGGGAAAGTTAGTGAACGGTTTTGTTTTTCGGTGTTGCAGACTCGCCTGAAGCCGCTGCACACAGATCAGTGATCAGCTGACCAGCTCGTTCAGGTGAACATTAGGTTGTAGCTCGTCGTCTATCTTGGATGAATGAGCCGTCGTTTGTGTTTTGACATTTTGCTGATTTGTTATTAATCCTGGAAGTTCAAATCCACGAATATCATTCCAACTTTGTCATGATAATGATAAAGATCATATCATGATAATGCCAGAAAATATTCTGAGCTGCAATCAGAGAATTGTGAATTAATTTAATAGTTAACGACTAATCGATTAGTCGAATCATTAAATAATATGTAAATAATACCGTTCTGTTACCTGGCAGGTAGACCAGAGCCAGTGTCACCAGGGAGACGGCGGGCAGCGTCTCGTTGACCGTCACCAGTGGCAGTTCATAGAAGTTGTTCCTTCCTTCGTCGAGGTACGGCAGCAGGATGTTCCTCAGGAAGAGGTAACCATAGAAGAAGAGGAAGAGGAGGAAGGTGGTTAGGACGGGGCCTCCCCAGGAGGGGAAGAGGATGAGCGGGGCCTCCTCGATGTCTCTGGAGGCACACAGACCGCCCAGATCCACGGGGCTGAAGCCCAGACGACGGGCCAGCTGCAGCACCGTGGACTTGGAGTCGGAGCAGTCGCTGCAGATCAGCACCTGGAGGAGGATTCAAGGAACATTACCACTTTCCAGGTGTTGACGAGACACTTTTCACTGTTTTAATTAAGAATATATTTTATACTGACATCTCCTGCTCTTCAGCTCCACCTCACCTGTCTGCTTCCATCATGAGCTCCAGCCTGCAGCGCCCACGCAGACACCGAGTTGAAGCCCTTCACCACCCTGCTCTGTGGGAACAGCTCGGCCAGCCTCTCGGCGTTGGCCTGCCCTCCTCCGTTCAGCCCGGTGGCGTTGCTGACGTCCACCAGCACCTTGCCCTCCAGCTGCTCCCTCAGCCCCACCAGGGTGTGATAGTGCTCTGGGTAGACAGCAGTGAACACCACCCTCTCCGCCCTCTCCACCGCCTCCCTCTGTGTCAGCAGCTCCACCCCGGCAGGAAACAGACCCCTGGCTACACGGCGAGGGTCTCTGCTGCCCACCACCACCCTGAACCCACAGGCCACCAGCCGGCCGGAGAGGGAGCGGGAGAAGTCTCCAGAGCCGATGATGGAGATCACAGGGCCTCCGGGACCGCTGGGCTCTGACGGGTCAGGGGCAGAACTGGGCAACAAGGGGGTCTTCATGTCGGTCTGCATGATGAGCTGCAGGAGGAGACGATCACACCAGACAAGCGCTGTGACCTGATTAAATACATGATTAACTAAATATCATTTCATGTTATGTAGACGTGAACATGCTATAAGATCATTAATGAAGAACTTTCTCCGTCATTGTTCAGTTTTATTCATTTATTTTCTCTGTCAACAGTTTTCAGCTACGAAGTTTCTCAAGCTGCAGCGAATGTTTTACTGATTATTTAGATTCAGGTCTAATGACTGCTTTCATTATTATCTTTCTAATTAGTGTTGATTGATTTCTTGTTTTTCTGGTTTGTCGTTATTATTTTTGCTCTCTTACGTCATTGTTTGACATTATGATGTCATTGTTTGACATTATGATGTCACGACTTGTGTCGACCCCAGGGTGAGTCGCTGCTGCCTTGGTAAAGGCTGATGAGGATCCAAATGAACAAGTAAATAATCATCTTCAATCACATATAACCTCCTTTATGTATATAATATGTAACTTTGACCCATTCGATGGTTCGTCCTTCACATTGTCGATGTGTGTTACTGTTCACTGTCACTTTGAGACAGTATGTGTGTTACAGTTAAATGTCGATGCTGACCGTCGTTGTTCAGCTTGTTTTCCTTGTCTGAGCTGTTTGTCTTCAGTATGTGAACGCAGACAAGCTGCTTCTGACAGGCAGTGATACAACACAACAACACACCACACCACACCACACCACAACACAACACCACAACACAACACAACACAACACAACACAACACAACACAACACAACAACACAACAGTCTCTGCATGTTGACAATAATCAACAGTTGTGGGACGAGAATGCAAAAAAGAAAATCTACATCACACAAACAAACTGTGATTATTGTGCTGGGTTGTCTGTATTTTGTATTGTGGGTGTGGAAGCCTGTTTTTCTTGTGCAGCCTTTTAATGTAGTTGTATGTTGTGTAATGATAATAAACTCTCTAATCTAATCTGATCTAAGATAATTTACTTTTCTATCCAGCAGTAAAGAAACATTTCTCTTCAGCCAACACTTGTTCACAATCTCATTCATGTTTTGACACTTCAGAGGAAACTGATGCTCACACTGATTCTTTGATCACTTTAAATAAATCAAACATCTGACGGGAACATTCATGATGAGAGGAAGTGGAAGTGAAAACAGCTGAGAGACACAAAACTGAGAGGAAATCAAAAGTAAACATTATGAAACATTATGAAACACGTTACTGAGACTGTAACGCGTTACATTAAAACAACTCACCGAGTTGAGTCAGAGGATCCTCAGTGAGGCGGACAGGTGTGACTGAAGGTGAGCTCATGTAACGTCCGTGTGTCTCCTCTGTGTCTCCTGTCTGTCTGTGTGTCTCCTGTCTGTCTGTGTCTCTCCTGTGTGTCTCTCCTGTCTGTTGTCCTTCACTGCAAACGAAACTCTGCTCATCGTGCCGGTCACATGTTTCACATGCCCCGCCCACTGCTGCCTTCAGGTACTCACGGTGAGCTCGGACTTTTGGATTTTCGCGTTTCATAAAATGTAAGACTTTGAAACAATCAGCCTGTCAGTGGTGACAGTCATCACACTCACTGAGTGAAAACACGACACAGAAACTAGAAGCTGAAAAGAGACACGTCGTTGTCCTGTTGATTGTGACGTTTTTTAAGTTGACGTTGTAAAATAAAGTAGAATATAGTTTTTGTTTGTCTCTTTTTAATGTCAGCTGGAAACACTTCCTGTTGTCACCTCTGCTACACGTGTCGTCATGTCAGTGAAGCTGTTTTCTTACTTTCCTCCTTTTAGTCTGTTTGTATGTTTTCCCCTTCAGTCGCAGTGCATTGAACTGTCAGGGCCACCGTAGAGTATTCATACCTGCTGCTACCTCCACTTCTCACCTAGGGTCAAATATTAGCCACCTTTAGTTACAGTTAGTGCAGACTGAGGTTAATCTATAAATCATGTGACCTGAACACAGTACAATACATTTTCAAAGACTAACCAAGTGGCTCCAAACCTCTTTGTCTCGTGGTCATTAGGAAGCAGCAGTGTGTCAGACAGTTGTGTCTCCTCGTCATGCTTCAGATGTTAATGAGTAGCTCAGATCCACTGAATCCACATTTCCTCTCTGAACATCTCACATGGTTTCATTTAAAGACCTGATCAGGAGCCAAAGACGTCAAATATCAAATATTTTACAAGTAACAGCAAAAGATTAGAGAGAAGTTTGTGAAATGAGTCCAAATGTATGTCAGAATAACTTTCTACTTCTATATAATAATGTCACTTACAACTTAGATAGCCTTCACAAAGTTATGTGTGCTGATACGGCTGATACTGTTTGTATGGGATCCTAAACTTGCAATAGTTACTTCATCCTCATGAAAAATGACAACTCCAAAGTGGCGTTTAAGCGTAACTGTGATATTTCCGACAGCCCCTGAAGGCCTCACAGCTGACAGGGGAAGATAAGGCTGCACCCTGTTTCAATCTGCTGATATGACAGAAGTTTTGTAAGAGTCAAAGAGTGAAGGACATCGAGCTCACAGACACAGACACGTAACGATAAGGACAGATGATGTACAAAAGTACTGATGTGTGTGAAAATGCTCCATTACAAGTAAAAAAAAAATACTGCATTCAAAAATAACTTCAGTAAAAGTGTGTAAGTGTAATCAACATGCACTCATGTTGTCAGTGTTTTCTTTTATCTCTGATTGTTGCTCCTGCTGCATTAATGAGTCATTTTACTGCTGCTGATGTTTCAGGTTGAGCTCGTTTGAACTCTTTAATATCCGTCAGTCGGTTTAAACGTCCAAAATACACATTTAGATGTTTAGATGTTGATTTCAGATCAGATTTATGTTTAATCAGAAAGCAACATTTACATTATTTAAACATATCATTCATTTTCTCAGACTCTGAGCCGACATCTTCACTCCTACAGACACCAAACCTCCAGTCTGATTCCTCTCTATAGTCTGAAGGTTTGTACAGAGGGGTGAGCTCATTCTTCGTCCACAGCCTGATTCATACATTTTATTACTAAAACTTGGAGAAAACTGATTGGTTGTTTTTGTCTGTTTGGCAGTATTTTCTGATTAATGGAGTGATAAAAAAACAAAACAACAACCTTTGACTGTAAAATATCAACAAAGCAAGTCTAGTCTAGTCTGTAAGACCAGTAACTAAAGCTCAGACAGGAGTAGTGGAGTAAAAAGTACATTAAAGTACTTAAATTGCAGTGCACTGTGTCCACTGGGTGTCGCTCTCCTCCTGTCTGGTCTCCTGCTGATGCCTCCACAGATCCTCCACCCTGAGCTCTGAATGTGACTCATCCTGATCGGAGACGTCGGTTCGCTCCAGATGGCAGTCGGATCCTTCGGATCCTTCAGATTCTTCAGATGGACAAAACCTGATCGAGAGGGATTTTCTCACCAGCTGAAGGAGACTGAATCAGACTGCGCTGAAAACCCTGTGCCGAGAAATCACTCCGGCTGCTGCACGACAGAGAGACAAATAAAGTTTTTAGTGTTTTTATTTGGTGTTTTTCAGCTGTGGAGGAAGTATTCAGATCCTTTACTGAAGTAAAAGTACTAATACCACAACTGATTTGGAAGTATAATCATGAAAATGTGAGAAACTGATAATCAATATAAATATTCTGTAACTTTTATAAACTGTTTAGTTTAGTTTGGATTAATTTACAACATTTTATAAACTCTTCATATGTTTAGTGTAAAAATCTTCTATAAAGTAACTAGTAACTAATTTCCCTCTGAGATGTAGTGGAGTAGAAATAAGAAGTAAAATGCAGAGAACATCTTTGTTTTTTCAAGACAGCCCACTTATAGCTGCACTGTTAAAGGAACAGTTCACCCAAAAAGCAACAAAAAAACCCCATAAAACGTATATTTACACATATTTACACCCTCGCCAGTTGAGCTGTATGGAGCCGTGTTATTCTTATTTAATTTTTTTTGTTTTTTCACATTTTAAAACATAAAAAAGGTGAAATACTTCAAATAACATAAGAAAAATGTGCTTTTGCGTTTGTTGTGTTAGTCTCCTGCTGCAGTAGAGAATTAGCATGATGCTAACACTGTACTTTAATCATGTTTTTGGATCCGTTATTCACTTTTAAGACATTTCACTTCCATTATTTAAGTTTTATATTACACACCTCCAGCAGAAGTCAGGTCCTGCTTTGAATGTGAGCTTTATATTTCCTTTGTCACAGACCAGCTCAGGTCAACCTTTACAGTCCTGCACACTGTGCTAAAGGCAGGACGGAGTGAAAGAGGCCAACACTGGAGGAAGAAGACATTGTTGAAGCTCTTTGGTCGCAGACTTTACGAGAATAAAAGCAAAAGAAATAAAAAGAACATGAATGTTTTCAGGTCCTAAAAGGTCACAACAGGATTTTTCTGTCTAACCGACCCTCGACGTCCTCATTGTGAGCGGCGCCGCAGACCTGCAGGACGTCTGACAGATGAAGCTGCAGCTGAAGATAACTTTCTCACGAGGTTCATTAAAATCTCACCTGATCGATCATGTGGCAGCAGACTGAGCATCACATCAGTCAGAGTCACGGCGTGATTGTAAGATGAGATGAATCAAGCAGCTGTTACACAACCATCCATCCAATCAGGTCCAACTGCTGAACACAGAGACGCTTTAATCTGCAGGTGATGATGATGATGTTTGGACTCTGTGCTGTGTGTGTGTGTGTGTGTGTGTGTGTGAGTCACAGTCTGAACCTGAAATGTCAAACACCACCGACCGCAGGGAGGAGGAGCGGTTAAAGGTCACAACACGGAGGTTCACTTCAAATAAAGTTATTATTGGGTTTTACCTTTATTAATAACACTCAGAGCTGTTGACGCTCCTGTGACGGAGATCTTAAATATATGTTTCTAATATATATTAACACTACATGAACACATTAACCAGGTTTTTATTCTTTATTTGTGTGAATTAAACTACATTTTCACCTTGTTAATAATCACATATGACACATCACGTCATCTGCAGATGAAATGTATTGAAATATATATTTACAGGTGCGATATGTAAGAATTGGCCGTGCAGCTAGCGGTCTGGACTGGGAGTGTTGGTGTTAGCTGTTAGCACAGGAGCTATGGACCAGGACGGGCCGGGGCTAGCTGGTTAGCATGTTAGCTCTGCGACACAGAACATAAACGTCATAACGTAACATAACAAAACTGATTTCTTCACATCTTGACGATAATTTTAGTTAATTTTTTAATGTTTATAAAAATCCTACACTTGTTTGTTTTTAGCTACAGTCTCACGTATTGCACCTTTAAAATACACTTACAATGTGTTTTTTGAATATTTCAAATGATATATTCTCTCTTTAATAACAAATATACCGATTATTTTTTTACATATTGTACAAAATATTACTAAATATTTGAATACATTATCTGGTAATATTTAAGTGATACATTTTAAAAACACATCAGTATATATCAAAAACGTACATTTATCATATTTTGTAATATATTGTTGAAGCATCACCTCCTCAGTCACTGGATCAACTAACATGAAGTCTGCTTCAGGTGTTCATGCTCCTCAGAGGATGAACCCCTGACTCTGGCGATCCTCTGGTGATAAGTGACAACATGAGGCCGACAGATTATTAAAACCTTTTCTCAGCTTCTTCTTCACTGTCGCTGTAGAACGGATCCAGGATCGATCTCTGTAGCAGATTCTTGGTCACCAGAACTGAAGCGTTTATATAATTCTGACCTTTTCCCTTCATTTATTTATTTATTTGTTGGTTTGTCGTGTATGAAACACTTCTGGTGCCGGTGCGGTGAACTGGAACAGGACCTGCGGGCCGCGCTGTTCTCTCACTGATCTGCATAAAACATGAAGCCGGGGGGCAGAAAGTCTGGGTCAAGGTGAGCCGGACTCTGGTGCTGCTCCACTGACCCACTGCTGCTGCTCAGCACCAACACCTACAGTGAGGTACACTAAAACTGGACCGCTGGCAGCACAGGTACTCCTACTTCACCCGAGTACTACACTCACTGCATCTCAGAGGAAAACATTGTACTTTTTACTCCACTACTTTTATCTGACTGGTTTAGTTACAAGTTACTTTTCATCTATGCATCTATCATTTTCTGATGAACTGTGTTTTTTATTTAATCTAGTTGTTGATAAAATAATTAAAATGTTCTACTTTGGCTCTGATGCAGAATGTAATCTGTAAAGTAACTAGTAACTAAAGTTATCAAACAAATGTAGTCTCAGTCTGTTACTTCTTCACATTTGTTAATTAAGTTTACTTGAACATTTTGAACTAAAACTCTCGCGTGTTGCACCTTTAATCGTCAGCCCTGCGTCGTCCCGCTCCTACAGGCTGTTAGTTACTTTATGGAGGCAGTAATCCCCGTGAGCTTTGTTTAATTACACTGATGATGAGCGACAGTGACGTGAGGAGCATCTGTATCTCTGTGCTGTCCTCAGGGTCGTCCCCGAGGGAAACAGCTTCAGCCTCTTCATTAAAGCGCTGCGTGAGTTATTTTACTGCACGTTTGTTTTCTTCTTTATTTGCTGTTGTTTGTTTGTTTGTTGTGTAACCTGTTGATGTGTCTGTGTAGCTCTGCTGCAGACAGATGGTTGTTAACCGTCAGTTATATTTCATTATTAATAGTTTCATGAAGCTGTTTATATGACCTCATTAATCCAGCTGGATTCTTCTGTATTTCATGTTAAACTGTCGCATCAGGTCGTAAAATGTGTCACAGCAGCGTTTGTGTGATGTGACGAAGAATAAAACATGAAACACGACTTCTGCCTGAAAGATTAAGACTGAAGTGACACGAAGGACTAACGAGCTGTGATGTGAGAGCGAGCTGGTGTGTGAGGAGGTGTGTGTGTGTGTTATTGTGTCTTCTGCTGGTTTAAAGGTGCTATTTGTAAGAAAAGTTGATAGTTGAGTCTCATTCCCAGGACGTCAAATAGCCACATGTTGGGTTGGTAAAGCGTCCCGAGCAGCAACAAAGAGAGAAAATAAGAAACTCTCTGCAGATACGAGACACTAACACGCCTTTTCTCCCCATTCAGCCTCCCTCTCTGTCTGTTCACGTCTTTTACGTCTTTGCTTCGTCTCGCTGCGTCTGCCGTGCGTGATGTGCTCTGATAGGTCGACATCAGTCTCGTGATGTTGGGAAATAACAATAATCCATAATTCACCTCAAATGCATCAAACTAAGTAACGAGGCTGTTTGAAGCTGTGAGGAGGAGAAAGTTCAGATGTTTGTGTTCAGATGTAGAGGGAAAGTCTCAGAGATACTCAGGTACAGGACAGATACCTGAGACATGTACTGAAGTACAGTAACACAGTAATACAGTGTATTTTAGCTCCGTAATGTAGAAAAGTGAGGACTCAACTTAATTTACGTGCGTAGTTCTTATTAACTGAAGAGTTATTTAAACCCAAACTGAGTGTGATGAACCAGTAGGCCTGTTGGCCTGTTCAGTCGTGTTGCTCTCGTTGATAAAATCTCAGACTCCAGATCGAGACGTCTGCGACACATTTACCAGCAGAACACCATCAGCTCACTCTGAGTTGTCTGATTTGAACGCACCTCCACCTGTCGGCTGCTGTCCTCCGTCTGTGCACAGCGTGGCACCGAAACACAGCTTCAAGGTCAAGAAAACACCTGAGTGTCTTCAGTCTGTCGCCATAACGTCTCAACATCAGCGTGCTGACTGATTTATTTCCGACAGTCAGACTCCTTCTAACATGTTTTATGTTAATGACAGCAGCTCACACTGAGACATTAAGACTTTACTCTTCGTCACGCTGTGCAGCTGCATTTCTCTCTGTCGTTCAATGAGCAGATGCATTATGGGACATAACAGATGTTAACAGTCCTGTGACAGCATTGATCTGAGCTCGCTGGATCAAACTGAGCCTGGAGGGAAGCAGCCATCTTATAGAGAGCGATATGAATCCATCAGGAGACGTCATTCGGCTGCAGCTCTGTTCGTTTGTCGACTCCAGAGAGAAGAAGGAAATGTCATTTTACCCAAAAGTCAGAACAAAGACGCAAAAATTACAGAGTGAGCGTCTGTATGAGGCAGAGATCCAGTCTGTGATTCAGCTGAAGGGACCTCATGTAATCACACCCGTCTCCGTCTGTCTGTGTTGTCTCTGGGCAGACATAAAGACGCTGCTCTTAACTTTAGTCTTTATTGTTTTAAATGTATCTCCCTCCGTCCTCCGGGCCTCACTCGTCTCTCCAGATCCTCCAAAATGCATTTACGTGCACGTTCAGCGACTGAAGAGGAGCTTCAGCTGACGGAGGGGACTTTTTGTTTACGTCGCTCTGCAGCGACCTTCCTCCGGGTCACAACCAAAGTTAAAGTGCGCTGAAGGCGACGCCTCGCTGCAGCTGGTGACAACATGTTTTACTGCTGATGAACAAACGTCCTGGAAATTGAAAACCTCCATGTAACATCCAGACTGTTTATTAACCACGTAACATTTCTCGTAGCTCGTTTCAGCCAAACGTGAATTCTTCTTCCATCACTGAACAGTAGAAACTGGAACTGATCAGAACCACGGATCAGAACCACGTGTCGTCATGTGACAGACGTCAGCGTGTCGTCTCTGCTGTAAAGATCAGAGTTTATAGAAAACCGCGCTCTCGTTATTGGAGATAACAAAGCAGCATTAATGGCTCGCTGACCTTCACAGTGAGTCGACCGTTTCAAACTGTTTGTGTTTGTGTGACATCGGGCCGCCGGGCTGGACCACAGCTGAGCAGACAGCCAGCTGCAGGCCTCTCTGACCTCAGTCCACTTTCATTTACACCTTCCAACAATATGTCAGCCGCATGTGTGTGATCCTGCACGGCGGCTGGAGGCACAGAAACGTCCTCCCGCACTCATTTTGTGTTAAATTAAAAAGAAAATCTGATTATTTACGTGTTTGTTGTCGTCGGACGCTGCTGACTTTCACAAAGATCATCTTGTTTTTGCATCAAATTGGCTTTTTACTCACAACATGATGGTTATTCTTTATTCATACAAATGTTCTGCTCCTGCTTCCCTGTAAGAGCGCCGGGTGTGTGTCGCTGTCTGGGCGACACACTCGGCTGAGCCGGCCTCTGTGCTCGGTGTCTCGGTCGTGGCCCGCAGCAGCGCGTCGAGCTGCTTGGCCGAACGTGTCAAACTGACATTTACGCAGAAGTTGAGTGAGAGACAGTTTGTTAACATTTGGCTGCTGTGATGTTCAGCTCAGGGTGTCTGTGATTTCAGTGTCACCACACTGCCTGCGTGCCCCGAAGCAAACAACAGAAGAAGTCGACGGTTCACTGAACCTGAGATCTGACACACACAAGTCGTCCCGTCACTTCTGACAGTAAGCGAAGAGCGTTTGGGTTTTGGACTGTTGTTTGGACAGAAGAAGACGTTTGAAGACGTCACTTTGAGCTCCGGGAAACTGATGAGCAGCTTTCACAACTGTTTAGAGAATTTTTCTACTAAAGTTACTCAGAAATTAACAGCAGATTAATTGATAACAAAAATAAGTCTCAACCCTAAAAACACCCTCACCATCCTCTCTAATCGCTAACTGCTTATACTGAATCCATCATTGATCAAACTGAAAAGAAACTGCTGTTTACTCCGAGTCTGTTGTGTGTCGGACACAGTTTCTATAGAAGGTAACGTAAATGTCACCCGATGAGATGTGACAGGCTGATTATGTAAACTGCCACAGTACATGACGACAGCTCTGGTCCGCGAGGCGTTCAGGTTCGAGTTTCGAAGACAAATAACTCTAATGAAGAGTCCATCTGATAAACAAACTGCTGCCAGTGTGTCAGAACCTGACCCGAGGAACAACAGGCTTTATATAGATACATCACAAGCATCACACGCAGGAGGTGTAACGAGCTCTTACTGTGGAGGAGGAGGCGTTCAGATCCTTTACTTCAGTAAATGTATGGAAGTATAATCAGGGAAGTGTTGCAGCAAAGTGTCCCTGCAGGCTGAGACGGCTGCTCTATAAAACATGAAGTCATCAGAGGATTGTGCCTCAGCCACTCAGCCAGCTCCGTCTCCAGGATATCATGTCAGCAGTTAACATTTCTGTAAACCGCGGCTCCGTCCGAGGTCGACATTTGTGCCAAACGTGTCACATCACATTCACATTATTTGACTATTGGCTGACTGTCACATCAGGAGGCGGAGTTATAACAGCCAGCCAAACAGCCGACCGCGGTCGAGTCACCGCTGGATATTCGCGAGGACACTTGGAGACATTTCCAGATGTTTCGTGGCGTCAAAGTCTATTTTTCACACAGAATAAAAACACATTAATGATTCACTAATGGGACAGACGTGAGCGGGAAAACACACAAAGGCAGGAAGTGGAAAGAAAAACATTAGGATGAACCTTTCAAAATAAAGCAGGAAACAGAACTGAATCCCGACATCATGACCCAAAGCCATCATGCTTCAACAGGAGAGAAACAATTCAATGAAATCTGACCTTTTGTACGAAGAGTTCAATTTGGTAAATCACAAATTTGCTTAGACTGTGTTGATGTAGAAATATCTCTCTTCTTCATTTCACTTCAAGATACAACAGCTTATAAAAGTTACTGAATCCTCAAACCTTTGACCCTCTGGATGTTTTAATGAGACGTCAGGTCTTCTCCGACCAAACCAGGTAATTTAATCCACACCATGATGTTTTCTAACCCTGACCAGGATGTTTTTTTTGCCTGGACCAGAGTATAAACAGAGTTGTGATGAGAAAAGTTGGAACATAAACTCATCTGTGGTTTTGCAGAAACGTACTGCGCTGGCATTTATTCTGGCGGTTCGGTTGCCAAACAGGAAACGAAACTCCTCGACCTCAGTTTGATCGTCCCACCCACATTTTAAATGCTTCCTCCGCCCATGACGTCATTAATGTTTTACATGCCGTGCTGTCAATCAGAGTTGATGCAGCTTCCTGCTGGGCAGCGATACGGTGAGCAGGTGTAGTTCAGCAGAAGAAAAATAGTTCCTCCATCAAACTGCTCACAACACAGTCTGTGGATTATCTTGAGTAACTGAGTCAGGATTTCTGGAAAGAGACATTTCTGTTGAGTTGTTCAAATGTGCTTTTTGGCTCTGTGAGAGTGCCATCTTGTCCCATTACATCAGAGAGAAGGCAGACATCTTAACGGTCGGCGCCTCGCACCAAAATAATGTTTCCTCACTGGAAACAACCATGAAATGTTCTGCGACGTGACGCAACAGATATAAAGAGACAAAATGAAGTGATGGCAGCTTCTGATGAAAAACACAACTGAGTCAAAACCATCGTTCATGTTCCCTCAGCTCCCGTTTACACGAGGAATACTTCATCCACACACACACACACACACACACACACACACACACATGAACATGCATTATTCAGTTTGGATACAGATCAAGCTGCGTCTGAATCTGTTTTATTCCAACTTTTGACGAGGAGGCTAATCACCAACACAGAAAGATTTCATTTGTTCCCATCAGGAGTTCAGAGGCTCTGTGGGGGCGCCGCGACTTCCTGTCTGAGTGTCACTCGTTGGCATGGATCTGCTGTGTGTGTGTGTGTGTGTGTGTGTGTGTGTGTGTGTCTGTGACACATGCTCCTGGGAATCACTGTGTTAGCTGCTAGCTTAGCCTGCTGAGACGGGGGCTCTGAGGGGAGGTTAAATCCTGGATGTGCGGAGATGAGGATTATCTGATCCAGACAGCAGAAGGCAGGTCGAGCCTCTGGAACAGATTAGAAGACAAAATGAGCTCCAGCCAACTTTTTCACCATGGCTCCGACTGTAGAGGCTCGTTTTCAGCCAGGAGCTGGTGGTGGTGGTGGTGGTGGTGCTGGTGCTGGTGCTGGTGGTGGTGTGGGGCCTCCAGAGAGGGAAACCCGGAGCTCGGAATAATCTGACACCAGAGGCCAGATGATGTAAGATCTGTCAGAGTTTGACAAACACACAAACAGATCTCTCTGTTCAGCAGCTCCCAGCATGCATCTGACCACTGGTGAAGTATCGGAGCTGCAGGCATCACGTCAGCCTGAACATCAGCAAACTTTTCAGCCGCTTGTGTTCCTCGTCTGATCTGAAACTGGAGGTTTAACAGTACATGTACTCGTCTGGAGACCATCACGGTGCAGACATCACAGTTCAGTGTCTGACTGTCACACTTGTGTTCCTGCTTCACTGACCTCTGACCTCTACGTGTCACTACACCTGAAAACTGCTGAGTGAGCCATCACATGGTCACTGGAAACACCTGCTGTTAAAACTAGACCTCAACACAGGAGACAACATCCCGAAGACACTTAGAAAAAATATATGTTTTATCACTTTATTTATCGACTTCTTTGAGTTTCCTTTCGGTCTTTTCCGTTTATTTATGTGACTTGACCTCAATTTTCCACTGAAGTAGACGCATTACGCTCCCTCCGTCTCCGGACATGTGAACAACTTCAGTCCAAAGATTTGTTTAATGAGAGTATTATTTTAGCAGACTTGTTAATTAACTGTTCCACCTTCACACCAACATGTATCTTTATACTTTATTGCAGAGTGAGCAGAGGCTGTGGGATAAATGAACACCTAAATGCATTAATGCTGCAGGCAAAGATTCTCCAGAACCAGAACTTTAGTTGACACATAAAATATTAAAGATATAAAAGAAGAGCAGAGTAAAGTTCAGCTGCTTTAAATTGAAATGTTTCTTTATTTCCACGTGCTCCTGCAGAGTGTACATGTGAACATCTGAATTAATTATTCAGCTCCTCAAAGACAAAAGTGGCGTTAAGCAGATTTTCCCATAAAGGCGGAGATAAGAGAGGAAACTCAGTGTCAGTAATGCGCCCTGATCCTCTCTGGAGGCTGCGGAGGATTTATAATTCATACATAAAGATAACATGATTATTGTTGCGCTCTTAATCCAAATTGCAACAGGCTTTGCCCTGAACTCGTTACGTCAGCAGCTCGGGTTGGTTGCAGACGAACAAAAAGCGCTGGAAGCTTCTTCCCGCTCGGAGATCCGCCGCGTCCACTGCTGCCACAACCGATCTGCGCTCTGTCAGCTGCGTGAAGCCGAGTGACAGTGGCACCGCACTGAGCGCTGCGGGCTCTCCTCTCTCTCCTCCTCTCCTCCTCTCCTCTCCTCTCTGTCCGGGGTTCACTGTCTCCGTGTCGCTCCTCTCTCCTCCTGTCGTGACTTCTGTCGCTCTCTCCACCTTCACCATTACGTCCCAAAGCAAAACGGACTTTTTAGCGCTTGCCTCTCGGACTCTGCAGAGGAAGAGAATCGTCGCCGCGGTGGTTGGCATCGTCATGGTTCTGGCTCTCATCATCGCGATCCCCCTGCTGGTCCAAACTTCCAAGACCGACGCGCACTACGAGATGATGGGCACCTGCCGGATGATCTGTGACCCGTACAACCCAAAACCGAGCGCCACGGCTCTGGAGGTCATGCAGGACCTGAGCGCTATCCCCTCTCCGAGCTTTGTGCAAGGGACTAAAGGCGAGCCGGGTCGGCCGGGGAAACCCGGGCCGAGGGGGCCGCCTGGCGAGCCGGGACCACCTGGTCCGAGAGGACCGCCAGGAGACAGAGGGGATACTGGGAGGGCCGGGTATCCTGGTGTCGTGGGCACAGCACGGACTGAGACCGGAGCGGAGCTGGGCTCTGCTATCGGCGGGGCAAAGATCGCGTTTTATGTGGGTCTGAAAAACCCGCACGAGGGATACGAAGTGTTGAGGTTCGACGATGTCGTCACGAACCTCGGGAACCACTACGACCCGACTACCGGCAAGTTCACGTGCCAAGTGTCCGGGATTTACTACTTCACCTACCATGTGCTGATGCGCGGAGGAGACGGGACCAGCATGTGGGCCGACCTGTGCAAGAACGGACAGGTAAACACTCCTCCACCTGCTCTGTGCACGTGCTGATTAGACACGTTCATTAAGGTTTTTTCCTCGTGCGTAAATCAGCTCCCTGATGCGTAAAAGTGAAATTACGCACCAACATAATCCACAATCCGTGACTGTGAGGCGGATGTTGGTTCTTTATTTTGTTCAATAAATGTCTGACAAGCTGAACGCTCGCGACATAAACGTCACAGGTTGTTTAGTCTGAGTTATTTCAGGTGTCTGTTCCGTCGCTCCGGCTGTAAATTACGCACGGCTCTGCCTGCAGGAGGGAGGGGACGGAGGCTCATTTCAGCCAGTTAAAGAATAAAACATGATGAAAACTTAAGCTTGATAAGAAAAAAATCATGATAAGTCATATTTATCAGAAATTATGACTTGAATTATGATACAAATTTAAGAATTTTGACTTTTTAATCTCATTTTAATCTCAAAAATTCAACTTTTCATCCGACATTTCTGACTTTTCCTTTCATGATTATGACTCCCCATGGGAATATATTTGTTCCTTTAGCTGGATGATATGTGCTGCACAGTGAGGGTGCTGATGCTGCTGCCCGGTCAAACCTCTCTCCTCTCTCTCTTCATCCTCAGGTCCGAGCCAGCGCCATCGCGCAGGACGCAGACCAGAACTACGACTACGCCAGCAACAGCGTCGTCCTGCATCTGGACTCCGGGGACGAGATTTACGTCAAACTGGACGGCGGGAAAGCGCACGGCGGGAACAACAACAAGTACAGCACGTTTTCCGGTTTCCTTTTGTACCCGGACTAAACATGGATAACCCCACAACCTCACCAACACGACCAGAGGAAGATGTCATCATCATCATCATCATCATCACCACGAGTCTCATGTTCAGTCTCAAAGCTTCACTTCTCTGATAGAACATGGATTATTTGATATTTTGGGGGAGTAAAATAATTCCACTTGTTTCAGTAGTTTCACGTGTTTTGCTGATTTTCTTTCGCAATAAACAAAACGCACATTTCTCTGCACCGTGGTGCGTTCACGGACCCGCCTGCACGGTTTGGAAATCATTCTGATAACACATGAAATAATCCTTCAGAGTCATTTCCTCCTGATGAACTGCCTTCACGATGGATCGAGTCGATATTTGCAGATGTTGTTTCTCGTTGTGCGTTCTGTTCTGTAGCGGGGTGACCGACACGGAAACTGAACTCTCATGGCCTTGAAGATCACCCTGTACACACAGGACTCTGCTGTGATGCTATTTTATGCTTGAAAGTGTCTCACAAAGATATATATAATATATATACAAAGTCTATACATATGTATGCACTCCTGTACATATTTATTCAAAGAGAAGTGAGTGAACCCGTATAAGCTGTCGGCTAACTGTCCATCCAGTGTGCAAAAATGTTTCTATATGTCTTCGTATTGCAGTATCAACGTTGGTCAGTAATTTCAATAAATGATTATGTTTTCTACGTCGGTGTCGAGGACGAATGATTCCTGATCGGACTGCAGGATGCGAGACTCAGATCAGTCCGAGTCACAGCAGCTTTACTCCTTCTGATCAGCTGGTTTTAAGGTTTCAGTCGTGTTTGACAAACGGCAGAGTGTTTTCATTTCTTTCTGCTAACTTTACATTTCAGAGGGAGTTGTTGAACTTTCTCCTTCACTACATTTATCTGACAGGAACTGGAACCTGGAACTTGAGACTTGGCGACTCAAATGACTCGTCTGTGTTCAGTTTAATATTTTCAGTTCAGTCTTTCAGTGTCGTCGTGTTTCTCTGTTTAACAGTGATGAAGACAGAATATTTTCCTGATTATGAAGAAATTAAGAAACAAGTCAGCTTTTATAAAGTCATTTGTTTTTTGCTTGGTTATGTTTATTTCACTGAATATCAATAATTATTATACTGTTTGAACAGGAGACCTGCAGGAGACTGCAGCATGTCGGGTTCAAAAGTGTCCTGACCAAGAAAAAATGACTCGGACTCGGAACAAACGACTCGAGTCACATGTCTGTTAATTACTAATTAGGTTTCATATTAAGAGTTTAGGTAAATGACATCGATAAGCTCATAAAATACATTGTTCAGGATTAAACCAGAGGATCCCAACTTTCAGTCCGGGGACCTCTCACAGTCTCTGAGTCAGGACTGCAGCCTACGATCCTTTTCATTATCCTTTAATCTGTCGAGCTCTTCTGTGATTAATCGTTTAGTCTTTAAAGTGTAAAAAAAAACAAAAAAACATGAAAAATGTTCGAATTGAGTCAAAAACCCAAAGACTCTTCGTTCAGTTCGTACAGGTCAAACCTTACTTCACACATTTAACTGAAATTAATTTACGTCTGATTTCTACATGAGCCCTGAACAACAAAGAGTCAAACATGTTATTTCCTCCATTTTCTTGTGATAATTAATTAAATGTAATTTGTTTTCTTGGGATCAGAACTTATTTGACAGTGTTGACAAAATGTGAATCAAGCTCAACCAACAACAGGACGGTCATCCGGTTTGTATCTCCTGTGGTGACAACGGACATTATTGATTTCAGACATTTAACTGAAAACCAAATAAAAAAAACTCGGAAAACCAGAAGAGCAGAAGTGCTAACTGATTTGGGTTTTTTGGACTTCCACAGTTTATTTCTCAACTTTGAGGCCATACCATGAAAACACATCAAAATGTTTCTCACAACAGCAACGACGACAGAAAAAGTAGCCAAAACAAACTACAGATTTGTGAATCACATCTTTGTTTTCTCTCCTCTCTCATTAATCTTGTGACGACCCCTCAGATTTATCTGGTGACCTGTTGGAGGGGCCCGAGCCTTACATTGGGAACCACTGGACTCAACTATCTCACTGTATTTAAAGTAGATCAAAGAGTCTCTGCAGTAACGTGCTGCTGTGACAGAGGCTCATGGAGACGTTTTACTGCACAAAGCCGACAGTACTTGTGTACTTTTAGAGTATTCTTACATAATTGTACTTTTACTCTACTTAAGAATCTGAAGTCTTCTTTCATCAATGGAGACGTAAAGAAAGAGAGAAAGTGTGTGTGTGTGTGTGTGTGTGTGTGTGTGTGTGTGTGTGTGTGTGATGGCCCTGCACACAGCTCTGCATGCATATCTTGTGTTGGACAGTGATCCATTCCTGCTCTGATGGATGTTGATGACGTCGTGTCTCAGCTCTTTATGAGCGTCACATTAATTAAGTCAACAGCTCAGCACATCACACTCGTTCAGGACGAGCGTGTTGCGCTCGCTAAGATCCTGCAGACACGCGGCGTCACATCCTGTAGGTAAACATGCGTTGTTCCTCCGGCCGGCTGCACCTGGAGCTCCATGTTTGAACAAACCTGCAGCTTTAATCCTATTAAACATTTAATATGAGCCTCATCACAAACACAATGTCACCTTCACTTCTGATCATGCAGGTCCACTTCCTCCTGTCTGCCCAATGGCTTTCAATGTTTAAAGGAACAGTTCGCCCAAAAAAAGAAAACCCATTCATCATCTCCTCCTGATGATATAAAGTCAGGCTCAGTCATCGTCTCCTCCTGATGATATAAAGTCAGGCTCAGCCATCATCTCCTCCTGATGATATAAAGTCAGGCTCAGCCATCATCTCCTGATGATATAAAGTCAGGCTCAGCCATCGTCTCCTCCTGATGATATAAAGTCAGGCTCAGTCATCGTCTCCTCCTGATGATATAAAGTCAGGCTCAGCCATCGTCTCCTCCTGATGATATAAAGTCAGGCTCAGTCATCGTCTCCTCCTGATGATATAAAGTCAGGCTCAGCCATCGTCTCCTCCTGATGATATAAAGTCAGGCTCAGTCATCGTCTCCTCCTGATGATATAAAGTCAGGCTCAGCCATCGTCTCCTCCTGATGATATAAAGTCAGGCTCAGTCATCGTCTCCTCCTGACGATATAAAGTCAGGCTCAGGCATCGTCTCCTCCTGACGATATAAAGTCAGGCTCAGCCATCGTCTCCTCCTGATGATATAAAGTCAGGCTCAGTCATCATCTCCTCCTGATGATATAAAGTCAGGCTCAGTCATCGTCTCCTCCTGATGATATAAAGTCAGGCTCAGTCATCATCTCCTCCTGATGATATAAAGTCAGGTGAAGTCTCGTAGTCCACAGAACATTTCTGGAGCTTCACAGTAAAACAGAGCTGCAGCGTTCTGCTGAACACCTGAAGCAGCTGGAGATGATTTAAACATCAGATGTCTCCATACAGCTCGTCTGCTGTGATTGACAGCTAAACCACGCTTGCGACTCAGCTGGGCGGGATCTCGATGCCATCCTGCAGACACGTTGTCCATTTTAACATACAGCCAATTACTCTTGGACATAAGTCTCATCTCAACTGTCATCTTCTGTGCTGTTACGGGCGTCATTCTGTCCTACATGATTGTTGAGGTTCCCTGATGGACGTACAGACTCGTTATGTCTGCAGGTAATCACTTAATCTAAAGTCGTACTGTTTGAGTTTGTGTCTTTTTGGCCAAAGTATCTTAAACTATCAGCTCATTGTTGAATCTGTTGTGTTGACTGCAGGAGTCTGTTTCAGGACCATGGACAGAGGAGACTCCTGCTGCTTTCAAGGACTCCTCAGAGGATCAGACTTCTCAGCATCAGTCCACTCCTGTGTTTAAAGTGTTTTGTAAATAAAGCTCTGCACAAACCAACTCATCTGTCATTAACACGTTGTAATCAAAGAGGAACACTGTTGATAAATGATGCCGCCTGAGTCACTACGATCTGTTGACGTGCTCTTCATCTACTAGAATAACACACCTGAATCTCTCTGATGCATTGTGGGTAATGTAGGCAACATGTTTTCTCTGTTCTCTCTGGTTCTGTTGCATCGATTAGATCCTTCAGTACATCAGTGTTAAAGGAGCGCGATGCTAAAATGGTGGAATACTTAAATATAATTATGTAACAACAATAATCATGTTAAATACACCTGCAAATACATTTTTACCAAACTGCCCCTCAGAGGCACTCCACGTGAATATTTCAGAGCTGTCATTCTCACTCCCGCCAACAGGGGGCGCCGACATTTCACCCGGCTCAGAGAAATGAAGTTACATAACTGAGGTCAACGGACTGCGGTCAGGTTACGTTAGATCTGAAGCTTTTAAACTTGAATCACAATAATCCAGGAAACCTCCCCGAGGTCAAAGGTCAGATGCTGTCGCTGAATAAATCTTAATGTTGTAACAATTGGATCAAAATGTGGAATCAAAAAGGGGGAACAATCTTTCTTAACTGGAAACATACTGCTGCCATCAAACCATTCAATTATTAATGTTACTGTAGATATTCTCTGCCTCCGGTACAAAGAGGAAACGTACGTGTGAAATATTTGTATCTGCCAGAAAACATACGAGGAAGAAACTTCAATCCGTCATCAAGTTTTCTTTTACTTTTCCTGACGCTGCAGAGAAATGCTGGGAATCAGGAAGTTACTGGATTATTCGGAGAAGTTAGTTATTGAACTTCACATGGACAAATGTCTCAGATTGACCCGTCTTTGTCAGGAGACAGTAACTGTGCTTGAAGTAACAGTAGTTTTGATTATAGTGGTCGCATAGTAGTCGAATGACAACTACAGAGAGAGGCAACACGGCTACAAAGAGACACAAATCTACCACAGAAAGAAAGAAAATGACTACAGAGAAACACAAAACAGCTACAAAGACATGCTGAATGACAACAAAAACACAAATGACTACAGATGATGCTGTGCGGCCACAAAGAGACAAAAGCAGCCACAACGAGATTCAAAGCAACAACAAAGACACAAAATCAGATGCAAAACAGCTTCAAAGAAACAAAACGACTACAGGAGTGCAAAACTACTACAATGATACACAAGTCAACTACAAAGAGACAAGAAATGACCACAAAGGGACAAAACGTCAACAAAGAGTCACAACAACTACAAAGAGACACAAAACAGACACAAAAAGCTACAATGAGATGAAATTGGCTACAAAGAGACACAAAACAACTACAGAGACAAAATGGCTGCAAACTAAACTTGACCGACTACAAAAGTGCGTGACGGCTACAAAGAGTCGTTTAACAGCTACAGCTTCTGTTTTCTCTCTGCTCGTCTCACTGATTGGAAGATCGTAGTTATTTAAAGTTACTCTGATACTTCAGGTTTTCAGAAGCTTGAAGATTTGAGATTTTTTTACATACAATTTAATTATTTTGAAATTAGACAGAAAGATCATCAAAGAGTCACAAACCTGCTCTTTTCTCTATAAAAACTTCACAGCAGGGCCGACGCTGGACTCAACGTCGAGAGAACCAGACCAGGAAGAACAAATAAGAGCAGATTTAATATGATGAATGTTGCCCCTGTAAGAGGTTTCTCAGCCTGTGAGTGAAACGCCTTTAAAACAGGCGACAGTTCACAGAACATACAAATCAGAGCACTGAATCAAAGCTAAACCCTCTGAGAGCCGCTCGGGCAGAAATCTCAATCTCCGTCGGCAGCTGTCAGACTTCATCACACGGGCTCGTTTACTGTCAGACCCTCTCCGGCCCACAATCCTCTCTGCTAAATGAAAGGCAACAGGTTTTTATGGCGCTGCGATGGGACGCCGCGGCAGCCGGGATAAAACACTCTGTTCGTTGCTTTCCTGCCTCTCTCATTTAGCAGCTTCAGGAGGCCGCGGGCAGGCAGGTGCACGCTTTATGTGTCTGATTGACACCTGAGCCAGAGGTCTGACACAGATGCTACATTCCCTCTGCACCGGCACTAATAAAACAACAAGACGCTCTCTGTCACTTCCAGGAACAAACAGGAGGGCTGGACGGCGCTGCTGGCGAGCGTCGGGCATCGCACGCTAACTTTTTCTGACAAGAGGCAACGATTTAAAATAGGTTTGTCTCTCAGAGAGCAAACACAGGGACTCTGAGGCGAACATGGCACTTAGGGGAAACATTTCACTACAAGAACTCCGACATGCTCCGAGGGGAGGGCTCGCTCTGCTGCAGGAGTTTATATTTTTGTCTCTCTGAATCAACGAGCGGCGGCGGGAAAAGGAGGCCAAGTTAATCAGCAGCGGCACACAGACCTGGCCGCTGCGCTCAGTGTCACCGAGATGACTAAACAATGAGTTAGTGTCCAGGACTGACCCTCCTGCCCCTCTGCAGCCACACATATGTCTCCTCCCATCAGCCGGCTTCAGGAGGGGGGAGGGAGGGGGCGAGGAGACGAGAAGCTTCAGCCATCTGCAGCCCGATGAGCTGCTGCGATGTGAAACCATCGGGACCAGAGCCTGCAGGGAGGCTAATGGAGGTAATGGATGAGACAAAGGGGGTTTTATCCAGGATTTATACACCTCTCCCCTCAGCTGCTTCAGGGCTCCGACACACCGGAGTTCAAAACGACAATTTCATTTGAATCAGTGCCAACCACGTCCATTTTGGTGAACTTTGATGTGAATTTGAACCACTGACCAGTGTCTGAATGTCCAAAATGGAGAAGACTTTTAGATTATTAGCTGTGTTGCACCGTCCACTTTGAGTAAACCTCCTCTGCTGGAGTATAAACGAGGTTTGCTCCGGTATGACATGTATCTGACATGCCTCCGAGTACACGGGTCTGTGCACCTCTCTGATACCACGTGATTCATTATTAGAAATACGACCCTCCTTCTTTCCAGCAGCGTCCCTCAAGGTTCCTGAGGGCGCAGCGCTGAAACACTTCACTGAAACTGGGTAAACTCGGTACATCAAGCCTCGTTCTCCGATCGCTCGCTGGCTGTTGCAGACCACACGGCTGTCAAAGGAGCTCCTAACTGGTCAAATGAGTTGTCAATCAATAGGTCAGAGGTCAGTAGCCATTTTAGGAAACTCTGTGAGGCAGTTTAGCAGCATTTTAGTTTCTGACAGATAAAAGTATGAAAAAGTGTCCACGATCACAGTTTGTTGCTCTTTTGTCACATTTAATGATGTAATATGTGTTTTGGACTAAATATGTTACTGAAATGGATCCGCTGGACGTCTGTGAATAATTATTATATAATTATGTCTTTTATGGCTCATAATCTCTTTATCTGTTCTTAATTACTTTGATGTGACGTCTTCTAATCCTCCTTTATTGTTTTTATTCCTTCTATTTTTTAATCTATTTATCTTTCTTCTCTGTGATTTTGTCTGTTTCATCACTTTTATTCCTTAACGACTCATATTGTCTCTGTGTTTTAACATTTTCTGCTCTGCCGTCTTGTCTGAACCTTCAGACGAGACTTCCTCGTGTTTGACTCGACTCGTCTGTCAGAGCACTTTGTAAACTGTTTTTAAAAGGTGATATTTAAATAAAGTTTATTATTATAATTTTGAAAGACAACAGCTTTTAAGACACTATTTAAAACACCCAGTCGTCCATCTGTGAGTTGCCAAAACTTCGCCCACGCTTGTTTGTCGACTCGTTGGTTTGTTTGCTGATTTTTACCGAATCACAACAATCGAAGCTTTCCAACGATGACTGTACTCATAGCTGAGCTTTTAACAGGTTAAAACACCATGACTTGAAGATGTCCCGACGTCTCGGTATAAACACATCTGGTGGTTTCATGTTTACAAATGTCTCATGATGTCTCGAGCAGCTGTAACTCGACCACCCTTCCTCCCGACACGACGGTGGATGTGATGTGCTGCTGTAGAAACCTCGACCTCGTCTCTCTGAACGTGTTCGTTGTTTACAGAAACGTTAAACGGCAACATTTTACTCTGGCGACTGCGCCGGTCCACTTCCTGTTGGTGCTCCATTCTCATCCCAGCAGACAAACCAGTAAACAAACCTCTTTAAATCCGGGTGAGACGGGTTGTGTGTTGCCTCGTCTGACAACGTCTCGTTTCATTTGAGCATCATCTTAAAGACAACACAGAATCAGCTCCCGTCAAACAGCTGATAAATAATGGAAAGAGCGAGAATGGCCTCAGGGGAATTAAGACGAGTGTAAAGCTTTATCAGATCAGGTTTAAACGTGAACAACGTCTGCGGTGTGATTGAAAGTGCAGGTGTGTGTGTGACACGGAGGGATTTATGGAGGATTTGTGTATTTCTGTCTGTTGGATGAATTAGACGACAGCTCGCTCGTCCTGTTGGACTCCAACAGCTTCATGTGTCACATCAGCCTGTTTCCCTCTTCACAATGAGCCTGCTGTTGTGTGTGTGTGTGTGTGTGTGTGTGTGTGTGTGTGTGTGTGTGTGGTGGACTCATGGCGCACGGCGTGGGTCAGCGCTCCGACTGTATCAGGGGACTCCACATGGAGAGGTGTGCAGCGTCGTGTCATCGTGGAGTTTCCCCAGGCTCATCTGGAGGATCATTAAAATTCATGAGCACTGATTATCATGTCGAGCAGCATCTGACTGAAATGCCACCGCTCGTTACTTCAGGTGACGACGCCACGTTTTCATCACCTGCCACGTGTAGAAGGCAAACGCTGACGACTCAGGCCGGCGTGAGTCTGTGTGACTCGTGTCCGACACTCTGGCAGAATGAGCGGATGCTTCATGTGAGAGATGGCGACCGCCGTCGGTCTGTTGTTGTTCTGCTGCAGATAAAGGCACTTTGTCCCCACAGCGTCGCAGCTGAGCCCACGACGGCCGTCTGTAGGCCTCAGGACGGTTTATATATAAACACCTCAGATGATGATCATGTGCACCAACTGACACCACACCAGAGTCACCCTCACTCTTACCCTTCACTCATCTGAATCACAAAAAACCTAAAAGCTCATTTTCTTTATTTTCTGTGGTTGTTCTGGTTGTTCCAGGTGTATTTTGTTATGTTTTGACGCACACCTGTCGCTGTGTTTCCATCCAAATGTCAAGCGAAAATGAAGCGAACTTTTGAAATGTCGCAAAAAAAATAGAAATGCAAATTGGCTTCATTTCCATCAACTGGTTTAAAGTGCAGAAACTAGACTATGGCTGTAATAAACAGAGCAGAAGAAGAAGAGGCTGTGAAATAGAAACTGGTTGTTAAACCTCAAACAGGAAGAAAATGAAACAAAAAAAAGGTACAAAGCAAATTTATTGTTATTTTTTTAAACAAGGGTGTAAAAAAACTAAACTATGTTTGAGTCCTTTATCAAGTTATTATTATATTATTGTAATAAGATGCTTAAAGCCGCTATAATAAATATTATTTTTAATGTATGAAATGACAAAATGAAGACAGTTTGAAAAGTGTGTTGGTGCCTCTGCTCATGAATTATCTGCTGAATCAGCAGCTCTCCGCGGCTTCACGGAGCTTCATAGTGATTACAGCTCATTATTTATATTATGTTGACGCTCTCGTAGTGTTTTCAGAGGAAAAGCTGTGAGAAGCGGCTGCACACGACCTGCTGAGCAGCAAACAGCAGGCAGACACCGTAAGAGACTAGCTGGTGAACAACGTGGAGCGTTCAGCAGCTAAAGAGACGGATGTTTCCCTCCGGAGGTGGTGGAGACCAAAAACAGAGCTAACAAGAGAGAAGACTGGACGAACACGACTCCACATGAAGGATCACGTTGTCCGTAACAGCTGGATGTGGAACTAAGCAGCTGTGTATAAACATAAAAAGGGATAATTGTTCACTCAGTGGCCAAAAATATCAGCTATTGCAGTAAATAATCAGAAAACTGATCAAAATCAATAAATGTTGATGAGCCAGAAGACGAGCGTGTCGTTCAGCAGCTCCACCAGCAGCTTAAATGTCACAGTGAATCTGTATTTTGCGTCAGTGTCTACATGAAAGTTCACAGGCTGTGTGTGATTTATTTCATGTGTGTGATGTGATCGTATTTGACCTTTTCATCAGAAACACTGACGCTGGTTTACAGAACTGGGACAGACGCTCTCTAAGCTGCCCTGACACTCCTCTACGAATACCAGCGTCCTCTAAAAATAACACGGGCGATGTTTCCCTGCGTCTGCCTCCCTCTCTGCTTGCTGCTCACATTTGACCGATTAAACTCGGAGCTGCATGCCAACACATCCTGAGCTGGAGGTCAGCGCGCTGATGATCGCCTCGCCCGCATTCTTAAACAACAGCGCCATCAATTAGCGGCCTGATGAGTGCGGGGGCAAACCTGAGACTGACACCGGCGCTCGGTTCAACAGGTTCACGTCGTCCTGCTGCAGCTTTTAAAACGCTCTCTGTATCACAGCTCAGTCGTCTGTGTCACCGACAGTTTAACTGCTGCTGTCGCTCAGATCCCAGAGAGGAACTTCACACTCAGCCTGAGCTACATGCTAACAGCAGCATGCTAACATACTGATGTTTGGGAAATATAATGTTCACCAAGTTCATCGTCTTAGTTCAGAATGCTGTTTATATTTTATATACACCTGCTAATCAGCGCTGAATTCAGAGTACAGCTGAGGTTGAACCAAAGATCTGATGATGCAGAAGAAGAGAAGTCAGAGCGTCGACAGTCACAAGGATTCATCCCGGGAGGTTTTCATTCATGTGTTAGAAGAAGCTGCAGTGGATTCACCTGGGTTCGTTTTAAGGCTGTTTAGAAAAACTCAACTGTAGTAAATATGTAATATTTTTTCTTTTTCACATGAATACAAATGTATTTATTGTTCAAATATCACATCAGAATAATCTTGTAAGTTGACGCTGTAAACTGTCTACTACAGGAGAAGAGCTGGTTTAAAGGTGGAGAAGATGCTTATAGAAGATGCTGTTAAATGTTCCTTTGCGATATTCATCTTCCAGCGCTAAAGCGACCTGTTGGAGAGTCTGCTGTCCCTCTGCTCTCACTGCTAATATTTGTTCCAGAAAAGTAAGAGACGACTCTCACAGACAGCAGAAATGATTCAGACTGCAGTCTGGATTTTAAACGTCTGTCTCTGCAGTCCTGTAACATATGAGACAGTGAAAACAATGTGCCAAAGCAAATGTGTCACTTCCTCAGTGGATTCTGAGTCACTACTGTTTATGAGTTACTCTACAGGTGCACCGTGTAACATGTACTGTACATGCACATTTACATGCACGCAATATTCCAGTTTTTGACCTTAAGACAATATTCCTAATTAGCTGTTTACATACAAAATAATATTCTACAAATATTCCCGTTCACATGCAGCCGTGCATCCTCCGATGAAGTAACACAGCCTTCAGTTGTTGAACCACCTTTTAAAAAGGGTTTGTTGTTGAAGTCTTTCAGTGTTTAACAGGAGCTGCGTTTCCTTCCAAACAGAAAATACAGGTTTAAAAGAAAATCACAGGAAAACTCCACGGCACTCTCTTTTAAACAATCACGGTCATGTTGGCGCTCTGATGTGTTTCAATACATTTATGTTTTTGTGTGCGTGCGTCTCTGCAGCAGCCTCGCAAACTGTTTTCTAGGCTACAGATCAGAGCTGAGCACAAACAGGAAGAAGCCGCGCGTCGCTGTAAAAACCCCGGCCGAGGCGCGTATTGTGAACGCACTGTACACGTACACCACGTCTCAATCTGAAAATACTACATTTTGAACGAGGCCCAATGAGGAATATCTGTTCACATGATCTGTATCACATTGTGATGTATAGACGTAGCCACTGTTAGCCTGCACACTAGAAATAAGGCTAACAGGTACAGACAGACAATAAAATGAGCCACAGAGACACAGGTCATGTCTGAGTCTTCATTTAAGCAGCCCGGCTGTTTTAAAGGTAGAAGATATATCTGCAAATCACACTGCAGTCAGATTTGATCCACGTTTCGACCACACTACAGACGCCGACTCATGAAGCTTCCTAGCAGAGTTTTTACTTAGAAATTCAGACTAGATGCTTGTAAAGAAAAATGTCACTCACAAAGCATCTCAGCCCTTAAAGAGCTATTAAGGTGAAGGTCTGTCAGGAGAAGTGAGGAGGACTTTCTTACGCAGAGGAGAAATATGATCAAAATGCTGAATGAGTTCAGAAACACTGCAGATAAGATGGTGCAGGGACAATCTCGTCTTTGTTAGGTTAATGCAGATATCATCAGAAGGAGAAGTTAAACGATGGACGCTCCAGCAGATGAATAAAAAGGAGAGAAAACAGCTTTTCCTGCTTGATCTCCTCCTCCTCCTCCTCCTCCTCCTCCTCGACCTCCTCCTCCTCCTCCGCCCTGTGCTCCTCGTCTTCAGGAGAAAATCATTTATGAGACAACAAAATCTAAAAATAAACACTCCAAACAATCTCACTGTCAATATTTCCTCACAGTCATTTCACATGAAGAACGAGCTCGTCGTGTCTTTGTCTCAACAAACAGGACTTAAGCCTCTCAGCATGTTTGTCTCATTACCGCCTCATTAGATGACTCAGCTGATCACAACAACAATCCCAGTTTCTCCTGCAGTCCGTCCTTGTTCTTAATCTTCGTCCTCCGTCATCCCTCACGCCCGAGCTGCTTCCACATTCTCCGTTTGACTCCAGGGTCTCACACGCCGAGGTCAAAGGTCAGCTGACCTGTAGTTTCTTCTCCCTCTCATGCATGATAATGAGCCCCCTCTCAAAATGCATTAGCCTCTTTATCTCTCTGTTGCTCGGCTCTCTTACTGCAGAGGAATGAAAACTAAATGTTCCTGATAATTCAGTGCAAACCAGCGACGGACCGGTGGTATTTAAAGAGTATAAGTATTGCATAATAAAAGTCAGACTGGTACAGATTATATTAAAGTTTAGACGATGTCACGGGGGTAAAAAAAAAAGAGGAAGCAGAGGATCAGGAGGTGAATAACAGCAGATGAAGGTAACACTGTATCACAGATGAGCTGGAATACAAACAGCTAAAGAAATGTAAGTAAGCTTCGAGTCTTGTGATTCAGTTCATGCAAACCAGATGAGCCAGGTGCATCAACAAACAACAGACCAAACAGCCGACAAACAAGCGTGTACAAAGTTTTGGCAACTCACCGATGAAGCTTCTCTTATTCCCACATGTCCAGTGGATCCATTCAAGCAGCACGTTCAGACCAAAACACAGTATTCGTCATTAAATGGTGACAAAATGGCAAAAAACTGCAACTGCAGATTCGTCTTCATGCTTTTATCTTCCAATAAACTGCACTATTTGAAAACAAACACCGCTAAACTGCCACATGGAGTTTCTTAAGATGGCTGCCGACCTCTGAACTATTGATTGACAGCTCATTTGACCAGCTGAGAGCTTCTATGCCTGTCATGTGGCCTGCAACAGCCAACGAGTGATGTCACAGACAGGAGACCTACTCCTTGTTCCTCTCTTGAATCACTTACTGCCAACTTCTGGATGATTGACACATCATGTAGCCAATGAGATTTCAAATCTGTGAATATGTAATTTGATTGTGTTTACAGCTTGTTTATGTCATTTTATGCATTTTTCTCTTTGTATAAGTTGTTTTTCCACCTCAGCTCTTGTTCTTGAGTGTTTATCAGCACAGAGTTGGTGTAGATGAGGAAATAAAGAATCATAATGAGTTAAATGTTAAATTAAATGTTAAATAATAATGTTACTCTCAGGCAGAAGGATGATCAGGTCACAAAATTGCATTTTTTCCCAGGCGCCTGAATATTTCCTCAGAAAAACACGTGTTTATATTCAGTGATATTGTTATTACATTTGAACTTACACCATGTAAAACTATATGATGTGGACCCATTGTGTTTTCCGGCTAATAGGGGCAGTTATAGCTCATCTGCAGGTGCATTTTTACACCTTTAAGAGTCAGGCGAGAAGATTTTATAATTCCTATAGATCAATGACAGAGGCACTAACAGAGGCCCCAAACCAGGTCTGTGCTCCACACGGTTCAACAGCAGCTCTGAGTTTACTGGGCGACACTGAGACAGACGTTAGGATCCTTTAATATGAGTTTCCAGGTTCAAAACATTAAAGAAGGATAAATCAAACCTCCAAACCTCCCTGCAGCCTGTTTAGCAGTCAGTCAGGTCACAGTGGTCTGTTCGTCCTGCCGTATCCTCTCTGTCCTCTCCACACATCCCATAACGTCCCCTCAAGAGGTGAACTGTTGCTATGGCGACAAAATGCATATACCGTCTTCATCCGGTAATGGTTTGGTAATGTGATGATAGAAAATAGGCTCCACTCTGCAGAGTGAAACCAATATCAACTGACCGTTTGTCCTGTGAATCCTGCCAGAGGAAGTTAGACCCTGTCAGGAGCTCAGGGTCTAAATCTGGAAATACAAGAATAATATCAAAATATGTAATCTGATTATTTTAAAAATCTGGTTCTGGTTCAGTAAATTAGTGACAAAGAGGAACAGAAAACAAACCACAGATATCTCCTGGTAAAAGCAGAAACATTTGATTTGTACGGATCAAGTTCTGCAAAAAAAAAAAAAAAACACAGCAAAAAGAAAACTAGATCAGACCGGAGCTTATCTGCTATTTAAGTAATTTGATTTCACTTTAAAAACATCATGAGGAGCAGTCTGATTTTACATCTAGATCAAAATACAAACAACAGAAGGCAGAATAATCACAGCAGAGTACTGAGCAGGTTAACACGAGGACGCAGGCAAGACACAACGAAAAGACAAAAACACACAACACACAATCAGATGGACCAGGACAGAGTGAGGAGATGAACTAATGAATCACAGGTGTGCACAGGAACAGGCAGGAGACACGTTTGAACACATTAAGCCTGAAACTCTGATTGAAAGTCAATAAAAGTAAAGTGCAGCTGAGGTAGAAACCCTCATGCATAAAAACCATCTGCATCTGAAGAATCACGAGCTGCTCCGGAAATGTTTTATGGACCAGGAAACTTCACCAAACTGTTTCTTTACAGAAGCATTTTCTTAACTGTCTGTAAGAAACCTGAACCTGGCTCCATGTGAACCAGAGTGATGGGTGACGTCCTACAGCAGGAAGTTCAACCTGTGGAAATATAGCGACATAAAAATGCAGATGAAGGTTAAATGATCTCCTCCTTTCACAAGAGATGCTTATTTTCAATGTGAAAACATGCAGTAAAAACACTTTTCACCCCTCAGACCTCCGTCCGTCTGCAGAAAGTGTCTGAGCAGGAGACGGAGTGATCACAGGACATCTGGACGATGTGAGCAGCTTTTGTCCTGCTGACATTTATCTCTATTCAACGTCAGCTCATGTAACTTGTATGAAGTATTGTGTCCACTCGGTGTTCCCTGTCTACCTGAGCTTCTTTCAGCTGGAAGTCTCTCACAGCGAGCTGCAACAAAGAGACGAGTCGTCTCTGCTGGTTTCAGAGGAGACGTCCTGCAGCCGTCACTCTGTCTGTCCCGTCTGCCTGTCGATGTTCAGATAACGTTCCTGCTTTTGAGACTAATTTCAGAGCTGCAATCGTTAAAGAAGCAGTTCGTCCATGTGATTAAAGACAGACAGGTCGTCTTTGAGGAGCTGAGCTGTGTGAGGACATTAAATACTTGGTATATTTGGTTCATGAGCTCTGTTCCTCAGCCGCCGTCTGATGACTCTTTCCTGATGAATGTCTCTTATGAAACCCTGTTTTCTGACAGTGTGTTTCTGTGACACCAGGCTACATGTTGTGTACACACACAGTGTTTGCTGAGGCAGCGTTGGCCAACATTGCGTGTCCTAACAGCGGCATGCAGTCGGACTGTTGTGATCGGGTGTCGCCTCTGAGCAGCCCTGCTGGGAGAGATCGGCCCTCACGAGCAGAGAGGCTGCGAGGCTCGCAGAGGCTCTCCGACCTTTCAGCTGAGCCTGTGCGACAGTCACAGAGCGCGGCGATGACACGACGTCACACACAGACTCAGGCCTCTAATGCAGAGCAAAGATACGACCTGTGCAGCCTTCAGGCTGGAGGAGGCTGCAGCAGAGTCTGACCAGAGCAGGAGAAGATAAGGAAGACTTTTTAAAATAACCACGTGAAGACATACGAAGAAGACAATTTAATTTCATTGTCTCATTCATTCAACTCTTACAGCTGCTTTACTGTTTCCTGGAGGCAGTTTCATCAGACTGTGAGATAAAGGAGAGCTGCATGCAGCTGCTTCAGTCTGAGCGCTGAATGATCGATTGATATCATTTTCTATCTTTAAAGGGGCTCGATGTAGTTTCTAAAGAAGAAATTCAAACACAGAAATTTTTATATTGACGACCTTAAAGGACAACACAATTTATACTGTTTTACTTTGTTTATATGCGGCGGACCCTGCCACCTTTCTAGCCTCAGTGTTCTGGGGCCTTATTTTCCTCTGAGAACAGCTTGTTTATTCATTTATTATAAAGGTTTGTATAATTTTTTTGTTATTGATCAGTGACTCATTGATAGCAGCTCCAGAAGAGGTGACTCACAGTGTGCCTCTGCTCCACAAACACCGTCTCTGTTTTCAAAGCTCTTATTCTGATGATCCTGCCGCTCTCAGACTGTACGGCTGCAGAGTAAATAAGAATCCTGATTTAGCCGCCTATAAAGGAGACATTTCCACTGTGAGCTCCATCTACAATAGCTTCTCCTTTATCCTCTTCACCTCCCGATGGATGTCACATATGTAGGCGGAGGGAGACATTGCGGCTGAGTTATGTCCCCGTTTCCCGCTTCCTTCAGGTTGATTTAAACCTCCGGTCCTGTGAATCAGCCATAATGCACGGCCACTGTTTCTCAGATGTGTCACATCTCTATTCATGGCAGCGATCCGTAATGAGACTGAGCGGCGACCTGGGAATCTATCACGCGGTATGGCTGCCCCGAGGGGAGGAGATTGGAGTGGACGGAGGACAGTGAGCCGCTCGTATCAGGAGTTCACCATCCGTCTCCAGGAGTGGGTGGCTCCCGGCGAGCCGCTGCCACACGCTGACGGCGGCTAATCACTATGCTAAACGGCTGCTATAAGGTGCTGTCACCGCCTGACACAGAACTTTAATGTCAGCACAGACAAACCTCCTCCATCCGCTCAACATTTAGACAGACAGTCAGGTTCTGCAGGACCGGGCTGATGGATTCTGACACGGACGAGTGAAAGAGTCACAGAACGTTTTATTCTTTTACAAGTAATCCATCAAAGATCTGTGTGTTGTAGTGTTGTCAGTCGATCTCTGTCTGGTGTGATCTGAGAGGTTTTCAGTGGTCCAGCAGCGTCAGAGTGATGCTTTACTTTATTTGTTCATGTCTTCAGTGTTGTTGGAGACGTGTTGTTCTCCTCGTGGTTCCTTTTATTATCATTCTGAAACTGTTTTTGTCCTGAAGAGAGAAATAATGTACTGATCCTGTTGAACTGGGTCATGAATCACATGATGTTTGTCAGTTTGTTGTATTAAAGTCAAACCTCATGTAGTTTTGTGTTAAACTGCATCGTCTCATCAGCACCAGAACCAACACCAACATGGAGCCAACTGGGTTCAGAGAAGCTCGTAAACAAGATGAACATCACAATAAATCTGCTCGAGCAAACGTTGTCTCCTGATGATGAATCCCGCCGAAGTTTTTCTCTCGTCAGGTGAAATATCTCAACATCTTCTGGATGAATATTGTTCAGACGTTCATGTTTCCCAGAGAGATGACCCTCGATGATTTTTGGTGATCCTCTGACTTCTTCTGGCTAAAATGTTTAGACAACTGTTGGATTAACTGAGATATATTGCATTTAATTCGGGAATCCCGTCATCAGGCCACATTTTTAATTTGTCCTTTACCTGATGAATGAACAACATTCTCTGATCCTCTTGTTAATTAATGTTGCACCTGAAGGCGACACTGACTGAACACAGTCTATATTTTAAACAAACACATTCATCCAGTGTAACTTTCACCTTTCTAAGAGATTAATGGGAGCACTGAAGTCTCTGAAACGTCCGAGAACCAAACAGGAAGTTTGAGTGTTTAAACTTAAACGTCTGAGTCGAGTACGTTTGGAGGCTCATTGGCCCAGAGGGGGAAACACTTATGGATAATGACACCTCTTGTTCCTCACCCCCTCCCTCACCCCCTCGGCTCAGCGCCACCCGAGTGCTGTTTGGTTGCCCTTTAACACCATCATTGACATGCATTGTATACAAATGAGAGCGCGCCCCTCCCGCAGGGCCGCTCGCAAAGGTTAGCAGCTGCACACCGCATGGCAGATGAGGGCTTCTAATGAGCAACACGCACCGTGTGATTAGTGGGCTGAGTTTGGTCTGAGAGCAGAGACGACAGCAGTCACAGGTCAGCCGAGTTTGGGATAAAATTGGACACTTGTTAGAGTTCTTCTAATTGGTCGGAAAATATGAGTGCTGACACGACGTTTTGCTAACGGATACCAGTCCTGGAAATGAATGTAAAATTATCCTAAACGTCCGTCTCAGTGCTGCAGAGTAAACTCAGTACAGCCCTGAGGTTTGGGCTCCCACGTCTGCAGAAGCCACAAACTGAGTTTAAAGACGTTATTCACACCTTTTATTAAGATGAAATCTTTAATCTAGCTAAAGCTAATCTTGCTAAAAGCAACCGCACGCAGAAGGTGTAAATGACGTCTTTTCAAATCAATTTATATGTAATCTGAACTTGATGTGATTTGTATGAAACGTACACATTTTAACGCATCTGTGGTTTGCAGAAATTTAAAACATTCTGTCGATTGAGCTGATCTTAGTCTGAACATCAGCGGCTTCACGAGGGGCAGAGTCTAACCCAGACTTAGTTAGACCTGATGAACTCTGTATGTGTGACGATATCATTAATGTGTTGATCATCTAACACCTTCAGCTGAATGTAACACTGAGGTTGTCTGAGGGCAGAGAGGAGGAGGAAGAAGAAGAAGAAGAAGAGGAAGAAGAAGAAGAAGAAGAAGAGGAAGAGGAAGAAGAGGAGAGTCTCTACACACACACACACACACACACACTCCTACAGAACATATTTAATAAAACACACCACTGTCCGTGTCAACATTACATAACAGTCAATTAACACCATTACATTTCCCCCAAATGAAGTCTCTGTGGGTGACAGAGCCGCCAGCAGTGACCGTCCTATGTCACATAAATTAACCCCTCGGGGGAAAGAAAGCAGGCGTTCATCACGGCTCCTTTTAAGACATCCAGTGTTTTTATCTCCAGCCGACGTTCCCTCCACACAGAGCCGACACTTCACGGTCAAAATCAATTACTGTAATGAAGCTTCACGTTATTATTGTGAGGGAATCTAAAAGAAAAACACAAAGATGTCACGCTGAGTTGATGTTGACGCCTGTCACTGAGCGGCAGAGACCAGAAAACATGACAAATACATGTGCTGCTGTTGGAGGACAGTGTTTATTATAACTCACTGTATGTATGTTTTGTTTTTGTTGACGACGTGAGTATAAATGAATGAATGAAGCTACTGTAGGCTAACGTTAGCTGTGTTAATGTTTAGCTTCAGTTCGTTAGCTTCGAAGCACGTGGGTGAAACACAGAGGGTGGGACATCACGTCCATCTCTCTACATGGAGTTTGCCTCAGACAATGATCAATAAAGACGATGATGAAATACAGAAAAATCTTCCTGTCTCTGACATATTCTACAGGTTGTTACATCTCTGGATGAGGTCCAGGACATAGACAACACAAGACAGCACATATGACCGGGGTCATGACGAGATATAGACGTTAAAACTGGAGAGAGACGATGGTATGATGTCGATGTCGATGTGAACCGGCAGAAAAATAGGCGAGACTCCGAGTCTGCAGCTCTTCAACCTCGCCTGAGACGAGCGTCGTCCTGGTGCTCAAGTGAAATACGTGAGGAAAGACAGCGTTGGCTACGTTTAAAGAGTGAAAACATTTTGACTAAAAGTTGACGAACATGTAGGACTACTGGTCGACTGATGTATGTTGTCAGTTTATTCACTTCATAATGTTACGATGAAGCAGAAAACCTTCTATTACCAGTTTAAACCCGTCTCCTAACAACATTAGACCTCATCTAAACTAACTTGTCTCCTGAGTCAAACACTCAGCTACCGATGTGACTTGAATCTAAGTGTGAGCGTGTCGTTAGGATTCAGACACTGTTTGCATTTTAAAAACACTTGTGTGAATAAATTAAGTGGAGAGGATCTGTCAACACCGTCCTTGTTGGAACGTACCGGCAGAAACCGCAGGAAAACCTCAACACAGCATCTATCAACTGCTGCGGCTCGACAGATGCGTCTGTCGCTGTCTTTGTGATGGTCGATAAAGATGATGACGTGATTTACTTTTGTTGAAAGAGAAAGAGAGGGAGGGAAAGTGTGCATTCTCTTCATCTCTGTGACAGTCATTTTCAGGTCTATTAAAAAATAGGTGAGACTGAATCTCTCGATGTCGCACCGCTGCAGCCTCATCTTCAGATTCGACCACGTACAGTGGGGTTACGGCAATTTCTTGCTTCATGGCGACACATCAACCTTTGTTGCCATGGTCACGCTGTCAACAGAAACTCAAGCTTTTAATAACTTTTCATCACCACGGTGTTAAAATTGGCCTGTGAGAATGTAAAGTCGATCGGGTTAAAGCTGTAGGACGAGTTCATTAAAATACAAAATCTTTCTATCTTAAAGAGATTTGATTTGAATTTCCACAGAAAAACTCGTTGACCCGTCCTACAATCCCAAAGCGTCAGTATGTGACGAGCTGGGACTGAGACTCAAAAGTCAACTTTTCTTACAGGTAACACCTTTAATGTGTGCTGTTATAATGACTCAGCCACAACAATGAAGGCTTTCTGATGTTTCCTTCCCTTTCCAAGAACACCTGACACAGTTGTTCATTGTGTTGAACTGAGCCACCAGTCATCTTCTCTCTTTTTTCTTCAGTAACACCTGTTCAGTACTTGAAGCAGTCAAACAGAACAGGTGTCATCGTCATCCTCCTGAGGGGAGAAATCCCATCAGTGTCTCGTCTTTTACAAAGGAGGTGACCAACAAAGGAGGACGTCTACCCTTGATACTCCACCGGTCTCTCCTTTGGCATGCACGGCATGGTGGGTACTGTCAGCGTTTGATGGGTCTTGGCTAAGCCCGTCGCCGTGCGCGGGCCTGACCCTGTCTTCCAGTGGCGGGCCCTCAGCTGGAGATGGAGGATGATAGATGATTTGTCATTGGGGCGATGCTGCGGCGCGGCAGGACCATCCAGCTGGCCTCACTCCCACGGACACCGCTTTGTCACGGACGCACCGCTCAGCCGTTAGCTGTTTGACAGCCTTTTGTCCTGAAAGATGAGAAAAGATGCTGTTCTTCTTCTGACTGCTTCTTAAGTCAGTGAGAAGAAGAAGAAGAAGAAAATGAAAGGACATCTGCAGCTTCCAGCCTGAGGAGAACCTCGTGGAGAGCTGGTTTAATTACAGAGACTACTCAACGGTGAAAAGAAGGTTTCTGAGCACGGCTTACTGAAACAAAATATGCACAACACAGTCCGACGGGCATGAAACGAGCTGAAAACAGCTCCTCTAGAACGAGAGAACAACAAGGGGAAGGATGCCGCGGGATAATAGAGGATCACGCCAAACTGACTGATGATGAGGCCGCTTCAGGCAACAGCCAGGGACAAAATAATTATGATAGTGAATAAACAAAGCCAAGTGCTGTCACCGACGGTTACTTACGGCTGCAGCAGTGATCCTTCAGCTGTCTCAGGCACTCACTCAGTCAGACCAAGAAACCAGAGAGAAATAAAAATAGACGTGAAGAAGCCATTTTGTGTCTAACTGTACATGTTGTACTGTCCAACAAGAAAAGAAAGGTGCGTCTCATTTAACATTTACAGTATAACACAGATCCAACTGTACTCACCACTGAGGGTGACGCGGGCCAGCGAGGCCCTCAGGGAGCGACTACACCTCCTGTAATCAGACGCTTAATGGGGCAAATTAAATATGCTGTTCATCTTAATGCAGCTCAGGTTCACAGAATACAGATCAGCACAGGAGCTGCATCTGAACTGAGTTTTTAAGAAATGACACGAGAAGACACGGCAGGCGGGGACAGAGAGGACAGAGAGAGACAGAGAGACAGAGAGAGACAGAGAGTGGGACATCAGCAGCACGTAGAGCCGGAATATTTTCACATGTTACTCTGTGAACTGAGGATTTACACTCACACTATTCAGAAGTCTACTGCAAATAAACATTGCTAAATCAACTTAGAAATTATAGGAAGTAAATCGCTCCTCACAGCTGGAGAACGTTTTTAGTTTCTCTTCAGTATCACAGTATTTCTGTGATAGTTGTCTGAACATGCATGAGTACATTGCAAACAGGAGCTGCTGATAGCTAACTCAGCATACATTTAATTGTGCCAAAAGAAAATATAAGCTTAAAATAACAGGTTGCAGGTTGTCGCAGCACTTCCTGATTACATCCTCCAAATTAGTTACAAAACTTAGAGCATGATCATCTTTCAAACTGAAGTCAGACAAAGACGAATAATAGGACTCGCAACATCTATTATTATGAACTTATATTGATGTTTTCTGATTGGTGCAGATATTTGGCTTGTTGTAAACCTGTGGCATCGTGTGCTTCAACATTTAAAACTTTGCTAGTTCATGAGGGACAAAACATTCAGTCAGCCCTCCGTCCATCATTCCTCGACATAATTCAACACAGCACAGATTGGAGGCTGAGGCAGCGACACAGAGAAAGTCTCTGTGGTGACTCAGAGGACCTGGTAATGTGCAGTAACGGCTCATGAATATCTTCCTAAACGTCTCGGCTGCTCAGAGAGTCTGCTGCAGTACTGAGGTGGTTCACACAGGTGAGGAGGACAGCGAGGGCACCCTCATTACCCATTACCCATTCTGTCACCCGCTCCTCCTCCTCCTCCCGACCCCCTCCTCGCTCCTATCATTTATTTATCCACGTCAGCCCTCAATTACAGGCAGTGGTCTGGGGGCCAGGGAGCAGGCCTGGGTGACCTGGGGTTGGTCTGGCTAATGAACAACGGAGTGAGACCCCCCTCATGTTTATTTCCAGCATTCACCCAGAGCGGGGGCCCCAGGAGGACCGGAGGGACGAGGCTGCTGAATTATAATCAGCACTTTGTAGTTTTAATTCGCTTCGCCTGCTCCCATTCTCCGGCCGTCACTCTGCATACGGATGGAGAGACGAGTGGAAGAAAGAGAGGCGTGCCACTAAGAGGGGGACATGATGGCGCTGTGAGTCAGGCTGGCTTCCCCCCCGAAGGGAAACGCAGGCAGATGGATCGGCTGTGAATCAAGTCCCCCCTCGCTCGGCCGGGAAGTTCCAGTTGTGCCGTAACGACGCCTCGCTTTCTCATGGTGGTCGATCCATTTACAGCAGCCGCGTCCTGGAATTAAATGTCTCCCTCTGCATTTCAATTTATTCTTGCTCATCAGTCAGCTCAACTGCTGATGATTAAAACCAGCGTTTCATTTTTTATTGAAGAAATTTCTTATTAATCTTTGAACTCATCTGCCTCCTCTAGCAGCCAGATGGAAGTGCAACAACTCGGACAGGAAGTATCTTTAAAAAATGCCACAATAGATCTGATTTAACCAGCTAATTACAGCAGACATCGATATGAACTGTGTGATAAAGAGGTGATACATCAGCATGTAAAATACAGTCAGTAATAATGTCTCTATTCATACAGAGTTTCTACCAGAGCTTTGAAAGGAGAAGAAAACGCTGCCATTTTACTTTTCTGTAAACCATGGATACATTCATATGTACTTTTAAAGTGTATCATATCATATTTGTACAAAACATGACGTATTACATGTTCACATTATTACATTTAATATGAGCTGATGGTTGTGTTGTTAGAGCTCCGCAAGATGGCTGCCAAGCCAGAGACCACTGAACAAGATGGCATCTCAACATTTGTACGTGTGAAAGCACTGAATAGTTTTTATGAGACACTGGGACGTCTTCCCGCCTTGTTAGTGGCGACAGAACAAGGTAAAAACAAGATCATTTCACAACTCTAACCAAGTGGGGTTTTTTTTAAAAAGAAGGCTGTGAAGACAGAGACCACTGTTCATTTATGAGCATGAAACCACTGGATATTTTTATTGAGATATCGTAACATTTTCCTGCCACGTTTCTGATGACAAAAACAGGCATTTTCAGCCACAACATCTTTTCCTTACCATAACCATGCAGTTTTTGGCAAGGAGGCTGTTGAGCCAGAGACCACTGCTCTAGCTCTTGTTTAAACATTTGTCAGTGTGAAACCACTGGACAACAAGATGTCAGAACATGTTTTAGCTGTATTTTTAGCGACAGAGCCAGGTAAGACAAACATGATCTCTTCCTAGTTCTGTCCAGGTGGTTTTTGGCAAGTAGGCTGTCGAGCCAGAGACCGCTGTTGGAGATGGACTTTGTGTGAAACCACTGGTTAGTTTCAATGAGACCTCAGGACGTTTTCTGGTTGTTTTGTGGCAACAGTACCAGGTAAGCAAAAATGTTATCTTTTTCAAACCCTAACCAAGTGGCTTTTGGTGAGAAAGCTTTTGAAACAAGAGACCACTGTTCAAGATGGTGTTTTAACATTTAGAAGCATGAAACCACTGGATAGCTTTGAAGAGATTGAGGTTGGGACAATCTCCAGCCATCAGGACATTTTCCAGACATGTCTGTGGAGACAGAACCAGGTAAACAAAAATGTTAACTTTTTCTAACCCTAACCAAGTGGTTTTTGGCGAGAAAGCTGCCAAGCCAGAGACCACTGTTCAAGATGGCTTTTTAACATTTCTAAGCGTGAAACCACTGGATCATCTCAATGAGAAGTTGGGAAGTTTTCCAGCAATGTTTGTGGCAACACAGTCAGGTATGCAGAAAACATAATCTTTACCCAGAGACCACTGTTCGAGACAGAGTTTTAAATTTGTAAGCGTGACACTACCTGATGTCAGGAGTAGTTTCAGTCGTGTTTGTGGTGACAGAATCAGGTATTTTGGGTCAAACATGATCATTTTCTAACCCTAACCAAGTAGTTTTTTCACCTGAACCTTTCAGGAGCATAAACACAGCGTTGTCACAACACAACATTGAAAACTGAACCTGAAGAAACGTAGTTGCAACATATCTGTGGTTTGACGTTTGACATTCAGATAATTTCACCACAGACTGCAGCTGAAATGCTGGACGTCCTGCTCTGTGTCTCCCGCTCTCTAACGGTGGCACAGGACATTAAACCTTCACAATATAATTCTGACTTAATCCCCATGTTAGCGTTCAGTCACTGTGATCCCATTTGATGTGAGCTCGACATGTGCATCTACAGTTTGCTCCCAGAGGCATCAGGGAAAAAAGTGCCTGAGCCAGCTGTGTCAGAAATCATCCCTCAGCACGACTCCTGTCCTTGAACGTGACCTCTTCATCTTCGCTGACCTCTGCAGAATCTTCTGTGGTGATGTTGCCGTGGACTGAAGGTGACAGTAAACGTGATGCTGATGAGCAGCAGGGGAGGAGGATTGATGAGGACAGAGAGACAGACAATGATCGGAGGCTGACAGCTTCATATTAGTAACTAACAGAGCAGAGAAGTGATGTCTGAGGAGTTTTATTCCACAAAGTTTTATTCGCACGATTTTTGTTTACATTCATTTAAGCTAATGCGTTTGGTTACAAAGTGAAACTGAGCTGAATGCAATTTAAAATGCTGTGTTTTATGAATATGTAATAAGAACCAGCTGTGAACATCATTAGCAGCAGTGCAGCTCTGTGACTTATATCCCCCCTGAGACTGAGCCTGCCAGTCAACCCATCAACGGCTGAAACACCATTCTTCTTCGTTGGTGCCATTTCTAGACACACTGCACTGCGATGTCCTCGCCGTGTCCGCAGTTGTGGGTACCAAGTCCAGCATGTGGGCAGTCAAAGACACTCGACTCTGTTCCTGTGCATCGCAGCTCATCCAGCCAGATCTGACCGGACCCTGCAGAAGAACAGCAGTGTTAAGAGTCAGACGTGGGTCACTCCACGCCAACTCACCCAAAATCTTTTCCCAGTTCATGTCAGGGATTATCTTGAAACATTCATGTTGAAACTTCTATTAAATTCATGGGATCCTGCAGAATCCTGTAGCTGTACTCTGAATACTTCTTTTATTCTGAACCTCAGCAACGTCTTTTTTTCCACTGGATTGGGCTGAAATTTGTCCTGAACATCCAGGAGACCCTAAGCAAACTTGGATACATGTGTTCATTTAAATAATTGCTGCTGAATGTTTACAGTAATCAAATTAATAACAGGAAGTCATTTTTAAAAATTCATATCTCCATTAGTTTTCACTTTCTTGCAACCAAATTGTGGTTCTGTGTAGTATTAAAGTAGTTAGACATCACATCTATGAAGTTATTCAGTCCTGCATTAAGATTTGCCATTGCCATCTATTGCCATAGATTTTGTTAAATAGCTAACCCTTTGCTTATGATGATTTTAAATTATAAGCGGCTGTAATATCACATTCAGTATTTTTGTTTCATCTGTAGACATTTGTTCTGTGTTGTCTGATACCTACTGAGCCTAAACAATTTATCTGTCTGCTCAGTAGCTGAAAATTAACATAATAAGCTTTAAAGGCAGCAGACTTCTTACCTGCTTCGGCTTGGAAGACAGAAGAAGCTCTGGTGTAGCCCAGCATCCTACAGATCACCGTCCCGTCATTGGTGTCGAAGCTGTCGTCACAGACGGTGCCCCATTCTCCGTTGTGCTTCACCTCCACTCGCCCTCGGCGTCCGCTCGGCACCAGACGCACGATCACTGTGGGGACACAAAGGAGCAGCTACGAAACAAGTACAGAAACCAGTTCATTCAGCTGCAGTTCCCCTCAAACTCCCCAACGTTGCCACTGGTTTGAATGATTCAGAAAAACCTCAAATTTCTCTCTACACAAGCCTCGAGGTTGAAGCTTCCTTCTCTTTGACCACATCAGTCCTGTGCAGACTTACTGTCTGCATCTCCCTTGGCTCCTTTGAGTCCTTGAAGTCCTGGAAGAAATGTGGAGGGAAAACATTTAAAATATATCTTCAAACCAAACTCACACTTGACATGAATTTATATGACCGTAAACCATCAACTGAGAATAATACTGCAGATACTGTATTTGTTACCCACACATGTTTTAATGTTGCAGTTTTATCTATAGGTGCAACATTAAACAGATTTTTGATCTTGTTAAATAAACTCATCCGTCTTTCTTTCTGCCTCAAACACACACAGAGTGGAACACAGAGCTGCCGTCCATCAGAAAACATACAACTTGGAAAGTCCAAGTTTGAGTTCAGCTGTTCTCTGATGTTTTCTGCAACTTTAAATGCTTTGTACAGTTCATCACACGTGGAAGAAACGTGAGTCTAAATCAAGTTTCCTGTAACTTGAACACAGACTTACCTTGATCTCCTTTGGCACCAGGAGGTCCCGCTACACCTGGTGACAAGACAACAAAATGAGATCTGATGAAAGACACCGAGTGGAAACCAGCGAACAAACACGAGTGGGGTTGGCTGTTATAAACATCCGGGGTCAAACTAGCAGTAGCAGCTACAGGTAAACAAGCCGGCTGTCGCGGGTGTGCGCTCAGCTCAGAGACGACAACTTCCAGGTCAGAGGTAGTAGGTCAACCTACAGACCCCGGGTGTTGACAACAGACAAGCCCGGACTCAGAGGGGAATAGCACGAGCGTATCGTAACAAAATATTGGTGAAATGAACTAGTTTCGTGGCAGATAATGCTCATAGAGGCTGCGCTTCGGTGCCCGGATCACTCGCATTATATGGATATATGCGGCGCTCCACTGGATCTAATTTCGTCCGAGCGACGCCAAATGACACCAAAGTTATCTGGGTGAGTAAAGCATCGTATTGTATGCTAGAAATAAGGTCCAGGTTGTAAAAAACGGTAGTTATCCTTTAAACTGGACCTAACAACATATGAACACCAGCAACTTGCTCATCAGGGTAAACTTTATGAGAACAGTTACCAACCGCTCCAAATTTGAACACAGAAAACTGATTAATGCACAGCACAGATTTGTTTGAACTGTTTTTTTGCCTCTTTAGACTTTATACATCTCAGGATTCAACTTACATGAGTTTTTTTATACCAGTCATTTTACATTTGAACTATACAATTTGGGCCAACTCTTTTGGGGAATCGTTACTTAATTACATGAGAAAATGTGTAGATAAAGTTGTGGCTGGATTCACAGATTAGGCAGGAAGCATATTCATGGCATGTAAACTGACATGACATTTAATAAATACATATAATAGTGTGCAGCTGACCTGGAGGTCCCGGTGGACCAATGCTCCCAGGGTCTCCTTTTTGTCCATCAGATCCACCAACTCCAGGAACCCCAGGAGATCCTGGTGGTGAACAACAAATCAACAGAAATGCATTTAGTACCTCACACATGAGCACACACACATATATATACACAGCAAGAAAGATTCTTTAGGCACCTTTTTCTCCAGCGCTCCCCGTGTCACCCTTGTCTCCATGAGGGCCTGAAGGGACAAGATTCAGAAGTCAGACATTAAAGCCTGGCTGCTGTTCAACCACAGATAATTTGATCTCTGAAACAGCAGTAAGATGATTAAAGTCCTGAAACACTACAAGTTTTATTTAAGTGTTAGCAGCTCTGTATGGAAGGAGATCCACCACATCTATTCAAGAGCAGAAAAACTAATTATTGTAAGAAATTAAAGAATTATTTCAGGATGTTTTGACCTCCACTTTGGTGCCATGAACTCTTCAACCAATATCCAGACCCTTACCTTGGGCTCCAGTGTCTCCTTTCTCTCCCTTTGCACCTGGTCCCTGATCTCCTGGGGTTCCTTGGGGCCCAGGTGGACCGCTGGTACCTGCATTCACACAAACACACAATCAGAGTGATGATTTTGTTAATTTTCCGGTTCTCGCATCTTTATTTTAATAAATGCAAGCTGTGCAGATCGTCCTCATCCATCGGGTGGAATAGCAGTGTGTCAGCAGATTTTCTGAAGATAACTAGAAGTTAAAGGAGGAACAGAAACTGTTTCTTCACATCAATCTGCTGAGAAATGTTTCCACCCATGAATGGAGTTAACATGATATGAAACCAGTGATGGTCACGGTTCTGTTTACAGTCAGTCAGTGTGTGCGTCACACAGTATGAGGAACACATTTTCAGGATTTCTCCCCTTCAGCACCACCCTGTTACTTTTTGTAATGTATTTATCCTTTGCCGACATTTGACAGCTGCTCCTGTTGACCAGAAGTCGTTAACAAGCTGCTAAAATCAATATTTTTTTATGATCATGACATCCTCTGACAAAAATCAACAACATTACTGTACAGATAAATCCTCTGATCCCCACAACATGCTAGTGAGCTGGAAGACATGTTTTCATTATAAAATTACCAAAATTACACCATTTATCAACCAGAAACAGGAGAAATAATCATTGGATTTTCACATATCCAACAGCCCTTGAATGAATCACGTGTGATTAATGCCTTTGTCAGGAAAAATAACCAAATCTAAGCTTAAAATAGTGACACTTTATTTAAATCTGCATGTCTCAGCAAAGGTTTGCCAAAAATAAACAGTTTGCATGAACCAGATCCTGGAAAGATACTTGAATTAATCAATACAATATCTATAAAACCAGATAGATTCAGTTTTATTCTTTAACTCAAGCTAACTAACACAAGCAGTTTCTGGGCATTTTTACACACATCCATTAGTGTGTTTGTTGGTTTGTCAGCAGGATTACACAAAAAACTACTGAACACATTTCCATTAAACTTGGATGGAGGATGGGCCATGGCCCAAAATAGACCCCATTAACTTTGGTGTAAATCCAGGATTTTTTTTCTCACTTTCTTGAACACTGCCTGCTGGGTGTTTTTCAACATTTTTGGTAATTTCTCAGGCAATAATGCATGAACAAATCAGATGTATATAGTTGGCTCGTATCTGGATGTTTTCATGGGCGCTTGTCTTTTTTAGATGGTATACGGTAACAAATACGAATAGAAACCTGCAACTAAAATCCATGAGGATTCAGGTACCAACGGTTTAACACATCTTTCATAGTATTAGAAGTATATCCAGATGGTTATGGTGGATTTTGGTGCAGATCTGTGGGGAGATTAAACTATAGACTTGCAAATGCTTTAAATCAAAATCTGCTGAAAGAAGAGTTTCTAAGAAAACATGCTTCCAACTCACAATAAGAAGAACATTTTCCCCATAAATAATCGTAATTAAACTCATCTGACCATTAGCTCCTGGCTCTCCTCGTTCTCCTTTGAGTCCTGGGTCCCCTTTTGGTCCTTGAGGTCCAATGACACCACCGTCACCTGGAAAGAATAATATAGGTATGTAACCGCTGATCACTTTATGATGATTTATCACTGATTAACACAAACTAACAGTGATGATGCTGGCTGCAAATTTAAAACTCAAAAAAACAGAATGTCAGCAAAATGTACGGAAGTAGAGTAAAAAATACAATATTTGGAAATACTTAAGTAAAGTACCTTGAATTAAATACAGTACTTGAGTAAATGTAAAACGATGACTAATTAATATTCCCTAACCCCCCTAACCCTGTTTTGTCCTGTTTTGGGAAGGGTGTGTACAGTCAAGATCAGTTCTTCCCTGGAAGTACACTCAGCAAATTTAATGCAAGAAGGTGCAAAATAAATCTGCTGATTACAAGAAAACCGCAGGGCTACAGGACAGTCTGACCAGTGGCTGTCGAAAAATGGGCAAAACTTAATTATATTGAGTCAACATTAACTGGAATCAACTGTTAAACAGACAGATGTTTGTCTTTAGCCTGTTGTTTGTTCCTGTGTAATATCAAAGATAACCACACCTAAAGGTTGCCAAAGATCATTAACACAAACTGTAAGCTTCATTAAGGTCTCATAGTGGTGCTCTGGGGTCGTGTTCTGTGGTCGACCTATAGAAATATCTACCTCAGACTCTGTGTAGTGCTTCATGCAACATTAATAGTGAGTTTTGGGTTAGATTTGGCTATCAGTAATAATGAATGATCATCAGGGATCATTTTTAATCATGATAAATAATAAGATCCAATTTACATTATTACTTTAATGCAGGACTGGAATGCAGGGCAGTACCAGTCAGATGATTGTCTCTTAAATTTGACTCGGGCTGAAACATGTGGTAGTAAAAGCTAAAGTACAAAACTTCTGTTTCACAGGGCTGGTAGCACGCTGTGGCTCTATCTCTGGCAGGAAATTCAGGAAATTCAAATGCTGAACTGATATTCTCACAATTTCTACAGAGCACTTTTAACTTGAATCTCTAACAGCAACAGTAAATGGCAAGTGACAATTCATAATAATCAAATAGGTTATAAATTTGATCGATAAATCAATTCTCACCACACTGCAATTGTTTGTAAAGTACAAATCAATGTCTACTCCTGTAGTAACTAGTGGGGTTAGATGTAAAGACTTTAGGCTGAGGGGTTCAAGATGTGAATCTAAAATTTTAGCACTGGCCAAATAATGTTGAAATTAATATTGCACAATTATGAATGATTGCCAACGATACACTGCCTCACACGGGGCACCATATGTAGTGCTTCATGCAACGTTAATAGGGAGTTTTGGGTTAAGTTTGGCTTTCAATAATTATTAATGATTATCAGGGATAATTATTAGTTATGATAAATAATAAGATCCAATTTACGTCAGATCACCTCGGGGCACCACCCTTGAAGAAGGGAAAAGATAGCCAATTCACCAAATCAGTCTCAGAAAAAGGTACTAAACTGTTTGTAACTCTGATTAATAATTAACTCAGTAACTACAACCAAAATGACCATAAAAGGTAGTAATGGTTGAAGGATTTTGGAGTAGAGTAGAGGTTGGCAACATTCACTCTTGTACAATATTAAATGGACGGTATGAAGGTTCAAAAGTATTTTATTTAACACAAAGATGAAAACACAATCTATCTAACATGTAATATATACAGGTGTGTGTGTGTGTGTGTGTGTGTGTGTGTGTGTGTGTGTGTGTGTGTGTGTGTGTGTGGGTGGGTGTGTGTGTCTGGCAGAACAAAGAAACAATGGTGGTTCTTGCATCAGGTGCTAACTTATATCACATGTGGGTGTGATATGGTCCAGGCTGAAGGAATGTGTGTGCGTGTGATGTGATGCCACTTCATAGAAGATGGTTAGCTGCATGCAAAGACCCTGAGTCTGTGTGAAGCATAATTCAACTAACGTCAAATTAGCCGGGTAGCAAAGAAAACTACCAATAACCTGACCTGAGATCACAATAACACCAAAACAGTGATCATACACATAGATTGAACACATGTGCCTTACATTAACCAGAGTTAAAAGTCTTGTGCTTAGCTGTGCTATGCTATGCTATATGCTATCTAGGCCCAGTTCAACGTTACCAGTCTTTGAAGAAAAGGAGCTGGTGGTTCCTCGGCTGATGAGCCAAGCAGGTGAAGATTGTAATTCCAATTTTGAACAATGCTATTCTGGTCTGATGAAAGACAGCAGGTGGAGGAAACTGGTCACTCCTTTTCTTTACAAGGATAGCAGCGCGGTGCTAACTTGCTTCATGTTCCTTGGATTGTGTAGTTAGATGGTGAGCTTTGCGTTGCAGCTCCTTGTGCTAACTAAGCTGGAATACTAGCAGGACCTTGCATTGCTGCTGTGAGGAGAAGTTCTTTGGGCCTGCTGCAAATGCAGCTGGCAACTCTCAGCAGCTGTTAGGCCAAAAGAAGAGATCTTGAGGGCAGGCAGCCCCATGGGGAGAGAGGTGGAGAAGAGACAGAACAAATGAAGGAGCTGGAGTTGGAGCACCTAGGTGTGAAGACTGGAGAATTCTGGGAAACTGAGTTCAGTTCAGAGTCCATTTTGAAATCCACAAAGACTCCATCTGTGGGTCCCAACATCTGTAATGTGTCGGCTTCAGTAAAAGTCCAGCTCTGATAGAGATCACATTCAGGAAATGTCAGTGCTCTGACTAAGTTGCGAGGCTCTGTGAAATAATGGCTGCTGCTCATCCATCAGCTGGTTTTCATCATGCGGCCGTTTGACAAGAGATGACAGGTCATCATCGGCGGACCTGCAGCTGAAAGCTAATGCCTCCTGCTGCACATATGCACCTCTGCTAAATCTGTCCTGATGAAATTAACTTTTACACTCAGAAACTTTTATTCTGTTGTTGTTTTCTAGCTCAGAGTCTCTGACACTGCCAGAGTAACAGATTTATTAACAAAAATGTTATAGTTAAGATGCTTTTGACAGAATTGTAGCTTGTTGTAGTTGAGGAAATCTTTGGCTGTTAAACCTTCCACACTTTAATTAACTTCAACTTTATCTTAAATGCTTCAGGTTGACTCACCTTTGGGGCCTTTCACTCCTGGTGCACCTGATGGTCCATCTCTACCCGGAGGACCAGGAAGTCCTGAGGACACACACACATAAACCCTGCCTTTTAAATTCAGTCCAGGTTGTTGTCTTAAACTTAGCTGTGACTATCGGCCAAAATGTCTTCACTCAGGTTTGTCTTGCTTCACTTGTGAGGACCCTCATTACTAGCCCATTAACCCCAACCATCACTACTAATTGCCTAAACCCAATCCTTAGCCTAACCCTAACCTAAACCAGACACATTATAAGATAGGGGACAAACCACTTAAGCATTTTGAAAAGAAAAATATGCATTTTAATTCTCCTTTTGGGACAAAGTCACTGAACTTTTTAAGCAGTTTTTTTTTAAATCAGATTTGACTGGTGATTCTTTACATGAGCAGTTTCTATTTCTCGGTGACCACTGAAAGTGAAGTTCTGGTTCTCTTCCCATTCATTTAGATAGAAACAGGGTCTTGTTAGCTCAGAATAACTGCCAAGATGGCTGCCGAGTGGCAAGACTCGCCTTAAAAGGACTTTGACAATACCACATTTTAACCAAACCTTTTAAAACCAAGTCTCAACCTTCAAACAGCCCTCTGAAATTTTTAGTAAAACACACGCTCACTCACACACACACACGCACACACGCACAGGTGTGTGTCCCACCTGCTTTGCGGCTGATGTTTGTCAGTTTGCTGTCCATGTTGTGGGTGCTGGTGTTGAGCAGCTTCAGGTCCGATCTCAGTCGGTCCAGCTGACCCTCCTCTCCACACATGCTCTGGACCTGTTGTAATGGCAACCGACAGAAACATGACCGTCACATTAAAGCAATAAATCATGACTAGCTTTAAAGTTAGACTATGTTACTCTTGTTGCTGTTAATGAAGGAAGTGTGCATGCAGCCTGTTACATTTACTCCTGTGTACAGTCATGCTAGTGGCTTTGTGTGTTTTGTGGTTAAATGCTAATGCCTGTTTGCCACCATGCTTTTACAGTTTAGTGTGTTAGCATGCTTATATTTTCGGATTAGCATCAAATAGCTTCAATATAAAGCTGGTGCACCAAGCCCCCATGATGAGTGCCAGGCTTTGAAGTTTCGTAGTAGCCAAACTGTGTAATTACAGCGTCACGTGATGCACTGGTGCCCAAAAAGACTTTTTCCCATAAGCTAACATTGTGGAAGAAGTGTCTGTAAAACGGTGCATACATTTATTTTAGCTTCACAACCCCCAGGACATGACTTATGTGACCATCATATGTTGAGCCATTCAGTCCTTTAACATTTGGAAAGTGTAGAAGAGCTGTGCAATTCAATCACTTCATGTCAACAACACGGAAGATCTAGGTAATTTTATAGCTGGGAAGTTGAGCTTTTTAATGCACCACTGAGCAGCTTTCATAGGAACAAACGGGGCACCACCTCTGAAGCTGTACCAGGATTTTCATTGTTAGATCAATGTGTGGCCGAAAACTACAGCTTGGACAAATTAGAAGTTTGACCAGGAGAAAACCCAAACGATCACCAGAGTTATTAAGATGAATCTGTTGGGGAACATGAATATCTGTACCGACTGGTGTCTGTAAGAGTTAAATAAAGATTATGCTGAGACATTTTTTTTGTAGTTCAATCCAATCAAATCTTTCCTTTGACTTTGATTGCAGTCATTGGGTTAAATGTGAGGTATAAACATCAGGAGGACCTGGCTCTGCAGTGCCCACAGGTGGCTCCTCAGGGTCTTGGTTTCTTGACTGTTGTTTCGGAGCAGAGTTTGGAGGGCTTCGTCATCCTCTTCTCCACCCAGAGAAATGTGATTGGACGTCAGCCTCTGTGTTCTGGGGCCAGACAGTAAGGACTGCAACGTGAAAACTGAGACAGAGGAAAAATAACATTTTATCAGTAATTTCATTCACGTCCCTTCTCTTCAATATATTAAATCTAAAAAATAATATGCGGTTACCTTTATAAATGAGAAAGGCGTTGAGGGCGGTCTGCAGGATGAGATAAATAACGATAATGTAAAAACACCACGGTCTTCTGGGCCTCGCTGGCTTCAGATCTGAAACATTTAAAGCAACAGGATGTGATCAGCCTCCCTCAGAAAACACATCCAGGGAGGGAAAAAAAGTCATTTCAGGAGACAAAAAGTCGCTCGGTTCATCCAGCTGATACAAACGCTTTTATACATTTGCAAAGCTCCGAGCGTAAATGTCAGCTGTCAATCACGATAAAAAATTTAAAAAAAAACCTGGGAGGAAATGGAGATGGGTTTCTTTTTGTCGGCAGAAAAGTCAAGAAAGTGACACCAGAGCAAACTGGCTGTGACTGAGAGGATCGACTTTAAGGTTCTTTTATTAGTTTTCAAGTGTCTTAACGGCCTTGGCCCTTCTTATCTGTCTGACCTGCTTTTACCGTATCTGCCCTCCCGGACCCTGAGGTCCTCCGGTACTGGTCTTTTATCTGTTCCCAAGGTTAGAACCAAAACCTTTGGTGAAGCCTCATTTTATCATTACGGCCCTCGCTTGTGGAACAGCCTGCCGGAGGGCCTCAGGGCCGCGGAGTCTGTTGATGCTTTTAAACGTAGGCTCAAGACTCATCTTTTTAATCTAGCTTTTAACTGAGCTCCCTTTTATCATTGTTATTTTAGTTTAATTTAACTCATTTTACTCCATTTTATTTATTTTATTTATTTACTTTCAGTATTACTCATTTATTGTCTTTTATTTTCCTCTCAAAAGTTTTATTATTTATTTTTTATTTATGTATTTATTTATATTTTCATGTATCTATTTTAACACTGCATTTATGGGTTTAACATTCATTTATGTTGTTTTAGGACGCTCTTCCATCTCTTTTAATAGTTTATAGGTTCTTAGTTTCCAGCTCCATTGTTCTCCTCATGGGGGCCCTCCACTCCGGGAGCTCTGTCTGGCCTGCCTGCGGGGGTGCCATCCTGGGGATAGTCCGGGCCTGGATAGTCAGGGAGTCCTGCCCCAGGGCTTTATGGCCGTGGTAGGGGCCCCTGGCTGTCTGGGTCGGGATGGTCTCTGTGGCGGCGCCCCCCCTGTGGTCGTGGCCTTGGGGGGCTCTCGGTGGGGATGGCTCCAACAGGTTGGCGTTTCCTCACCTGGTCTATCGGTGCTCAGCCATACTACATTTTATTTTGTATATATGTGTGTGTGTGTGTGTGTGTGTGTGTGTGTGTGTGTGTACGTGTGCGTGAGTGTGTGCGCATGTGTGTGTGTGCGCATATGCGTGTGTATCTGTGTCACATGAATGGGGATGTTATGCGGGGTTTGTTTCATTTTTCTTTTCTTTTAATGTACAGCACTTTGGGCTGCATTTTAACATGTATGAAAGGTGCTATATAAATAAAGTTGATTTGATTTGATTTGATTTGAGAGGTGAACTACTGTCCTCTCTGAAGGGTTCAGAGGTGGATGAGAGTGCATGAGAGGCAGCAGGGTGAGAGGAAGATGATGATGATTGTTTTAGTTTGTTTGCATTTCATCTTAGAAAATTAAGTAGATTAGATAAGATATTTCCTTATTTTGAGCTGTTGCAACACCCCAGTCTCATAGAGGCTGTAGTAGAAGCAGTCGTGGCAGTAACAGTAGTAGCATCATTAGCTTTAGCTGCTGTATTGTTACAGTAACAGCAGAAATAGCAGCTGTGCAGTATTAATAGGTGGTAGCAGCAGATTTGTGCATCGGCCAAGTAGCAAAACTGAAAGTACCATCTCCTCTTGCCATGAAACACCACTGATGAGTGATTTAATGGCTACAGTGTTACGATGAGTAACAATGGGGTAAGATGAGCTTTAAAGTTATTTGTTTCAAATAAAAGTTACTGTATATGTACAGTCATGGGGTCGGGGTGAACTCTTTTAAAAAGCTTTAACATTTTGGCGCGGTCCCTTTAATCCTAGGAGACATTTACAGCAGGACCCTTGTGTTTCTCTCAGGAAGCCTCTCGAACAGGAAGGATGACACTTTGCTGCCACCTGCTGGTCCTGACTGTCACTTCAGTCACTCTCAGGTTTAACAGCAGCTGCTGATGTGTTGAAGCAACAGAGATTAACATGGATGTCACCAACAGATGATGCTGCTTTTAACAACCAATCTGAGAAATAATACAATCTCTTTGATAATAATTTAATGATATTAGTTTCTTGCACAATGCAAATAGTTTCCATGCAGTTCTTGTTTCTTCAGGGTGTGATGTGAGAACATTTCCTGTTTACATGCACACATTCTGTTTACACTACCTGTCCAGTACCTAACAGCTTTTAAAGTTAGCAACCATGCAGATTTAATCACATTAGTTCTCCAAGTTTAGACATCTGCTGTGAAAGAGGATCGTTGACTGCTGTTTTGCTCGCAGGTCAAACGGTCAAATCATCGTTTTCTAAGAAACACAACCAAACACTGTGAAGAAGGAAGGAACCAAACAAAGAAAGTCTGTCAAAGTGCAGTGACTGAAAAACAGAGTTCTTCTTTTTTGTCATTTACTATCTCCTTATTACTTCCTGTGTTTGGATGCAAACGCTCTTGAAAGTCATTTTAAACTTTTCTTATTCTGACAGTAAAATGATCTTTGAAGTAAAACTTCTTTGTGAACTATGATTTATAACAACACTGCTGATCCCATGAAGACAAAGGCTCACAGTTACTTAACGAGTGTATCCTGTTTTAAGCATGTCCCTTTCTGCCACTGCTAAACGTACACTTTATGCTTTTAACCACAAATATCAAGTTTCTGTCTTGTACGTTTGACTTCAGTTACATTTTGTGTGGCATCGAGGGGAGCTTGAAAAGGGAAATAGAAACTGTAAACTAAAAGTAGGTAAAAAAATGAATTACGAAATAGAAAATGGAGAAGCAGACAAGTGAGTAACTATGTTTGATTTTGTGGTTAAATATAAATAAAAACAGAGGCTGTTCCTCCTGTCCTTAAATTGCTTTTACTAACTCTGCTGGCTTCAATAAGTAATTAATGTAAGAAAAGTGCGTTGAAGTAAGTGATGACATGTCTGATTCTGATGTTTTGGACTGTGGAGTATCTCAAGGCTCTGACCTCGGCCCCAACTTGTTTCCTTGTATATGTTTCCATCTTTAATTCTTTGATTTAATAAAATCTCTTTACTGTTATGTGTTCAACATGAAGCTGTACTTTACAAACATGAAGATCTCAGTTATATAACTCATGTAGATAACAGTGGGACTGTATGACAGGCTGCAAGACACTAAAATGATTTAAATTTGGGTGTTAAATTGGATTAAAACTGATTAAGCTGCACAAACCAGATCCAGAAAATAAACATTACATTACATTTTAAACATTTTCTTAAAGTTTTCTCATATTGGTAACACATGTGGGCACAAAAATGTTAATTTCCATTTTATTTTTCAACTTTTGTAGAATAAATGATCAAAGTATGTTTTTTCTTTTTTGTGTTTTATGGCATGAAAACTGAACAATGTTTGAGCTCTCTGTACATCCTGACTGTGCTGTCTCCATTAAAGAGACAGCACAGCACATATATTAATCATTGCAAGACAAAAGCAACTAAACTGCCCAAAGGGTTAAAAGCGTTACATTTATTTTAAAAGTGCAATCATGTTTTTTTCTGTAAATATTTCCAAAATTAAAACAATTTCATCATTTGAAATTATTGACAAGTTAGTAATTTTTAGGCTAAATCCAATGTAATTCATTATTCTCGGGCCAAGAAGCTGTAGCTCGTCTGCAGATTGAAAGTTAAAGCCTGTCAGGTACGACACAGTGAGGTAAATGAAAACATTTCTGTCCTCATTCAAAAACAGAAATACATAAACTTAGAATTAAAATTCTGTAAATGTTGTTACTATATTACTCTCTTCTTTATGGAAACTCTTTTCCATTTGTTTATTTTTTTTATGCTTTTTTTAAACTTTCTATCATTTTACTCACCGTCAGGCTGGAAACTGTAGAGATCAGTCCGGCTCAGTGACATGTCAAACAGCGGGTTATTTTGGGTGTACGAGACACGATCGTTCAACACCGTCTCCATCGTCTCCAGAGTCCAGAGTCACCTTCACTTCCTGCTTCAGGGACTCTTGTACCACCCTGAGAGTGATGTTAGGAAAATGTGATTTCTCTCCAGATTGCAACAGAATCTTCTCTTGACACGGATCTAAGCAGAGGAAGGAACTGCATCTGATTTAAAGCTGAGGTGGACAAAAACCAGCCGCAACACACCCAAGAAAAGCCGCTCGATGGAAGAAAGAGGAAGCTGGTATTCTGAGCACAGATGTAAGAAGGCCTCACAAAGCACAAATACAGATTATTATTGTCATATTAAAGATAAAGTTTGAATCATCATGTCCGCTGAAGAAACCAGACAGGATCCTTTTTTTACCGTCCTTTACTGCTTTTATTTTTTTTACCTTTCATCTTTTTGGACACTGAGACACATTAGTCACAGACACAATGTTAAACTGCATCCACAGTCTCCATCTCCAGCAGCAGGTTGTCAACCTTTTCGAGTCATGACTCCACAGAAAAATCAGGATGGATTTGGTTGAACACCAACCTGACCCCCACCAGGAGAATAACAACAAAATACAGCAATTCAAACAGCACCTTTAAAAACACAGTTTACAAAGTGCTTTGACAAACAAGCAAAAGCAGAAAACTCAGGAAGATGATATAACAGAATAAACAGTCAACAGTCGAGAAGAACACGAGGAAGCCTCAAACAAGAAGGCAGAACAGAAAATGTAAAAACACAAAAGGAATAAAAGTGATCAAACTGGCAGAATCACAGAGAAAGAAAGAAAACAAGTAATGTACATGAAGAGATAAATAAAATATTCAAATCATTAAAGGACGATAAGAAGACGACATCACATCAGAGGAGTTTTAAGGTAAATACTGCTGCAACTCTCAATGAACTGAAGGGAAACAGTGAAAAGTCAAACAGACTACATTTTATTTTCACAAGTAAATAAGAAATGTATATTTGTGAGACTAATACCAGTGTGATATATTGGTTATTCTTGTATTTAAAGCCCAGGAGAACAGTATGAGAGATAGTTTTATCTCATGTCTTTGTGCTTATCACTCAGCTGTTGATTACATTGTTAACATGTGGGTGAAAGTGCAGTAAACAGTCTGATATCAGTGTTGTTACACTTCACTACAGACTGAAGTAGAAATGTGTTAAGGTCAAAAAACCTGACCGTCCCTGACTAAGTAAATGTTACAATGAGATGCAGCTGTGAACATCATTACCACAGATGTGAGTCTAGAGGGGTGAAATATTCAATATAATGTGTCCAGGAGCAGCTGCAGTGTGAACCAACAACCACCAGGGGGCACACATGAGCAGTGAAATTGTGATAATTGAAGCAAGTGTCTGTCAACACAGTTCAGAGTCAGACACACTTAACAATCATGGATCTCATCAGTCTAGACACTGTGATCTCAGGTCAGGTTATTGGTAGTTTATTGGCAATTGAGTCTGTTTGACTTTTCATTGTTTCCCTTCAGTTCATTGAGAGTTGCAGCAGTATTTACCTTAAAACTCCTCTGATGTGATGTCGTCTTCTTATCGTCCTTTAATGATTTGAATCTTTTATTTATCTCTTCATGTGCATTACTTGTTTTCTTTCTTTCTCTGTGATTCTGCCAGTTTGATCACTTTTATTCCTTTTGTGTTTTTACATTTTCTGTTCTGCCTTCTTGTTTGAGGCTTCCTCGTGTTCTTCTCGACTGTTGACTGTTTATTCTGTTATATCATCTTCCTGAGTTTTCTGCTTTTGCTTGTTTGTCAAAGCACTTTGTAAACTGTGTTTTTAAAGGTGCTGTATGGATAAAGTCTGTTGTTATCCTCCTGCTGGGGGTCAGGTTGGTGTTCAACCAAATCCATTCTCACCTTCAACATTTCATCCCGGTACGACTCCCTCACCACCAAACACAAAATAAAACTCTCCTGCACCATCCATCCATCCATCCCTCAGGTTGAACCTGATTTTTCTGTGGGGTCACGACTCGCAAAGGTTGACAACCACTGGGCTGAACAACCCCTCTTTGAATGATGATTCAAATTCTACTTTATATTTAATATGACAATAATAATAATGTGTATTTGTGCTTCGTGGGTGTGTTGCGGCTGAATTTTGTCCACCTCAGCTTTATATCAGATTCAGTTCCTTCCTCTGCTTCGATCGGTGTGGTACAAGAGTCCCTGAAGCAGAAAGTGAAGGTGACTCTGGACTCCGGAGACGATGGAGACAGCGTTAAACGATCGTGTCTCTTACAACCAGAATAAGCCGCTGTTTGAGATGCCACTGAACCGCACTGATATCTACAGTTTCCAGCCTGACGGTGAGTAAAATGATAGAAAGTATATAAAAAGGAGTTTCCATTAAGAAGATGGTGATATGATAAGTCATTCAGCCAACCTGAGAGACTTTAACTTTCTAGATTTCTGTTTTTGAATGAGGACAGAAATGTTTTCATTTACCTCACTGTGTCGTACCTGACAGGCTTTAACTTTCAATCTGCAGACGAGCTACAGCTTCTTGCATTGAGTATAATGAATAATGGATTTAGCCTAAAAATTACTAACTTGTCAATAATTTCAAATGATGACATTGTTTTAATTTTGGAAACGTTTACAGGTAAAAAGCAACCATGATTGCACTTTTAAAATAAATTTCAGACTTTTAACCCTTTGGGCAGTTTAGTTGCTTTTGTCATGCAACATATAATATGTAAGTCCTGCTCTTTAATGGAAACATCACAGTCAGGATGTACAGAGAGCTCAAAAATGTCTTTTGTTCAGTTTGAAACTGTTTCCATGCTGTAAAACACAAACAAAGAAAAAACATACTTTAATAATTTATTCTACAAAAGTTGAAAAATAAAATGGAAATCAACATTTTTGTGCCCACATGTGTTACCAATATGAGAAAACTTTAATAAAATGTTTAAAATGTAATGTAATGTTTATTTTCAGGATCTGGTTTGTGCAGCTTAATCAGTTTTAATCCAATTTAACCCAAATTTAAATCATTTTAGTGTCATGCAGCCTGTCATACAGTCCCACTATCATCTAACCCTAACCCAGAGTTATATTACTGAGATCTTCATGTTTGTAAAGTACAGCTTCATGTTGAACACATAACAGTAAAGAGATTTTATTAAATCAAAGAATTAAAAGACACCAGGTGGAAACATATAAAGGGAAAGAAGATGGAGCCTCCAGTGAATTAAAAGAAACTGAAAAAATATCATATAGAAGAAAAAAAAAGTTATATTTAATCACAGAATCAAACAGTTACTCATTTGTCTGCTTCTCATATTCTATTTCATAATTCATTTCTTTCCTGCTTTAAGTTTACAGTTTCTATTCTGGATATTTGTGGTTAAAAACATTAAGTGTACGTTTAGTAATGGCAGAAAGTGACATGCTTAAAACAGTATACACTCGTTAAGTAACTGTGAGCCTTTGTCTTCATGGGATCAGCAGTGTTTTTATAAATCATAATTCAGAAAGAAGTTTTTCTTCAAAGATCATTTTACTGTCAGAATAAGAAAAGTTTAAAATGACTTTCAAGATTGCTTGCATCCAAACACAGGAAGTAATAAGGAGATAGAGAATGACAAAAAAGAAGAACTCTGTTTTTCAGTCACTGCACGTTGGCAGAATTTCTTCCTTCTTCTCAGCGTTTGGTGGTGTTTCTTAGAAAACGATGATTTGACCAATTGAGCTGCGAGCAGAACAGCAGATGTCTTGACTTGTTAAACACAAGGAGAGCTAATGAGATTAAACTACATTAATTTGTTTGTTTGTTTTTGTTTGTTTTTTTATTGCAAACAAACAGCACACAGTTAGCTGGTCGCTAACTTTAAAAGCTGGTACTGGACAGATAGTGTGAACAGAATGTGTGCATGTAAACAGGAAATGTTCTCACATCACACCCTGAAGAATCAAGAACTGCATGGAAACTATTTGCATTGTGCAAGAAACTAATATCATTAAATTATTATCAAAGAGATTGTTTTATTTCTCAGATTCATCATCTGTTGGCAGAGGTGGGAATTGTGGAGTCATCAAGTCATCTCCATGCCATGTATTTGTTCTGCTCAGTCACTGAACCAGGTGCATTCACTAATCAGCTCACCTTCCTGGCTGAAGAGCTGTGCTGATTGGACTCAGCTGGTTTAGTGCATGAACAGAACAAATACATGGCATGGAGATGACTTGATGACTCCACAATTCCCACCTCTGTCTGTTGGTGACATTCATGTTAATCTCTGTTGCTTTACAACACATCAGCAGCTGCTGTTAAACCTGAGAGTGACTGAAGTGACAGTCAGGACCAGCAGGTGGCAGCAAAGTGTCATCCTTCCTGTTCGAGAGGCTTCCTGAGAGAAACACAAGGGTCCTGCTGTAAATGTCTCCTAGGATTAAAGCGACCGCGCCAACATTTTAAAGCTTTTTAAAAGAGTTTTTAACAAGTAGGAGAACAGAAAACACAGCTGTGCATAGGTGAGATAATAAATGAGTCTTTATAATAAATTAAAAGTCTCACAAAATAGGAATATAGCAAATAACTAGACGGTCGATGGAGGGCGACCCGTCCTGCCATCCCTGAGCAACTTTATCTGATGAGCTGGGAATGAGACTCAAAAATCTACTTTTTTCACAAAAAGCACCTTTGAATTGATGGTATTAATAAAGATTTAAACAAAATCAAAATTAACTCATAATTGTTGGATTTTGTGTCATTGTTATATCAGTATTTAACGGTGGCTGTTTACCCTGACCCACGCTTGTACATATGTATAGTGATATTTGATTCTGCAGTAAAATAATCAAATGTAAAAAGTAGCTCATCTTACCTCGTTGTCCGCAACTCATTGTAACACCGTTAAAATCATTCATCAGTGTTGCAAGAGGAGATGGTATTTTCAGTTTTGCTACTTGGCCGATGCATTTCCTGCACAAATCTGCTGCTACCACCTATTAATACTGCACAGCTGCTATTTCTGCTGTTACTGTAACAATACAGCAGCTAAAGCTAATGATGCTACTACTGTTACTGCCACGACTGCTTCTACTACAGCCTCTATGAGACTGGGGTGTTGCAACAGCTCAAAATAAGGAAATATCTTATCTAATCTACTTAATTTTCTAAGATGAAATGCAAACAAACTAAAACAATCATCATCGTCTTCCTCTCACCCTGCTGCCTCTCATGCACTCTCATCCACCTCTGAACCCTTCAGAGAGGACAGTAGTTCACCTCTCAGTCACAGTCAGTTTGCTCTGGTGTCACTTTCTTGACTTTTCTGCCGACAAAAAGAAACCCATCTCCATTTCCTCCCAGGTTTTTTTAAAAATTTTTATTGTGATTGACAGCTGACATTTACGCTCGGAGCTTTGCAAATGTATAAAAGCGTTTGTATCAGCTGGATGAACCGGGCGACTTTTTGTCTCCTGAAATGACTTTTTTTCCCTCCCTGGATGTGTTTTCTGAGGGAGGCTGATCACATCCTGTTGTTTTAAATGTTTCAGATCTGAAGCCAGCGAGGCCCAGAAGACCGTGGTGTTTTTACATTACCGTTATTTACCTCGTCCTGCAGACCGCCCTCAACGGCTTTCTCATTTATGAAGGTAACTGCATATTATCCTTTAGATGTAATATATTGAAAAGAAGGGACGTGAATGAAATTACTGATAAAATGTTATTTTTCCTCTGTCTCAGTTTTCACATCGCAGCCTTCACTGTCTGGCCCTGGAAAAAAGAGGCTGATGTCCAAACACATTTCTCTGGGTGGAGAAGAGGATGACGAAGCCCTCCAAACTCTGCTCCGAAACAACAGTCAAGAAACCAAGACCCTGAGGAGCCACCTGTGGACGCTGCAGAGCCAGGTCCTCCTGATGTTTATACCTTTAATCTTTATGTAACTCTTACAGACACAGGTTATGCTGCCGTTGCTAGTCGGTGCAGATATTCATGTTACTCACAAGATGAATCTTAATAACTAATAATAATAACTTGTGGTGCTGGCTTCTTTTTACTCAACTGAAACAGATAAAGATGTTGAAGATAAGTTATACATCAGGTTGTAGTTGTATTTGCTGTCAAAGATCAGAAACCACTTCCTGTTTTGGGCTGATAAATTCAGATGAAGTTATCAGAAAACGAACACTTCCTTCACTAATAGTAACAAAAGTCACATAGTCTAACTTTAAAGCTAGTCGTGATTAGTTGCTTTAATGTGACAGTCATGTTTCTGTTGGTTGCCATGACAACAGGTCCAGAGCATGTGTGGAGAGGAGGGTCAGCTGGACCGACTTAGATCGGACCTGAAGCTGCTCAACACCAGCACCCACAACATGGATGACAAACTGAGATCGGACCTGGAGCTGCTCAACACCAGCACCCACAACATGGAGGACAAACTGACAAACATCAGCCACAAAGCAGGTGGGATACACACCTGTGTGTATGTGTGTGTGTGTGTGTGTGTATGCAAGTCCCCTCTTGGCAATTCCTTTAAAATCATTAAAGAAACACATTTGAAGTAATATTATGGTAAAATACCTTTAAAGAAGATTTTCTATCCTATTTTTGTTTTTTCAAAATGACCAGAAACAGAGGTCCCCTCTTAGATAGTGAAGAAATGTAGTGTGATGTTGGCAATATTGACGTGTGTGTGTGTGTGTGTGTGAGCGTGAGCATGTGTTTTTCTTTTTACGACTCATTTCTGCTTTATGCAGACATTTTAGACAGTACTCAAAATTTCAGAGGGCTGTTTGAAGGTTGAGAATTGGTTTTAAAAGGTTTGGTTAAAATTTGGTCCTCTTGAAGGCAAGTGTTGCCACTCGGCAGCCATCTTGGCAGTTATTCTGGGCTAACAACACCAGGTTCCTATCTAAATGAATGGGAAGAGAACCAGAACGTCACTGAGACATAGAAACTGCTCATGTAAAGAATCAAGTTCAATGAATTGGCCGCAAAACTTAAAATGCTTTTTTTAAACAGATTTTTGCTTTAAGTGGTTTGTCCTCTATCTTAAAATGTGGGTTTAGGCATTTAGTCTCTGCCAGGCATCTCTGGCAGGAAATTCAGGAAATGTAAATGCTGAGCTAATATTCTCACAATTTCCACAGAGCACTTTCAACTTGAATCGCTAACAGCAATAGCAAATGGCAAGTGACAATTCATAATAATCAAATGGGTTATAAATTTGACCAATAAATCAATTCTCACCAGACTGCAATTGTTTGTAAGTACAAATCAATGTCTACTCCTGTAGTAGACTAGTGAGGTTAGATGTAAATACTTTAGGCTGAGGGTGAAAGATGTGAATCTCAAATTTTAGCACTGGCCAAATAATGTTGAAAGTAATATTGCACAATTATGAATGATTGCCAACGATACACTGCCTCACACGGGGCACCATATGTAGTGCTTCATGCAACGTTAATAGGGAGTTTTGGGTTAAGTTTGGCTTTCAATAATTATTAGTGATTATCAGGGATAATTATTAGTTATGATAAATAATAAGATCCAATTTACGTTAGATCACCTAGGGGCACCACCCTTGAAGAAGGGAAAAGATAGCCAATTCACCAAATCAGTCTCAGAAAAAGGTACCAAACTGTTTGTAACTCTGATTAATAATTAACTTAACTACAACCAAAATGACCATAAAAGGTAGTAATGGTTGAAGGATTTTGGAGTAGAGTAGAGGTTGGCAACATTCACTCTTGTACAATATTAAATGGACAGCATGAAGGTTCAAAAGTATTTAACACAAAGATGAAAACACACAATCTATCTAACATGTAATATATACAGGTGTGTGTGTGTGTGTGTGTGTGTGTGTGTGTGTGTGTGTGTGTGTGTGTGAGCATGAGCATGTGTTTTTCTTTTTTACGAGTCATTTCTGCTTTATGCAGACATTTTAGACGGTACTCAAAATTTCAGAGGGCTGTTTGAAGGTTGAGAATTGGTTTTAAAAGGTTTGGTTAAAATGTGGTCCTTTTGAAGGCGAGTGTTGCCACTCGGCAGTCATCTTGGCAGTTATTCTGGGCTAACAACACCAGGTTCCTGGTGTCACTGAGACATAGAAACTGCTCATGTAAAGAATCAAGTTCAGTGAATTAAATAAGATTTAAAATGTTTTTTTAAAACAGATTTCTGCTTTAAGTGGTTTGTCCTCTATCTTAAAATGTGGGTTTAGGCAATTAGTAGTGATGGTTGGGGTTAATGGGCTAGTAATGAGGGTCCTCACAAGTGAAGCAAGACAAACCTGAGTGAGGACATTTTGGCCAATAGTCACAACTAAATTTAAGACAACAACCTGGACTGAATTTAAAAGGCAGGCCGTTTATGTGTGTGTGTCCTCAGGACTTCCTGGTCCTCCGGGTAGAGATGGACCATCAGGTGCACCAGGAGTGAAAGGCCCCAAAGGTGAGTCAAGCTGAAGCACTTAAGATAAAGTTGAAGTTAAAGTGTGGAAGGTTTAACAACCAAAGATTTCCTCAACTACAACAAGCTTTCTGTCACAAGCATCCTAACTATTACAAAGTTGTAATTCAGGAAGTAGAGAGTCTTGTAAAGTTAGAATCAGAATTTTACACTTTCGCTGATTCTGTTCAGCTGGACTCACATGTGACTGAAATATATTAATTAGCCGTCAGTTTACATTGACTCAAGTACTGTATTTAATTCAAGGTACTTTACTGAAGTTTTTCCAAATATCTTACTTTTTACTTCTGTACATTCTGTTTCTTTAGTTTTAAATGTGCAGCCGGCATCATCACTGCTAGTTTGTATTAATCAGCAGTAAGTCATCATAAAGTGATCAGCGGTTACATACCTGTATTCTTCTTTCCAGGTGACAGTGGTGTCGTTGGACCTCAAGGACCAAAAGGGGACCAAGGACTCAAAGGAGAACGAGGAGAGCCAGGAGCTGCTGGTCAGATGAGTTTCATTATGATTATTAGTGGAAAAATATTCTTGTCATTGTGAGTTGGAGCATGTTTTCTTGAAAAAATCTCTTAAATGACACCATTTACTAGAAATAAAGGTCTGATTTTTACACATTTGTCAGGAAAAACAACCATAAACTCACAAAAGTGAAGCGTCTTCAAAAATATTTTTATCTACATGTATCATGTAAAATTTCACTAAAAATAAACCAGAGTTCACTTTTTTCTGTGTGTGTCCCCAGGACGTCCTGGTACTCTGGGTAGAGATGGACCATCAGGTGCACCAGGAGTGAAAGGCCCCAAAGGTGAGTCAACCTGAAGCATTTAAGATGACAACTATAACTATAACATTTTTGTTTATAAATCCGTTACTCTGGCAGTGTCAGAGACTCTGAGCCAGAAAACAACAACAGAATAAAAGTTTCTGAGTGTAAAAGTTAATTTCATCAGGACAGATTTAGCAGAGGTGCATGTGTGCAGCAGGAGGCATTAGCTTTCAGCTGCAGGTCCGGCAATGATGACCTGTCTTCATCTTTTGTATACTCCCTTGCCACCCATGTTACCGCTCTTGTCCCACTCTAGTGATGATTTGTGTAGCAAATTGTAGAGATGTGTTGTATAGCTTGTAACTTGAAAACTGCACCAACTGTTGTTAAACAATCCCCGGGTCTGCACCATCTGTTTCTGTGGACAGATCAGTGTCAGAGAGCATTTCAATGATTCAAAGACCATCTGACCTAACCTCCTGTCTTTGGTCACCCCGATAAGTGTAACACCTTTGTTGTCTACACTGATGCAAGTTTGACAGGTCTTGGAGCTGTCTTGGCACAAAGATCTGATACTTCCAGAGGTGGGAATTGTGGAGTCATCAAGTCATCTCCATGCCATGTATTTTTTCTGTTCATGCACTAAACCAGCCGAGTCCAATCAGCACAGCTCTTTAGCCAGGAAGGTGAGCTAATTAGTGAATGCACCTGGTTCAGTGACTGAGCAGAACAAATACATGGCATGGAGATGACTTGATGGCTCCACAATTCCCACCTCTGGATACTTCCTCCCAAGAGCAGGTCATTGCTTATGGAAGTCACTCTCTGTCTGGCACAGGGCAAAATTACTCTACCACAGAATGTGAGTGTAGAGAAGTGGTCTGAAGTTTAGAAAGGTGGAGAAATGATCTGGAAGTAAAATCTTTTGTGGTCGTCACTGACCGCTCTTCATTGCTGTGGGACTTTCACACCAGAAAGCTCCAGGCTTATTCGCTGGGTGCTGCATCTGCAGGAATTTTCTTTAACGATTGGGTATCGTAAGGGTAAGTAAAACAATGCACCCAATGCTCTATTGAGGAACATTATTCCGGCATCCCTGGCATTGTATTCACCTTCCCTAGCATGGGATGAAAAATGTGTGCCCTTTCCCCTGACCGATGAGGATATCTGGAAGGCTCAGAGGGACAATCCAGAATACCAGAAATTGTACGGGGCCCTGCTTACGGATGACTCATCATCTGGTAAAGCCGACTCTGTTTTTGTCATCTTGGGGGATAAGGTTTACCGGAAAACTTCACATCCAGACCGAGATGACCTATACCAGGTGTATGTACCAGAGTCACTTCGCTCTGTTGTCCTGCAGGCATACCACGATAATCCTTTGAGTGATCATTTCGGACGATATAAAACCCAGCAAAGGATTCGGGAAGTTGCCTACTGGCTGAAAATGTGGACTGATATTGGAAAGTATGTCAAGTCTTGTTCTGTTTGTCAGAAATACAAGCCTAAGTCCAGGAAAACTGCCGGCTTACTCCAACAGACCGTAGTAACAGAGCCATGGGAAATGCTAGATGTGGACCTTGTGGGTCCTCTGCCTCGTAGTTCAGTAGGAAACACACAATAACTTGTTGTGGTTGACTATTACACTCGGTGGGTTGAGTTGTTTCCATTGCATAATGCTCAGGCTTCCCCAGCCAGTAAGTATCTGTGGAAGGATGTCTTTACACGTTGGGGTATCCCAAAGTATTTCCTGTCCGACCGTGGACCTCAGTTTCCTTCTGAGGTTTTCAAAGAATTACGTGATAGTTGGGGAGTTGTCCATAGTTTCACATCTGCCTACCATCTAGACTAACATGACAGAGCGCATCAATCGCTCTCTAAAAAGCACAATAGCTTCCTATGTTGGGGAGAAGCATAAAAGTTAGGATCGTTTCATACCAGAGTTGCGTTTTGCCCTGAACTCTGCAGTCAGTGAAATCACTGGCTTTCCCCCAGCTGAGCTATTGCTTAGAGGGTCTTTGAAGAGACCTTTTTACGAGAGATCTAGAGCCCTCGTCCCAGGTCCCACATGCTCTGAAGGATGTTCAAGCTCTTGTTGAGTCAAATCTGGAATGGGCGAGAAGAAAACAGGCTCAAACTTACAATAAAAACAAGAAATATCAATTACAGAGCGAAAGACTGGGTCTGGCTGAGGGCCCATCCCTTGTCCAAGGCTTCCTAAAATTATACTGCTAAAATTGCCCCAGGGTGGATTGGCCCGTATGGCGTCATGGAGCAGGTAGGTCCCGTGAACTACCGGATTGTGCTCGAGGATACAGGTCAGGACCTGCGGGTGGTTAATGTGTGTAACTTGAAGGAATGTCACCCAAACGGTGCTGAGGTGGAGGCTCAGGAGCATGAAGCTCTCAGGCGTATCTTTATGGGCAGTGATAATAGTGATGAGGATGAATTTATGGGTTTTTTTGTGAACTGATAATGAGTATAACCTCTGTGTGTGTGTGTGTGTGTGTGTGTGTGTGTGTGTGTGTGTGTGTGTGTGTGTGTGTGTTAACACACCTAGTAGGTGGTGTTTTTATATGGGGGTTTTTATAAACTGTGTTTATTCTTGAACCTCTTGAAACCCAAGCCTCTATACACCACACGTCATTTCACTGGGGCTTGTAGGAGCACATTTCAGTTTGATTATCCCCGGAAGAGGCATTTGTTTATTGGTGTATTGTCCATGTAGCTGACATTGGGCATCCCTTCTAGATTTACATGTTTTTTGTTTATATTGTTATGTAGGTTGGGCTGGCCTGTAAGCAATTTACTGCCAGTACCGCCGCATACTTAAATCAAGGTACTTCAGCTAAGTTTTTCCATTTTATTCAGCTTTACACGTCTCAGAGGCAAATATCTTACTTTTTACTCTACTTCTGTACATCCTGTTTTTTTAGTTTTAAATGTGCAGCCAGCATCATCACTGTTAGTTTGTATTAATCAGCAGTAAGTCATCATAAAGTGATCAGCGGTTACATACCTGTATTATTCTTTCCAGGTGACAGTGGTGTTGTTGGACCTCAAGGACCAAAAGGGGACCCAGGACTCAAAGGAGAACGAGGAGAGCCAGGAGCTGCTGGTCAGATGAGTTTCATTATGATTATTAGTGGAAAAATGTTCTTGTCATTGTGAGTTGGAGCATGTTTTCTTGAAAAAATCTCCAAAATTACACCATTTATTGCAGCCGGAAGCTGTAAAATATCACTAAAAATAAACAAGATTCTGAAAAAAACACAAAATGATTTAAGCTCCATTTTAAACACTGAAAAGGAATTTTTCCAACATTGGTTTCACTTTGTGTGTGTGTGTCCTCAGGACGTCCTGGTACTCTGGGTAGAGATGGACTATCAGGTGCACCAGGAGTGAAAGGCCCCAAAGGTGAGTCAACCGGAAGCATTTAAGATGACTATAACTATAACATTTTTGTTAATAAATCTGTTAGTCTGGCAGTGTCAGAGACTCTGAGCTAGAAAACAACAACAGAGTAAAAGTTTTTGAGTGTAAAAGTTAATTTCATCAGGACAGATGCAGCAGAGGTGCATGTGTGCAGCAGGAGGCATTAGCTTTCAGCTGCAGGTCCGTCGATGATGACCTGTCATCTCTTGTCAAACGGCCGCATGATGAAAACCAGCTGATGGATGAGCTGCAGCCATTATTTCACAGAGCCTCGCAACTAAGTCAGAGCACTGACATTTCCTGAATGAGATCTCTATCAGAGCTGGACTTTTACTGAAGCCGACACATTACAGAGTCTGAGGCAGATGTTTTCTGTAGGTCGACCCCAGAACACGGCCCCAGAACAGAACCACGAGACCTTAATGAAGCTTACAGTTTGTGTTAATGATCTTTAGCAACCTTTGGGTGTGGTTACCTTAGATGTTTGTCTTTAGTCTGTTGTTTGTTCCTGTTTAATATCAGTCTGTTTAACACTGTTGTCTCCAAACAGGACAGTTTCTAACACTGAGGTCATGTCCTCTGATATTTTTAGGAGGTGAATCCAGTAAATGTTGACTCAGTATAATTAAGTTCTGCCCATTTTTTAACAGCCGCTGGTCGAACTGTCCTGCAGTTTTCTGTGTGTATTTTGGTGACACCATGACCTCTCCTTTAAGGCTGCTGTCAGGCCAAAATTTACACTGGTACAAAATCTAATCAGCAGATTAATTTTGCACTTTCTTACATTAATTTTGCTGAGTGTATTTCCAAAGGAAGAACTGGTCTCGACTGCACTGACTCTTCCTGAAACAGGTCAGAACAGGATGAACTTTGTCTTCGGCTCTCAGAACAACAGGAAGTAGAGAGTTTCGTAAAGTTAGAATCAGAATTTTACACTTCCGCTGATTCTGTTCAGCTGGACTCACACGTGACTGAAATATATGAATTAGTCATCAGTTTACATTTACTCAAGTACTGTATTTAATTCAAGGTACTTTACTTAAGTATTTCCAAATATTGTACTTTTTTACTTCTGTACATTCTGTCTTTTTAGTTTTAAATGTGCAGCCGGCATCATCACTGTTAGTTTGTATTAATCAGCAGTAAATCATCATAAAGTGATCAGCGGTTACATACCTGTATTATTCTTTCCAGGTGACAGTGGTGTCGTTGGACCTCAAGGACCAAAAGGGGACCGAGGATTCAAAGGAGAACGAGGAGAGCCAGGAGCTGCTGGTCAGATGAGTTTCATTATGATTATTAGTGGAAAAATGTTCTTGTCATTGTGAGTTGGAAACATGTTTTCTTGAAAAAAACTCTAAAATGACACCATTTACTGCAGCCGGAAGCTTTGAGATTAGAAACAATGGTCTGATTTTCACATATCTGACGGCCCTTGAATGAAACATATGTGACAAACATGTTTGTCAGGAAAAACAACCATAAACTCAAAATAGTGACACTTCTTCAAACATGTTTTTTTTCTACATGTATCATGTAAATTTTCACCAAAAATAAACCAGATTCTGGAAAAAACACAAAATTCATTAAGCTCCATTTTAAACACTGTACTGAATTTTTCCAACATCGGTTTCACTTTGTGTGTGTGTGTCCTCAGGACGTCCTGGTCCTCCGGGTAGAGATGGACCATCAGGTGCACCAGGACTGAAAGGCTCCAAAGGTGAGTCAAGCTGAAGCACTTAAGATAAAGTTGAAGTTAATTAAAGTGTGGAAGGTTTAACAACCAAAGACTTCCTCAACTACAACAAGCTACAATTCTGTCAAAAGCATCTTAACTATGAGGTCTTTGTTAATGAATCTGTTAGTCTGGCAGTGTCAGAGACTCTGAGGTAGAAAACAACAACAGAATAAAAGTTTCTGAGTGTAAAAGTTAATTTCATCAGGACGGATGCAGCAGAGGTGCATGTGTGTGCAGCAGGAGGCATTAGCTTTCAGCTGCAGGTCCGCCGATGATGACCTGTCATCTCTTGTCAAACGGCCGCATGATGAAAACCAGCTGATGGATGAGCTGCAGCCATTATTTCACAGAGCCTCGCAACTTAGTCAGAGCACTGACATTTCCTGAATGAGATCTCTATCAGAGCTGGACTTTTACTGAAGCCGACACATTACAGAGTCTGAGGCAGATGTTTTCTGTAGGTCGACCCCAGAACACGGCCCCAGAACCGAACCACGAGACCTTAATGAAGCTTACAGTTTGTGTTAATGATCTTTAGCAACCTTTGGGTGTGGTTACCTTAGATGTTTGTCTTTAGTCTGTTGTTTGTTCCTGTTTAATATCAGCCTGTTTAACACTGTTGCCTCCAAACAGGACAGTTTCTAACACTGAGGTCATGTCCTCTGATATTTTTAGGAGGTGAATCCAGTAAATGTTGACTCAGTATAATTAAGTTCTGCCCATTTTTTAACAGCCGCTGGTCGAACTGTCCTGCAGTTTTCTGTGTGTATTTTGGTGACACCATGACCTCTCCTTTAAGGCTGCTGTCAGGCCAAAATTTACACTGGTACAAAATCTAATCAGCAGATTAATTTTGCACTTTCTTACATTAAATTTGCTGAGTGTACTTCCAAAGGAAGAACTGGTCTCGACTGCACTGACTCTTCCTGAAACAGGTCAGAACAGGATGAACTTTGTCTTCGGCTCTCAGAACAACAGGAAGTAGAGAGTCTCGTAAAGTTAGAATCAGAATTTTACACTTTCGCTGATTTTGTTCAACTGGACTCACACGTGACTGAAATATATGAATTAGTCATCAGTTTACATTTACTCAAGTACTGTATTTAATTCAAGGTACTTTACTTAAGTATTTCCAAATATTGTACTTTTTACTTTTTACTTCTGTACATTCTGTCTTTTTAGTTTTAAATGTGCAGCCGGCATCATCACTGTTAGTTTGTATTAATCAGCAGTAAATCATCATAAAGTGATCAGCGGTTACATACCTGTATTATTCTTTCCAGGTGACAGTGGTGTCGTTGGACCTCAAGGACCAAAAGGGGACCGAGGACTCAAAGGAGAACGAGGGGAGCCAGGAGCTGCTGGTCAGATGAGTTTCATTATGATTATTAGTGGAAAAATGTTCTTGTCATTGTGAGTTGGAAACATGTTTTCTTGAAAAAATCTCCAAAATGACACCATTTACTGCAGCCGGAAGCTGTGAGATTAGAAATAATGGTCTGATTTTCACATATCTGACGGCCCTTGAATGAAACATATGTGACAAACATGTTTGTCAGGAAAAATAACCGGAAACCGCAAACTGCTCTGCAAAGGCCCAGTAGTCCCCTCCGTATTTGTTACCATAAAGCATCTATAAATGTGATATACATTATTCCCTGAGAAATTAACCAAACTGTTGAAAAACAGCCATCTCGCAATGTTCAAGAAAGTGAGAAAAAACTCCTGGATCAACACCAATTGTTCAACATTGGAATTACAACCTTCTCCTGCTCGGCTCATCAGCCGAGGAACCACAGCACCTTTTCTTCATAGACTGGTAACATTGACCTGGGCCTAGATAGCACATAGCATAGCATAGCACGGCTAAGCACAGGACTTAGCACATCTGTTCAATCTATGTGTGGTCACTGTTTTGGTGTTATTGTGATCTCAGGTCAGGTTATTGGTAGTTTGCTTAATATTGTACAAGAGTGAATGTTGCCAACCTCGACTCTGCAAGGACTCCAAAATCCTTCGACCATTACAGCTGTTATGGTAATTTTGGTTGTAGTTATCAAGTCAATTATTAATCAGTTTAGTACCTTTTTATGAGACGGATTTGATGAATTGGTTATCTTTTTCCTTTTTCAAGGGTGGTGCCCCGAGGTGATCTAATGTAAATTGGATCTTATTATTTCTCATAATTAATAATCATTAATTATTATTGACAGCCAAACTTAACCCAAAACTCCCTTTTAATGTTGTATGAAGCACTACAGATGAGACGATCTGCACAGCTTGCATTTATTAGAATAAAGATGTGAGCCCAAAAAAATAATGAAATCATCACTCTGTGTGTTTGTGTGAATGCAGGTACCAGCGGTCCACCCGGGCCCCGTGGAAACCCAGGAGCTCAGGGACTGGGTACAAAGGGAGCAAAGGGAGACACTGGAGCCCAAGGTAAGGCTCTGGATATTGGTTGAAGAGATCATGGCACCAAAGTGGAGGTCAAAACATCCTGAAATAATTCTTTAATCTCAGAGCTGCTGACACTTAAATAAAACTTGTAGTGTTTCAGGACTTTAATCATCTTAATGCTGTTTCAGAGATCAAATTATCTGTGGTTGAACAGCAGCCAGACTTTAATGTCTGACTTCTGAATCTTGTCCCTTCAGGCCCTCGTGGAGACAAAGGTGACAGGGGGAGCACTGGAGGAAAAGGTGCCTAAAGAATCTTTCTTGCTGTGTATATATATGTGTGTGCTCATGTGTGAGGTACTAAATGCATTTCTGTTGATTTGTTGTTCACCACCAGGATCTCCTGGGGTTCCTGGAGTTCGTGGCTCCGATGGACGAAAAGGAGACCCTGGGAGCATTGGTCCACGGGGACCTCCAGGTCAGCTGCACACTATTATATGTATTTATTAAATGTCATGTGGGTTTACATGCCATGAATACGCTTCAAGAGTATAAACTGACAGAATATAACAAACGACATGAAAACGAGTGTATTTTTTATGCGTGACCAAAATTACCACTATAATGTAGGTATACATACAACATACGATTTATAATACACTTACAACAAACTAACACTGAATATTGTTGAATTAGTTGCAGTAATTAGTATTTAGTTTTAGCACATTGAAGTTAAACTTAATGACTTAAAATAGATGTACATTTTAAATAAACTTTAAATTAAGCACAAAAAGGAAAAGTATACTTGCACTAAGGTTTCTTTACCTCAATTATATTTTTGATACAATTCAATATACTTTTTTCTTTATGAGGGATGTGTAAACGAAACACAGCACATGAAATCACATTAAATTAACTTCTTCACATGTGAATTCCACATTTTAACATGTGAGCAAAAGTTTTAACATGTGAAAATAAAACACTGTAATATGAATGAAAATGTCCACATAAGAAATTCACATTTTCACAGGTGAATTACAGACGTTGCTTTTACCTTTAATCCACTCGTGTTTGTTCGTTGGTTTCCACTCGGTGTCTTTCATCAGATCTCATTTTGTTGTCTTGTCACCAGGTGTAGCGGGACCTCCTGGTGCCAGAGGAGCTCAAGGTAAGTCTGTGTTCAAGTTACAGGAAACTTGATTTAGACTCACGTTTCTTCCACATGTGATGAGCTGTACAAAGCATTTAAAGTTGCAGAAAACATCAGAGAACAGCTGAACTCAAACTTGAACTTTCCAAGTTGTATGTTTCCTGATGGACGGCAGCTCTGTGTTCCACTCTGTGTGTGTTTGAGGCAGAAAGAAAGACGGATGAGTTTATTTAACAAGATTAAAAATCTGTTTAATGTTGCACCTATAGATAAAACTGCAGCATTAAAACATGTGTGGGTAACAAATACAGTATCTGCAGTATTATTCTCAGTTGATGGTTTACGGTCATATAAATTCATGTCAAGTGTCAGTTTGGTTTGAAGATATATTTGAAATGTTTTCCCTCCACATTTCTTCCAGGACTTCAAGGACTCAAAGGAGCCAAGGGAGATGCAGAAAGTAAGTCTGCACAGGACTGATGTGGTCAAAGAGAAGGAAGCTTCAACCTTGAGGCTCGTGTAGAGAGAAATTTGAGGTTTTTCTGAATCATTCAAACCAGTGGCAACGTAGGGGAGTTTGAGGGGAACTGCAGCTGAATGAACTGGTTTCTGTACTTGTTTCGTAGCTGCTCCTTTGTGTCTCCACAGTGGTCGTGCGTCTGGTGCCGAGCGGACGCCGAGGGCGAGTGGAGGTGAAGCACAACGGAGAATGGGGCACCATCTGTGACGACAGCTTCGACACCAATGACGGGACGGTGATCTGTAGGATGCTGGGCTACACCAGAGCTTCTTCTGTCTTCCAAGCCGAAGCAGGTAAGAAGTCTGCTGCCTTTAAAGCTTGTTGTGTTCATTTTTATTTCATCTGTAGACATTCATTCTTCTGGCGCCAAGCCTGAAGCCTCGCTCCAGGGTCAGTGCCAGGTGGGGAGTTTGACTGGGGGGGTAAACCTGCATGTTTGTGGAGAACCTGGTGCTAAATCACTTGCAGGCGACCTGATTCTGGGTCAAGGTTTCATACTTACAGTAGCAGAGCAGCTCCTTTGCTGCGATCTATTGAAAGTCAGCCCTTGAGTCAAGCGTTTGTCGGCCATTGGCGCCGCCAATGGGGCACGGTGCCAAAAACTTTCTCGAAACATGTCCACACCTCCGGGCAGGGAGGGGAGTGTGGGCGGACAGGCAGGACCGCCGAGCTCCCCTCCCACGGTGGTGGTCCGTCGGACTACCAGGAGGGCAGAGCAAAAAAAAGAATAAAAAATCCATAAAAAGTCCACACCGGAGTACCAGGGGCAGGAGACTTAAAAGGGACTACCAGGGGCGTGAAAGTGGAAACGGACAGGGGCCTGAAGTTCCAGCCGGTGCGGCTATAGGGGTGTAGCCCAGGGAGGGGTGCTTAAGAGTGGGTACGCAGGTCCGGCTGGTGGGCAAGGTTCCTGGAGGGTCTCCTCACCGAGGGTGAGGTCCCCGGGTGAGGGATTCAGGGTGACTTGGGTCAGGGTTAGGGGTGAGATGGCTGGGCCTCTGGAGGGACGTGCTTGGGGCTTGAGCCTGCCCGGTGCTCCCCTGGTTAGAGTTAGGTGCGACTGGCCGGAACTACATTTATACTACACCGAACTACATTTATACTACACCGAACTACATTTATACTACACCGAACTACATTTATACTACACAGAACTACGTTAATACTACACAGAACTACGTTAATACTACACCGAACCAAGAAAAGTTGGTTTTCTTAGGGTCTCCTGGATGTTCAGGACAAATTTCGACCCAATCCAGTGAAAAATAAGACGTTGCTGAGGTTCAGAATAAACACAGATAATCACAAAAATTAATTAAAGTGTATTCGGATTACAGCTACAGGATTCTGCAGGATCCCATGAATTTAATAGTTTCAACATGAATGTTTCAAGATAATCCCTGACATGAACTGGGAAAAGATTTTGGGTGAGTTGGCGTGGAGTGTCCCACGTCTGACTCTTAACACTGCTGTTCTTCTGCAGGGTCCGGTCGGATCTGGCTGGATGACCTGGGATGCACAGGAACAGAGTCGAGTGTCTTCAGCTGCCCACATGCTGGACTTGGTACCCACAACTGCGGACACGGCGAGGACGTAGCGGTGCAGTGTGTCTAGAAATGGCACCAACGAAGAAGAATGGTGTTTCAGCCATTGATGGGTTGACTGGCAGGCTCAGTCTCACGGGGGATATAAGTCACAGAGCTGCACTGCTGCTAATGATGTTCACAGCTGGTTCTTATTACATATTCATAAAACACAGCATTTTAAATTGCATTCAGCTCAGTTTCACTTTGTAACCAAACGCATTAGCTTAAATGAATGTAAACAAAAATCGTGCGAATAAAACTTTGTGGAATAAAACTCAGCCTCCGATCATTGCCTGTCTCTCTGTCCTCATCAATCCTCCTCCCCTGCTGCTCATCAGCGTCACATTTACTGTCACCTTCAGTCCACGGCAACATCACCACAGAAGATTCTGCAGAGGTCAGCGAAGATGAAGAGGTCACGTTCAAGGACAGGAGCTGTGCTGAGGGATGATTTCTGACACAGCTGGCTCAGGCACTTTTTTCCCTGATGCCTCTGGGAACAAACTGTAGATGCACATGTCGAGCTCACATCAAATGGGATCACAGTGACTGAACACTAACATGGGGATTAAGTCAGAATTATATTGTGAAGGTTTAATGTCCTGTGCCACCGATAGAGAGCGGGACACACAGAGCAGGACGTCCAGCTTTTCAGCTGCAGTCTGTGGTGAAATTATCTGAATGTCAAACATCAAACCACAGATATGTTGCAACTACGTTTCTTCAGGTTCAGTTTTCAGTGATGTGACAACGCTGTGTTTATGCTCCTGAAAGGTTCAGGTGCAAAAACTACTTGGTTAGAGTCAGAAAAAGATCATGTTTTGACCCAAAATACCTGATTCTGTCACGACAAATTGATAGGATGTGACTCCGGACACAGAAACAGACAAAGTGAGGGAGAAAGACAACAAGACCTGTGAAGTGAAATGTGAAATGTGAAGAATATAGAATGGTAAATGGTACATTGCGCATTTTTCGCACGTACACGTCATCCAGAACATCCAGATAGCAGTGTCAGACGTTCAGCAGGAAACCGTCAGCTGGTTTCACCTCTAATAACGTTTTCCTACGTAGAGTCACACACACACACACACACACACACACACACACACACTGATAAGAGGCTGTTTCTGGATGAACATTGTTCATCTCAGCTCCTCTCATGAAGGATTCACAGCCCCGCTCCTGATTCTGATCTTCAGCCTCTCGTTCACACTGAGGAGAGAAATAACTGTGAGACTGCAGGAAGAGAAGAAGAAGCTGCAAAACACAACAATACATTTAAACATGATGTCAATAAAAATATCAATAATTACATGAAGACGAGCCTGTTCACGTTTTTCGTTCTTGTCTGGTTTCATCTCAAACCTGGTAGACGTTTATTTGTGAGGACAGGTGCATTATGGGATTTCATTTTAAGACAGAAATTCAGATTTGACACGTTTTAAATCCACATTTTTAAAACAATCATTTCATTATTTTAAAAACTGTAAATGTTTCAGCTGTGACTGAAAGAAACAAATTAAACGAGCTCTGGATAAATCAAGACGAATCTTTACATGATCAATGATGATGATAATGATAATAATAATAATAATAATAATAATAATAATAATAATAGTAACACTCAGTTGGTCGCAGTTCTTCCATCACAAGGAGAATTTTTCGATTTTTCAAAATGCCAAATGATCAAACGCATCTAAAAACGAGCCGCTGTGTCCTGATGAGTCTGAAATGTAAAAGTTGACCCTGTGCAGCTTCACAGCGACTCAGTGAAACAGGCTGGAGAGTCTGAAGCCTCTGTGAGCAAACAGGAGAGAGAAGCGTTGATGAAATGAGCAGACAACTTTATAAAGTCTGAAGATGAACAAACATCAGCTGTGAACTGTGGATCTAAAACTGACCTCTGATCAGTGTCTGTCGTGTCAACTGACAGTAGAAGTAGAGACAAACTGTCTGTAGGTTTCTTGACAGCTGGTGAAATCTGCTCTTTCTGGTTTAGTCTGTTGCAGCTTTAATGCAAAAACGACTGAAAAGAAAGGAAAATGTGAACAGAAGAGAAAAAACTGATAAAAGCTGAATGTTTCAGGAATATTTCACAACGTTGATTCAGAATGATAAAATTAGAAAAGTAGAAAGAAGTAGAAGAAAGAAAGAGTTTAATTGTGTCTGCAGGAGGAAGAGAGACAGAGAGAAACCCTCTGTACATTTTAAATCACCTTTATTATCAGTGTTTCCTGTGTGTGTGTGTGTGTGTGTGTGTGTGTGTGTGTGTGTGTGTGTGTGTGTGTGTGTGTGTGTGTGTGTGTGTGTGTGTGTGTGTGTGTGTGTGCGCGCGCGCACGCGCAGAGACAAACTGATACCAGAGCGTCATCTAGTGGTCAAAGAGAGAAACACCTGTACTACTGCAGCGGTCAGTGTGATGAGGCAAACTGTTTTATCATCAGTACAATGACTTTTTATTTCACAGCTGGTGTCAGAGTGGATCCAGAACATGTGACAAAATGTACATTTCCATATTTTAAACCATCTAAAAGACAATAAGTGAGGAAATGTCAGCTTGTTTTCAGTTCACTGTCGAGGACGTTTGCAAACATTATTTTCCTTCGACAGCTTCACGCAGGATGTTGATCTGCTCCGGTCACTTTATTTGGTATTTCAGCTGGATGTCAGACTCCCTCTGGACTGACTGCAGTAGACTCAGATCACCTGTTGTGCAGGTGAGGAGACACCTTTCTGCGATGCTGATCTCAGTCCCGTGTAGACTCAAAGTTATGGGCCCCAACTTTCTCCTTTTGGACCTGGTTCTCCTGGAAAACCTGCGAGGGAATAACAGTCAAATACATCAAACCACACCGACAGTTTACATAGAGTAAGGTGGAAAAACAGCTTATACAAAGAGAAAACTGCATAAAATCATATGAATTTGCAGAATGTGTAACCTTTTAAATGATATATTCATGGATTTTAAATCTCATTGGCTACATGATGCGTCAATTCTCAAGAAGCTGGTGTGTAAGTGGCTCAGGAGAGAGGGGAGAGAACAAGGAGTTGGTCGCCACAGGGCGCAAATGAAGTGTCCGTCGAAAGCCGCGTCCACCGTTGTTAAATGGGACGCTTTAGCCTTCGGAGCATTTCCTGGTTGCGTCATCAGATGTCCCTGCCCCTTACCCTTACATCACGATTTCTGCCGCCCCGGCCCGCGAAAGTGACGATCTACACCACTTGATGTCGCCTCTTTCTTTCTTTCTTTCTTTCTTCCTTCTTTTTCGGGCGCACAAAGGATCTTGGGATATGGGAGGCCGGATAGTAGCGGTGCATCCTCCAAAAAGATGGAAAAGAAGGCCACATTTGTGGGCTGCATTTGAAGGGGCCTTCGAAATGGGACAGCCTTCACGCGGCGTTGTGACATAATTGGTCTTCAAATGCACCCTTCGAAGGATGCAGCCCCTGAATTGAGACACAGCCCCTGGCTTCTTCCTGCCAGTGCCACCACTAAAAATGGCCCTGATGGAGGTAACCTTGTCGCCGATGATTTTTTAATCACTCAACTTTAGTCACTCAACTCGGCTGTAGAACGTTCAAGACTTCCCTCAATCAGAAAAAAACTCCACCTCTCTAAAGCCTTCATGAGAAGGTGTTGATACACTCTGATTGGCTGTGAGAACGACCCAAGCTGCTCTGAATAATTCATCAGGAGCCAGTCTCCTCACCTGAACAACAGGTGATCTGAATCTACTGCAGTCAGTCCAGATCCAGAGAGACTCTGACATTTAGCTCCAATAAAAAGACAACAAGGACCAAATGTTGGGACTTTTTCTGCCTTGAACACACAAAGTTTTTTACGGATCCATTTTACTTTCAGCTGTTGATGTTTTCTGTAACTTGTGCTTTGAACAGTTCATCACGTGGAAGAAACATGATTCTGAATCAAGTTTCCTGTGATTTGAACACAGACTCACCTTGAGCTCCTTTGGCACCAGGAAGTCCGTCTACACCTGCAAGACAACAAAATGAGATCTGATGAAAGACATAAGTGAATTATGACAGTTGGCCTCACTGACTAAAATAAACAAGAAAAGATTTTCTAGTTAATATTAAGTTTATTCCATCAGAAAAACCACAATAAAAGTGGCTTATTATTACTCATATTAAAATGTATTGTTCGGTGGTGACGTCCAGCGACTGTATTAATTATTATAGCAGCTAAGAGGAAGTCAGGTGAAGTATGTAAAGAGGAGGAGTTAAAGGTGGACGGATGGGTCAAACAAACAAAAGACTTCACTCAGGAGACTGTTGTTCATGTCCAGCTGAAACCAAACATCAACTGCAAGTCAATTTAACTTAGTAACTGGCAATAGAGGGTACAGAGTTATCTGTGTCTGTACCTGTATCTGTATCTGTACCTGTACCTGTACCTGTATCTGTGTCTGTACCTGTATCTGTATCTGTACCTGTACCTGTATCTGTGTCTGTACCTGTATCTGTATCTGTACCTGTACCTGTATCTGTGTCTGTACCTGTATCTGTATCTGTACCTGTACCTGTATCTGTGTCTGTACCTGTATCTGTACCTGTATCTGTACCTGTATCTGTGTCTGTATCTGTACCTGTACCTGTATCTGTGTCTGTATCTGTACCTGTATCTGTACCTGTATCTGTGTCTGTATCTGTACCTGTATCTGTATCTGTGTCTGTACCTGTATCTGTATCTGTACCTGTATCTGTACCTGTATCTGTGTCTGTATCTGTACCTGTATGTGTACCTGTACCTGTACCCGTACCTGTATCTGTACCTGTATCTGTGTCTGTATCTGTACCTGTATCTCTACCTGTATCTGTGTCTGCATCTGTACCTGTATGTGTACCTGTATCTGTACCTGTACATGTACCTGTATCTGTATCTGTATCTATATCTGTATCTGTACCTGTATCTGTATCTGTATATGTACCTGTATCTGTATCTGTACCTGTATCTGTACCTGTATCTGTACCTGTATCTGTATCTGTATCTGTATATGTATATGTACCTGTATCTGTATCTGTACCTGTATCTGTATATGTACCTGTATCTGTACCTGTATCTGTATATGTACCTGTATCTGTATATGTACCTGTATCTGTATCTGTACCTGTATCTGTATCTGTATCTGTACCTGTACCTGTACCTGTATCTGTATCTGTATCTGTACCTGTATCTGTATCTGTATCTGTACCTGTACCTGTACCTGTATCTGTATCTGTACCTGTATCTGTATCTGTATCTGTATCTGTATCTATATCTGTACCAGGGCAGGACCAACCGGAAGTTCTGAAATTGGTCTTGATTGATCAGAAGTTTCAATATTTCTTAATGGTCACAAAACCTTTACAGGACAGAATTAGATCAATGTTTCTGATCATAAAAGTCACAGAAATATTTACAGAACAAGTTGTTCTTGAAGGCCTTTGAAAGTTGTGTTGTGTTTTTTTTTGTCAGAAATTTCTGCACATTTAAAAACAAAAAATACAACCTCATGTTGTCATGTTGTGTACTTATTCTAAGCAAAACCACACTGTTTCTCAGAACCTAACCAAAGTGTGACGATGAAGGTCCGGTCGCTGGTACGCCGCAGCGGTCGGGTTGTTTCGGGCGTCTCGCGATTGATCTCTTCAGTCGTTTATGTTTTGAGGATGTGTTGGTCGAACAGGGAGTCCACAGTCATATTTCATATTTTGCTGTTATTTGTGCTGAATGCAGATTTTCTATTTCATCTCATTTTTAAACAACATTTCTCCAAAATATTTGACGGTTCACCCAAAACCAGAATTGTTTCACCAACAGTTAGAAAACATATGTTCACTTGATAGATGTGACACAGTGTGCAGCTGACCTGGTGGACCGGGTGGACCATAACCTCCAGGTTCTCCTTTTAGTCCTTGGGGCCCAGGAATACCACGTAGTCCAGGAAATCCAGGAGGTCCAGTAGGTCCAGGAGGTCCAGGAGGTCCTGGTAGTAGACAAATCAACAGAAATCCATTTAGTATCTGACACAGGAGGACGCATTTATGTTGGGAGCACGTAAGATATTTAGTTACCCTGTAGGCCGGGGGTCCTCACATCTCCTTTGTATCCTGCAGTCAAAACACAGGGACACGAGTCAGAGGTCACACATTAAAGCCTGGCTGCTTCTCTGTCACAGATAATCAGAATTTAATCTCTGAAACAGAAGTAAGATGAAAAAAGTGCCGAAATAAGTGTTGTTTATTTCAGTGTCAGCAGCTCTTCATGGAAGGAGACCAACCACGTCTGTTCAACGGCAAAGAACCTCATTAAAGTAAGAAATTAAAAATGATTTTCAGGATTTCTATGAACTCTTCAGTCGATATCCAGACCCTCACCTCGGTCTCCTGGGTCTCCTTTCTCTCCCTTCTCTCCCTTTGCACCTGGTCCATGATATCCTGCAGTCACACAAACACAATCAGTGATTCAGGCACATTTTTTGCTATATTTCATAAATGCGAGCGGTGCAGATCGTCTCACTCATCAGGTGACACAGCAGCGTGTCAGCAGATTTACTGAAGATGACCAGAAGTTAAAGCAGGAAGAGAAACTGAATTATTTCATAATGGTAATTTATATTTTTCCATTAAGGAACTGAAGAATAACAACAGTATTTGGTATTACAGTGAGTCAGTAAGTGAGTCACACAGTATGACGAACATATCTTCAGGATTTCTCGCCTGAACACCAGCGACGGAACGTAACTTTAAGTAAATATATGATATGCATTGCTCACCTGGGTCTCCTTTCATTCCCACGTCTCCCTTTGGTCCTTGAGGGCCAGCAACACCTGGATAGAAGAATACAGGTATGTGACCACTGATCTGAGTCCAAGTATTCAGATCCATGTGTGAAAACACTCCACTACCAGTAAAAGTCCTACAATCAAAGCCTTATTTGAGTGAAACTTAGTGAGCTCAAGGGTCAGTGTGGGTCGACCTACAGAAAACATCTGCCTCAGACTCTGTAATGTGTCGGCTTCAGTAAAAGTCCAGCTCTGATAGAGATCTCATTCAGGAAATGTCAGTGCTCTGACTAAGTTGCGAGGCTCTGTGAAATAATGGCTGCAGCTCATCCATCAGCTGGTTTTCATCATGCGGCCGTTTGACAAGAGATGACAGGTCATCATCGGCGGACCTGCAGCTGAAAGCTAATGCCTCCTGCTGCACACATGCACCTCTGCTGCATCTGTCCTGATGAGATTAACTTTACACTCAGAACATTTTATTCTGCAGTTGTTTTCACACCGCAGGGTGACAGATTTAACTCAGAAATGTAGCTTGTCGTGCACAAGGAAACCGATGGTTTGGTCTTCTGACTTTATCTTGAGTGATTCAGGTTGACTCACCTTTGGTGCCTTTCACTCCTGGATCACCTTTGGATCCCGACAGTCCATCTTTACACGGAAGTCCAGGAATTCCTGAGGACACACATGCAAAAAAACAATTGCTGCGATTGATGAACTCTGCCCTTTAAAGTCTGTCCAGGTTTTTGGCAGGAAGGTGATAGCAGTGACACGCGTCTATCCATCGCTAACGAACTCTGACAAAACGTAGAAAACGAGACCTGTTTTCCTGATGATGTCTGTCAGTTTGTCCTCCATGTTGTGGGTGCTGGTGTTGAGTCGGATCAGGTCCGATATCATTTGGTCCAGCTGACCCTCCTCTCCACACAGGCTCTTTACCTGTTGTTATGGCAACCAACGGAAACATGATGTGATGTTAGAGCAGTGCTGTAAAACATGGCTGCTCTGATATTACAGGAGGAACTTCACTGCAGGACTTTAGTTACATTTCAGGAGTCATGTGTCGTTGAAGCACACGTCAGCAGTAGTAATGTAACGTTAGCTGGCTGGTTTGCTGCAGAGACATCAGCAAACCAGTCGTGGCTGTTTTATGCTTGTAATGAAGAAAAGGACCAGAATACATTGAAACAGCTGAGAGTTACTGTGACCGTCAGTCAGTCTGTTATCAGTATTTCAACATCGTATAAGAGGCGTAACCTTTTCTAGCAGCCTGTAGTATATTGAGTCACCTGTTGTATAAAATTTGCTAAGTGAATAAACCTGACTTGACCTGACTTGTGGTTCTTGAAGCTCTGGGGCAACTCGAGCAGGAGATTTCAAAATCAGATCTGTCTTCACTTTTCCAGCTTTCAACAAAGATGAGCTCTCTTGTAAACCACGGCTTGCGTCAGATTTTCTAACGTTATTTCTTGCACGTGTCTCTCAATTCCAACTGACATCCTCTTCATGCTCCACCTTCAGGTCATTGTTGAAGGAAACGGTTTGAGCTGTTAAGTTTAGTCTCCGGTTTTGTTTCTCAAAGAACTGTCAACTTTAAAATGTCCTGTTGAATGAAAACATACAGATGTTCAGTGAAATCTTAAATACAAACATCAGGAGGACCTGGTTCTGCAGCAGCCACAGGTGGTTCGCCAGGGTCTTGGTTGTTTGACTGTTGTTGTGGAGGAGAGTCTGGAGGACTTCATCACCCAGACAAATGTCATCACATGTCGGCTTCTGCGACTCCAACGTGACGACTGGGACAGAAAGAAAAAGTGTTTTACTCACGTCCAACAGGATACATGGTGAGAAATAATCTGGATTCTCTTCAGTAAAATAAATATGTTTACCTTTAGAGATGAGAAATATAATGAGGATGGTGAGCAGGACGAGGTAAGCAACCAGAACATAACAACACCACGGTCTTCTGGGCCTCTCCAGCTTCAGATCTGAAACAGTTAAAGCAGCACAATGTGATCAGTCTTCTGCAGCACGCACATCATGAGGAAAAGTCATTTCTGGAGACCGGTTCCTCCAGCTGATACAAACGCTTTTACACATTTACAAAGCTGCGAGCGAAAATGTCAGCTGTCAATCATGATGAGAGTAGCTGGGAGGAAATGGAGACGGGTTTCTTTTTGTTGGCAGAAAAGTCAAGAAAGTGACACCAGAGCAAACTGGCTGTGACTGAGAGGTGAACTACTGTCCTCTCCGAGGGTTCGGAGGTGGGCGAGAGGCAGCAGGGTGAGAGGAGGATGAGCTGAGCATTGAAGCGGTCAGTGATGAGGTGCAGATGTTTGTATTAGTTCATCAGTTGAACAGTAGAATCAACACTAGTAGCAGCAGTAGTGGAAATATTACTCTCATTATCACCAGCATCGTTCTTGCTACCCATCCCGAAGGGAAGCAGCTCGTCCGTCTCACTCTCACCGTCAGTCTGGAAGATGTTGAGATCACTCCTGCCGCACGACATGTTGCTTTGGGAGGATTGTTGATTGTCTGCTGAAGTCTCCATCCAGTCCAGAGTCACCTCCGCACCCTGCTGCAGGACCTCTTATACCACACAGCTGGGAAAACATGATTCACTCAGATTGCGTCACGATATTCTCACGGTACGCACTGAAGCAGCAGAGGGAACAACCACTGGTTTGATCAGATGAGGTTGTTGTTGCCAGCCGCAACATGCCCGCACAGAGCAGCCCGTTAGAAGAATGAAGAAGTCAGAGCTCTAACCACAGATTCAAGGAGGCCTTGCACAACAGACATTTACAAGTTGAGTACTGTCAAATAAAATATCAGGTTGAATGAATGAAATTATTATGTCAGTATTTTACGTTGTTGCTTCATCATCAAGTCCACCAGATCAACCTGTGCTGAGGTACTTTACAGTGTACAGTAAGAGAGAAGTGGGTGAGGTTGTGTCGCTCACAAACACTGTAGGTTATTTAAAGCAAGATGAGGAGGGTGAGCAGTTCCCCTTCTGAGCTAAATGCATCTCTCTCTACTCTGAACAACCGGCCATCCCTCTTCTATATCTCCTGTAGCAGAGAGTGAAAAGTGGCAAACATACACAGGAGGTGATTTGAGGCAGGATGATGGGGGATGCAGTCTGTCTTGATAGCAACGTGCATCCCCCTTTATAACCCGCCATCCCCCCTTTCCAAAGTGATTGTTACAGTTTGGCAAAAAGGCGAAGACCCAAATGCAGAAAACTCGGGAGGCATTCAGGAGCAGGCTTTATTTAACGATGGCTCGCTGAAATCCAAAAAAAAAGAAAAATCATATAATCCCAAAAACTTAGAAGAGCAAAAACACCCCAAACACAAAGTAGCAACACGAACGCTGAAACAAAGTATCAACCGAGAGGGGCAAACTACAACTCAGGAAAAACAAGAGGAATAAAGCAGGAACAACACACACTAACGAGGGGGTGAGGTCCAGGTGAGGTGAGGCAGGGAAAGGACAGGTGAGGGAAGGGAACGGAAAACACTGAAGGAGGGAAGAACTGAAAAGCAACACGAGGGCACAATTTCACAATAAAACAAGAAATAAGAGAACAACAAAAAACAGGATCATGACCTCGTCAGTCACATACACAGTGGGTGATTTGAGGGTGGATGATGGTTGGATGCCCCTAATAACCGGCTCTCCCCCCCTCTCCAAAGTTGAGACCGAGTCAGTCACATTCAGAGTTGATGACGGGAGATCGTTAGTAAAATGCATCCCCCTTAACGACCTGTCTTTCACGTCCCATCTCCTAGTAGCAGAGAGGTACAAGTTGAGTCATTCACATACACAGGAAGTTATTTGAGGCGGGATGAGGATGCAGAGGGACCCTCTTCTACATCTAGTTGCAGAGAGAGAGCAAAGTTGATGACAGTGCTCGGGATGGGTGAGGTACGTTATCAGTGGACTGACACTGTGACACAAACTGAATCACTTCCAAAATGAGCCATCAGACCATTTCATGTGAGGTGTGTTGATTTATCAATGAATTAAATATGGCACAGAACTGGTATTACTACACTGGAGAACCAGTTCACAACCACATCACAGTAGAAAACAATAATATTTACTGGCAATCACAAATCTTACAATTGCCTCCTCAATAATGAAACTTAATAGTATTTCTTCAATTAAAGGAATAGTTCACTCTGGAACGATATTCAGTCATTATCGACTCACCCTCATGCTGATGTGTAGTTTGCTGCAGTAGTACAGGTGTTTCTCTCTTTGACCACTAGGTGTCGCTCTGGTATCAGTTTATCTCTGCAGCATTGGGCCGTTACACACACACACACACACACACACACACACAGGAAACACTGTGATAATAAAGGTGATTTAAAATGTACAGAGGGTTTCTCTCTGTCTCTCTTCCTCCTGCAGACACAATTAAACTCTTTCTTTCTTCTACTTCTTTCTACTTTTCTAATTTTATCATTCTGAATCAACGTTGTGAAATATTCCTGAAACATTCAGCTTTTATCAGTTTTTTTCTCTTCTGTTCACATTTTCATTTCTTTTCAGTCGTTTTTGCATTAAAGCTGCAACAGACTAAACCACAAAGAGCAGATTTCACCAGCTGTCAAGAAACCTACAGACAGTTTGTCTCTACTTCTACTGTCAGTTGACACGACAGACACTGATCAGAGGTCAGTTTTAGATCCACAGTTCACAGCTGATGTTTGTTAATCTTCAGACTTTATAAAGTTGTCTGCTCATTTCATCAACGCTTCTCTCTCCTGTTTGCTCACAGAGGCTTCAGACTCTCCAGCCTGTTTCACTGAGTCGCTGTGAAGCTGCACAGGGTCAACTTTTACATTTCAGCCTCATCAGGACACAGCGGCTCGTTTTTAGATGCGTTTAATCATTTGGCATTTGAAAAAATTCTCCTTGTGATGGAAGAACTGCGACCAACTGAGTGTTACTATTATTATTATTATTATTATTATTATTATTATTATCATTATCATCATCATTGATCATATAAAGATTCGTCTTGATTTATCCAGAGCTCGTTTAATTCGTTTCTTTCAGTCACAGCTGAAACATTTACAGTTTTTAAAATAATGAAATGATTGTTTTAAAAATGTGGATTTAAAACGTGTAAAATCTGAATTTCTGTTTTAGATTTTTTTCTCGCTTAAAATCAAATCCCATAATGCACCTGTCCTCACAAATAAACGTCTACTAGGTTTGAGATGAAACCAAACACGAACGAGAAACGTGAACAGGCTCGTCTTCATGTAATTATTGATATTTTTATTGACATCATGTTTAAATGTATTGTTGTGTTTTGCAGCTTCTTCTTCTCTTCCTGCAGTCTCACAGTTATTTCTCTCCTCAGTGTGAACGAGAGGCTGAAGATCAGAATCAGGAGTGGGCTGTGAATCCTTCATGAGAGGAGCTGAGATGAACCAATGTTCATCCAGAAACAGCCTCTTATCAGTGTGTGTGTGTGTGTGTGTGTGTGTGTGTGTGTGTGTGTGTGACTCTACGTAGGAAAACGTTATTAGAGGTGAAACCAGCTGACGGTTTCCTGCTGAATGTTCATATTATCTGTATGATTGTTGTTATTACTGTATGTTGACAAACATCAGAGTGATTTACGACAAATTAATTGTGGAATATAATAAATGATTGAATCCTGCTCTCTGTGGACGGACACGTGTACGTGCGTAAAATGCGCGTAAATCATCCAAAACACATTTACACACATTTATCCAGCAGTTCTTTCTTCTTTCCTGTTTTCTTTATACCTTTTTATTGGTGTTTTAATATACTGCATTCACTCTACAGTACTGTCCTGTACCATTTACCATTTATCATTCTATATTCTTCACATTTCACTTCACAGGTCTTGTTGTCTTTCTCCCTCACTTTGTCTGTTTCTGTGTCCGGAGTCACATCCCTTGTTCGTGAACACAAACTTGGCCAATAAAGCTGATTCTGATTCTGCCTCTTTATAGTTATTTATATTTATATTTCTCACGTGTACGGTCGCACAAAAGAAAAGCACCACAAACAATAATGGATTTGTTGGGATTATTAAAGGAGAACAAGAGATGTGCAGTATTTAGACGCTTCTGAAGGCCAGGACGCCTAAACAATATAATTCCCTGCAGGATTCAGACAACAGTCCGCTGTGGGAGTCTTCAGGAAGAAAACAATGCGTATAAAATAAACAAAAACAAATAAAAATCCTGCTAAAACATCTGTAAAATAAATCAAAGATTTTGCAGGAATATTACAGTGAGACTGAAGCTCATTTTTGCCGGATTTGATCTTGAATTTCTCCCCACGTGTTGTCCGTTCTTGGAGTCAGAGGCCTCACATTAAATAAAACAAAAGCTTTAATAAGAATCGGAGCAATTAAGTTGTTCCTCTCTGTGTATTTCAGCCTGTTCTGCCTTGAAGACGCGCCTCAGCCTGTCTGTCTCTTCTGCTGCGTTTATTATTCCGCTGTGCGTAGCGTGATGAAGTGTTCGGCGCGCTGACGCTGACAGAAGCTTTGAGCCGCTTTTCTCTCCGCAGCCAGGTGATGAACGTCCGGCTGATCAGGCGGAATATGGAGTAATTAAAACCTATAAATTATCCGCGGGCAGCTCCTCGTGTTCTCCCTCACCGAGAGATAAGAGCGCGCGGCCTGGACGAGAATACCGGCTGACAAAAGGAGGAGGGGGAGGAGGAGGAGGAGGAGGAGGGGGTGCATGAAGATGTGATGTAGGAGGTGTAGAGTTTAGTTTGGATAAAATGTAAGAATAGTGTCTCCATCATCAAATACGCACAGAGTCACACATAAAAGCAGAATTGTGTGAGACATTTGGGGTTCAGTTGATGGAAAATTGGCCAATTCTGCGCGTAAATGTTGTTGTTTTACGCACACGGTCCACCTCAGAGTGAACGACCTGCAGAGGAGCCGCTGAATTCATCCAGCAAACTGCCGAGAGGACTGTGTGTGTGTGTGTGTGTGTGTGTGTGTGTGAGTCTCTCTCAGCTGTATAAGATGTAACAGATACACCGTCTCGGAGCAGTGA